>NC_073338.2:18068333-18386666 GCF_027580225.2 Misgurnus anguillicaudatus
GAATCTTGTTAATATTAAAGGGGACATATTATGAGATTTTTTTTAAGATGTAAACTAAGTCTAAAATAGGTCTGAGCAAAAGTGTGCCGTTTTGGGTGTGTAATTTAAAATGCAAATGAGCGGATGAAGTGCAACCACTGATCACAATGATGGTGGTTTGTTGCAATTGAAACTCAATTGTGCTGTGAATTATTTTATCTCTCTCTTTCTCTCCATACTAAATGGTTGTGCTGTGGTTGGATAGTGCAGATAAAGGGGGCGGTATTACCTTATTCTGACATCACAATAAGGGCCAAATTACAATGACCTATTTTTTCCCATGCTTGCAGAAAATGGTTTACCAAAACTAAGTTATTGGGTTGATCTTTTTAACATTTTCTAGGTTGATAGAAGCACTGGGGACACAATTATAGCACTTAAACATGGAAAAAGTCAGATTTTCATAATATGTTCCCTTTAAGTTTAGTTGATGTATCTGATGTTATCCACAACTGATATTACATTTAGATTAGCCACAAGGACTGATTAAAAATATTTAGATTTTTAATAATTTATTATTGTTTAATTAATGGCATTATTTTAAATCATATATTCTTTATTAATATTAGTCATTTCATTATTAATCAAACATAAAGAATAAAAGCATTTAATTAAGTTGCAATACCAAAACAGGACCAGTAGAGGTCGTGATGCACCACATTCATTTGAACTCCTCCCATGCAAAATCCCATTACAAAATAACAACTGCTCTGTATGAAAGCATTTAAAGGGGACATATTATGACATTTTTTTTAAAGGGGTCGTATGGTGGGAATGTTGGCATTGCCACTTTGTAGGTGTGAGCAAAAACAGGTCATTGAAATTTGGCTTTCATTATGATGTCATAAGGATATCTTATTAGAATAATACCGCCTCCTTAATCTGAACTCTGAAAGAGAGAGAAAAGAAGGACTTGACAGCACAATTGAGTTTGAATTACAACAAACCACCATCATTGTGATCAGTGTTTGCACTTTATCCGCTCATTTGCATTTTAAAAAACACACCCAAAACGACACATTTTTGGACTTGACAGCACAATAGAGTTTCAATTACAATAAACCACCATCATTGTGATCAGTGTTTGCACTTTATCCGCTCATTTGCATTTTAAAAAACACACCCAAAACGACACATTTTTGCTCAAGCCTACAAAGTGGCAATGCTAACATTTTCATCATATGACCCCTTTAAGATGTAAACTAAGTCTAAAATAGGTCTGAGCAAAAGTGTGCCGTTTTGGGTGTGTCATTTAAAATGCAAATGAGCGGATGAAGTGCAACCACTGATCACAATGATGGTGGTTTGTTGCAATTGAAACTCTATTGTGCTGTCAAATATTTTATCTCTCTCTTTCTCTCCATACTAAATGGTTGTGCTGTGATTGGATAGTGCAGATAAAGGGGGCGGTATTACCTTATTCTGACATCACAATAAGGGCCAAATTACAATGACCTATTTTTTCACATGCTTGCAGAAAATGGTTTACCAAAACTAAGTTATTGGGTTGATCTTTTTAACATTTTCTAGGTTGATAGAAGCACTGGGGACACAATTATAGCACTTAAACATGGAAAAAGTCAGATTTTCATAATATGTCCCCTTTAAGATCATAATTCTGTCACTGCCTGAAAAACTGCATCATCATTAAAAAAAAACTTTATCATCTTTGAGATTAAACAATGATACTTTGGCTGGAGATATCAATTTTTGCATTACTTATTCTTGGTATGTAATTTTTCACTTAATACTGCTATTTGTAACATTGAAAAATGCCTTAATAATTATCAATTTTATGATATGTTTCCAGAATGCAGATCAGAGAATAAAGTTGATCAGCCAGAAAAACAGATAACTCAAACTGAAGGAGGATCAGTATCATTGGACTGTAAATATACAGCATCTTCAAAAACACCAGATCTCTTCTGGTACATCCAGAGACTAAATGAGTTTCCAAAATACATCCTGAGGAGAAACTCATACAGCACAGGAGATAATGGCACTGAATATCAGAAGAGATTTCACTCTGAAGTGAAGTCAGATTCAGTTCCTCTGATAATTCAGGATCTTCATGTGTCTGACTCTGCTGTGTATTATTGTGCTCTGAAGCCCACAGTCACTAAACAGACTGAAGCACTTAGACAAAAACCCTACGATCATCAGTGCTTGTGCCTCATGTTGAGATGCAGTTTGATTCTTTCTTTATTTTACCCCTTATTATTATTGATCAGGTTTGTGGTTTTATAAGAAATAATCCCCAAAATACAGTTAATAATTTACTTGTAAACAGCACGTTATAAGTGTATCTGTTAAAATTTGTGAAAGGTTTACAACTGATATCAGTAAAAGTTAAATGCATCTTTACAACTGACAAACATTATTTTTTGTGTGTGTTCCCCACCATTGATGAATTAACTTGTCAATTAAGAGAAAAGGATTTCCTGTCAATGACGGGTTTTACTGCAATTCATATTTCCGCTTTTATCCAATAGGTGGCACTCTTCGTTGCTCTGAATCTTATCTTCAACAAAAGTCCTTTACAAAAATGCATTATTTAAACTTTTTGTTTTCTGTCAGATTTAGCTTTATATTACTGTGCTGTAAGAGTTGAAGCCCCATGATACAAAATGCCAAAGATTTTACAAAAACTCAACACAAAAGGTTTTGCTGTAAACAGCACAAAACGAAATATAACAGAATGATCACAAATAACAGTTATATATTATTTAACCCACATGCAGAGACTATTAAACTAAAAATGTGTTAACACCTGCTGAGAAAATTAAAATAATAAGTTGAGTACACACACACACAGACACACAAACCAAATAATCACAGTGGGGTTTTTTTTTTGGGGGGGGGGCTGAATTGCTTGATGCTAATGTATGAATGTGTTGTATCCCAGCTAACAGAAATCAAGTTCTAAGAACGTTCCCTGAAAGTTAACCTTGACTTTTTGCTTGCCAGTTTTGTGTGTATGAAGCTCATTTTTTATAGTAATGAAATGTTGGTGCAATTCTGTAGTGGTTGGTATGTAGTAGTAAAGATCATCTTCTAATTAATTGATTTAGTCATCAAGTTTCTTTTCTGTCAATAATGTATATGAAATCCAGTACTTTCACAGCAGTTTGTCATTAAGGAGTTTTACAAACTTTGGACAAAAGTTAACACCTTCTTCTTCTTCTTTTTGGTTTTTAATGGCGGCCGCCATAGAGTTTTTCAGCAGGAGGTGACCTCCTGACTTGTTGGTGTTTTAAGCCCTAAACGAAGCCTTCAAGGCAGTGCTGCCTGGAAGGCACTCCCCGTCCTCCGAGCATTTCAGCCAATCACAGCACTGGTGCTAGATATCGAGCCTTCCACCAGCTTCTGGCAGTTCGAGCTCACCGTTGGTCAGGTGAGCAGCGCAGACACGGCAAGACAGGAACGTGACTATGTTTGAATTCAGCTCAAAATGTTTCGAGCGTTTAAGGGATGTGTTACCGCGTTTTCACGTGTCCGTGGCACAAATTTTTTTGTGGCAGTTTCACGTAATGGTTGCTCAATTGTTTTTCCTATTTTCTCACCATTGTTGCTTGTGATTGGGGTTAGAACAACTTTCTGTTACATAAAATGACATCCTCACCTTAACCCCAACTTCTGGGTTATTGTGATAAATAAACATATTAACCAATGCTTAAAATGACATCCGCATTTATGCCAAACGCAACCTTATCCTTGCACGATAACATTTTAAAAATCAGACGAAAACCACAAATCTAAGACCCAAGCAACAATGGTAAGAAAATAGGAAAAACAATTGCACAACCAATACATGAAACTAGCACAAAAAAAATGTGTGCTACGAACACGTGAAAACACGGTAACACATCCCATAAATGCTCAAAACATTTCGAGCTGAGTTCAAACACAGTCACATTCCTATCTTACCATATCTGCGCTACTCACCTGACCAACAGTGAGCTCAAACTGCCAGAAGCTGGCGGAAGGCTCAATATCTAGCACCAGTGCTGTGATTGGCTGAAACGCTAGGGGGACGGGGAGTGCCTTCCAGGCAAGGCTGCCTTGAAGGCTTCGCTGAGGGCTTAAAAAACCAACGAGTCAGGAGGTCACCTTCTGCTGAAAAACTGTGCTAATTAGCAAATCCAGGTGATTGGAACAAAATAATGGAGAGGACTTTTACTCCTGGCACATGGATTTTACACCTCTGGGGCCTCATTTATAAAGCGTTTTTACGCACAGATTTGATCTAAGACCGTGCGTACGCTCAAATCAGCTCAAATGCTCAGATTTATAAAACTTGTCTTTGACGTGGAAAAGCACTTACCTCCACGTCAGGTTCCGACTTGACGTACGCACGTTTCCTTGTGGCAATATTGCAGTGTTGCAGGTAGGCATATTCAAAACTTTTTGTTTTGTACCTTTTGTGGTCAACATACAGAAAGAAAAAAAAAGGTTTGTGCTCTTTTGTTAGAATTCATATATTTTGCTTAAGACTTTGTTTGGAAAATATTTAATTAGTTTTTTCTCTTATGATATCTTATTAAGAAATATTATTTGATTAATGTGTTACTTTTGTTTGCAACGTTTATTATAAATAAATGTAAATATGGTGATTATAAACCATTATTCCGTATTTTTCTATTAGAAGTTAAGCAATAGGCTACCTAAAATCTATTAATAATCTGATAAACTAAAGCTGCTAAATGTATTAATGTATGTCAGCATTTCCATGTTTTTATTTAATTATTTGTCTCTTTTTCATCCCCTGGCTAATGTAAAAAAAGTGTTGAATATGTTTGATAAAAAATAAATACATATTCGAAACTTTTACAGCGTCAACATCATCTGTATTAGAGCTTAGATCGGGCACAAAAAACCATAACCGAAGCCCCTGCACGTTGTGTCCGAGCCCGGCCCGACCGAAACATTACCGACCATGTTTTAATAGTGCGCCGTGACGTTCTCAACTACAATTCAGAGTTGTTTGAATTACAGAAATCTGTTTAGAATTATCTTAATGAACTAATGCAACAAGGACGAAGCATGTAAACTGCGCTGTTTGTTTATTCAGAATAGAAACCTAAAAACATGCCGCAATGATGCACACAGAAAATGAACAAGAAGGAAAGGCATACTACTCCAAAATAATTTAACCAGGTTTTAGAATATATTTTAAAACAAAATATGTTGGCCTATTTTAATGTTTTAAAATGTAGGCCTATTCTAATGCAAAAAGATGGCGCCCAGCTATATGTTCATGAAACGATTTTCTAGTTCGTCATCTTTTAAAAAAATATTTAAAAATATAGCAAAATTGTTTCCCGGTGTTTAACGCACATGTTAATGTTACAGAACATGTGCTTTATTGAATGAAAGTAAGACCGATCGAATTTAATGATTAAAACGACGTGAAAGGAACTAAATTGTGAAGCCTTGATGTATCCTACAATAAGGGACATGCGACATTTAAGAGTGATGGGTTTTTTAAAAATTAATATAAATTATTCCCATGCATTGATTTTAAAGTTAAACATCTGTAAATCCAAATGAATCCATATGGAATATATTCCGACAGTTTAAGATACGATCTTTAACTTTTAAAGTCGAAAATATCTTCGACTTTAATGTAAATATTTTAACACCGCCGCGCAGGAGGCATGGCAAACTGAAACAAAACTTTAAAGACACAAATATTATGTTTAGCCTACGTGTAAAAATTATATTTAAATGAAACCCGTGAATTGAAAGATCCACTAATAATCGCCTTAACTTGAGTGATGCCAATAAAGTTTCCATGTTAGAATTTAGAAATATTAAAAACTTAAGCAAACGACAACAAATATGTTTTCTTACCACTCGCCATTGTAGCAGTCAGAGAATTTGGCCTTTGAAAATTTAATATTTATATGCTAATGAATTAAATTAGGGGCGTTTAGAAGGCGGAGTTCTAAGAGCATTCAGCTGCGCACAATTTTAAGATAATTTGTGATTTATAAACCGCACATCTGGAAAAGAGGCGTACGCACGGTTTTTTGTGCGTAAGCTCCTTTTCTCTGAATCACACTGACGATCATTTCAGAAATGGTCTTAGATGAAATGTAGGCCAGTTCCTACGTCGCACTTTTATAAATGAGGCCCCTGGTGCTTACTGTGCAATATCTTTGCCAAAACTGGCCTTGATGCATCTTTGTACAGCTGGGCCACATTTACAGCATCATATATGGGCCACTTCGGACTCACACCCACATGAGTTGGTGCTTACAGTGCCACATGTTTGCCAAAACCGGGCCGGATATGTTTTAAAAGAACTGGGCCACATTTGCTGCAACATATGTGGGCCACTTTAGACACAAACCCACATGAGCCCGTGCTTACCGTGCCATATCTTTGCCAAAACTGGCCCAGGCATGTTTGTAAAGAACTGGGCCACATTTGCTGCAACATGTGAGGGCCACATTAGTTTTTTTCCAAGATTAGCCCATGTCTGCTGTGCAGCATTTTTGCCAAAGGTGGCCTATATTTGTTGTTTGATATTTGGCCCATATTCACTATTTGTGGGATGGGCCACTTTTGGTTCATATTAAGATGACATGTTGCCGTGGGCACCACATCTTTGCCTTAAAAGGCCCACATGTAATTTGATATATTTGGCCCAGTTTTGCAATTTTACATGTGAGCCACTTTAGGTTCACATCCCTTTTATTCGGGCCATAAGAAGGCCAGCAGTGCCGCATCTCTGCCTGAAGTGGCCCACATGTGCTTGCCATCTGGGTGAGCTGCATAATGAGGCAGGAATGTTGGGAACTACAGTAAAGAATGTGAGGACAAATGTATACATGTTTGTTTGAGGTTTATTAAGAAGTTAACAATATAATAAAAATAGAAATGAAGGTCAGTAGGACATTTTCAGTTTATTTGGAAACAAACTCTATTCAAAAACTTAACTTGTATAAGAAACTGATAAACAACAGAGCTGTAAACTTCATGTGGCTCATGTTACCATATAACTTTATGTCCAAAAGGTGTTTTTCCACTTCATAGTTTTGTACTGATAAGAGGGATGCAGACCTGTAAGAGAGTTATAAACAGCTGTTAGCATTAATTGTCCACGGAAATACCCTTACATATATAACTGATGGTTAAATATCGCTGATAGTACATTCATAAACTATCATGTACATAAACTAAATTCAGAACATCTCAAATAAACATCTGCAGTGATATAAAACATCTGCTTAGTTATATAAAAAGCTGTTTTCAGATGCCCATCCCCTTATCGTCTAGTTTCTGTTTTAAACGCGTTTCTGTAAGCGTGTATGAACATCGCATCCCAGCCAACATTGCTTGGTGGGGCCAATGTAGGCCCCATATTGGCTTGCAATATGGGCACCAAGTTGGTTTGTCCGCGGGTTCCATGCTGGCCCCATCTGACTTAGCCCATATAAACCTTCTGTAGAAACTGAAGCCAATGTGGACTAAACCAAAGTCAAGTATGGGTGTGGTTGGGCTGAAGAAGTGATGAAGTCAACCAGACAACGAAGAGATGAATGAAGCGATGATCGACCACCAATGACAAACACCCGCCGTCAACAAACAGAACCACCAAAGAAAGATGAACAAGAAGAGAACAAAGAGAAAAGACCAGCAGAACCACAACAACTACTAAAAAATAAAATAAATGAACATTTCTTGGTGGAGCCAATGTAGACAGCAAAATCCCAAGTGTTAAACAAATGCCGCTCAGTGTTCATATAGATCCACTCTACAGAGTGTTAAAAAAGTAACATTGAAGCATTTTACATCTTACTTGTAGAGTTATTTATTTACTTAGGTTTAGATGTTGGCTGTTTCATTTAAAGTCACCCTTATTGTGACCAGTGTTTGTTTTAGTGGGGCTCTTGACTCTGTTTTTTAACTTATTTATTATTTTCTGGTTACTATAAATTTTGTGTTTAAAACATGTTTGTCATGGCAACGAAAGAGATGAAAGTGTCAAGTGTGATTCTATGGTGGTGGTTAGGATATAGTGTCTAATACTGTCATGTAAAAAACTGAGTGTTTGTTTGTTTACCAAATATATTTTTATGTCAATAATGTGATACTGAAGTATGACATCTGGCACTCTCATATCAGTTTGTCATTTTAAAGAAAATTGAAACACTGTACAGTTCAAAATTAACTGTTGTTTAATTTAGACACCCAGGCATGGAGAATCGGAGTGTGGATCTCAATAATGGTGACCATAAAATGAAAAGCTTTATGCTGCAATGTATTCTGGGTATCAACAAATTACAAATCTTATCCAGAACTCCCAGAATGCACTGCGGCATAAAAAAATCATAAACATTTTGACAATTTTCTTTGTCACCATTGTTGAGATTCATACTCTGAGTCTTGATGTCTGTATGTTTCAATTACACCCTGGTTAATTTTTAAGTATACATTTGTTTCAAAATCTTCAGAAAGACAAACCGCTTTGATAGTGCCAGATATCATACTATAGTATCACATTACTGAGAGAAAACGATAGATCTGCTAAATGAGCAAACACTAAATTAATAAAAAAAACATTTTCTAGATGGTAATGTTTAACATTATATTTCAACCACCATAACAGAATTGCAATATGGTCTCTTCTTTGCCATAACAAATATAAAACACAAAGTTATAGCAGCCAGAAAAAAACAAACAAGCTGAAACCCAAGAGTCAAGAGTCCAACTAAAACAAACAATGATCACCATGATGGTGACTTTAAATAAATCAAAGAGATCAAAAACAGAAAAATCAAACAGAGATGGTGAAAGAAAAGATATAGTCACAGATTAACTCCACACTATTTCATTTGTGTGGACCTTAATAAACACTGAGCAGCATTAATTTAACTCTGGGGATTTTGCTGTCTACATTGGCTCCACCAATAATTTTTATATAATGTTTGTAGTTGTTGTGGTTCTGCTGGTCTTTTCTCTTTTTTCTCTTCTTGTTCATCTTTCTTTAGTGATTCTGTTTATTAACAGCAGGTGTTTATCATTAATGGTCAATCATCACTTCATTCATCTCTTTATTATCTAATTAACTTCATTACTTCTTCAACCCAACCACACCCATACTTGGCTTTGGTTTAGTCCACATTGACTTTAGTTTCTACAGAAGGTTAATGTGGGCTAAGTCAGATGGGGCCAGCATGGAACCCGCGGACAAACCAACTTGGGGCCCATATTGCAAGCCCATGTGGGGCCTACATTGGCCCCACAAAGCAATGTTGGCTGGGATATGCGTCCATGTGCGCGAGCTCGCGTTTCGATGTAACGCGGCGCTCATAAAAACGGTGTCGCGTGTAAAGTGACATGTATGGAATTACCTTGCATGTAAACAATATGGAATCATTTTACAGCAAATCCCGCAGTGCAGCATTACTCAAAGTTGCCATGAAGGATACGAAAAGTGAATAACTGTGTCTAACACTGTAAAACATGTAAAAGATATTAGATTAGATTAGATTAGATTAGATTAGATAGCACTTTATTGTCCGTGTACACGGAAATTTGTCTTGCAGTACAAGCTCCATCAATTACCACATAACACAACAACATAAAATCAATACTAAAACATCTAGACAACATTAAAAATATACATAGATACTTAATTGATATGAGGGGGGGACCATGCCCTACCAGAGTGGTGCGAAATACCCATAAACATGATAAAAATAATATCAATATTAAAAATAATAAAAGTGAAGGTGAGTGGGAAACCATCACGTCTTTGCCCTCCTACTTTGATTTAATAGGGATATTGACAGAGGAACAAAGGAGTGCTTATATTTGTTCTTTCTGCAGTCTGGAACCCTATAACGCCTCCCGGAGGGCAGAAGTTGGTACTCCCCATGCAACACATGGGCAGGGTCCTGTGAGATTTTATCAGCCAGTCTGACGGTGTGCAGCAAGTGGCTGTCCGTGAACGCTTTCTCCACTGAATGTCCCACCAACTTAGAACAAACTCCCAGAAGCCGTAAAATCCTGTTCTTCAGTTGAACTGAAAGGCCCCCAAACCACACTGCACCTCCATACTGCAGAATGCTTCGAATTGTTGAATCATAGAAAAGAGACAGGATTTCCTTGCTCGCTCCGAATGACCTTAGTCTCCTTAAAAAGTAGATTCTCTGCTGTACTTTGCTGCAGATATAATCTACATGATGGGTCCAGGACAGGTCACTGTCCACGTACACTCCAAGATATTTGAATGATGATTTCTGCTTAATAGTTTGATTATGAATGGTTATTGGTGTGAGGTCGCAGTCATGAGAGGTGCCGAAAATTATTTCCTCAGTTTTCTGTGTATTGAGGATGAGGGCATTTAGATCACACCACTTTACCAGATTACTCACTGTTTCCACATAAAGGTCAGCTCCCTCCCCCTTCTTCATCAGTGCTACCAGCGCAGTATCATCGGAAAATTTGATGAAATGGTAGTTAGGAACAGAGGTAACACAATCGTTCGTATACAATGTGAAGAGCAGAGGAGAGCTTACGCATCCTTGTGGGGCCCCACAGCTGGTTACAACCATGGGGGAATAGGTGTTATTGACCCTAACCAGCTGTTGCCTGTTAGTGAGAAAGGAACTGTACCAGTGAATGAGATATGGATTCGTACCTATTTGAGCCATTTTAGATAAGAGTATATCTGGTCTTATTGTATTGAAAGCAGAGGAGAAGTCAATGAACAACACCCTGGCATAAGGATTTATCCTCGGAGTGTCCAAATGTTTTGAGACTAGATGCATGAGAGTACCAACAGCATCCTCCGTGCTGCGCTGTTGCCTGTATGCGAACTGGAACGGATCCAGTATATCCTGTATAGATTTAGAGAGTACAGAAGATATAATTTTTTCCAACGACTTCATTAATACGGATGTTAATGCCACAGGTCTAAAGTCATTGCACTCCTGGGGGCATGATTTCTTTGGTAGAGGGATAATGTGCGATGTCTTCCAAGCCATGGGAACAGTATGTGTATCCAGAGACTGCTGGAAGATAGGTTGCCACACTGAAGCTAGCTCCTTGCTGTAAGTTTTCAGGATAGAGGCAGTGATGTTGTCTGGTCCGGTGGCCTTACGTGGATCAAGCTGACAAAAAACGTTGTGCACTTGACCCACCGTAATTGTCACTCTATCCTCTGAGCTCACTATAACTGACT
Organism: Misgurnus anguillicaudatus; assembly: GCF_027580225.2. NCBI lineage: Eukaryota > Metazoa > Chordata > Actinopteri > Cypriniformes > Cobitidae > Misgurnus > Misgurnus anguillicaudatus. The sequence continues at coordinate 18,079,570 of NC_073338.2, forward strand.
CCAGCACCTCCCTGCATCTCTCCATGCTCCCAGAGGTTTCAAACCTTGTAAAGAAAGTGTTCAGTTCAGTAGCAGAGGTTAGCTCATCACTAGTCACAAAAGGCCTCCTGTGTTTACCTGGCATACCTGTCATGTTTTTCATTGTATCCCATGTTTTGCGTGGGTTGCCAGCCTTGAAAGCGTCCTCCAGTTGTTTTCTGTGTGCCTCCTTTGCCCTCCTTAGTTTTCCTCTTACTTCTTTGTTTGTTTTTTGCAGCTCCATTCTATCCTTATTCTTAAAAGCTAGTTTTCTCAGATTCATTACTTGTTTAATATCTTTGGTTACAAAATTTTTATTGTTAGGATACACCTTAACTGTTTTCGTTGGTATTATTGACTGTACACAGAAGTTAATATAGTCTGTTGTTGCAGTACATGTTTCTTCCAATGTGTCCCCCCTTAACACTTCCCAATCCGTGCAGTCAAAACAAGCTCCCAGTTCCTCTCTGCTGTCATCGGTCCACTGTCGAATCTCCTTGTTGTCTGGTTTACGACTTTTTAATTTTGATATGTACGTCGGGATAAGATATACTACATTGTGATCAGAATTAGAAATTGGTGGTTTGGCCCTAGATTGATAGGCATTGGGGAGATTAATGTAACATTTATCCAGTGTGTTTTCCCTCCTTGTTTCACATGTCACAACCTGTTGAAATCCTGGCAAAGTTTTCTCTAGGTTGCAGTTGTTAAAATCACCCAAAACAATGGCAGGAGCATCTGGAAAATGTTGTTGTTGATTATGCACACATTCTGCTATTGATGCAGCGGCACGATGTATCTTACCGCTTGGTGAAACGTAAACAACAAATAACAAAATGCAGCCAAACTCCCGAGGAAGATAAAATGGTCTCACTCCAATACTCAACAGCTCAAAGTCTGTGTTACATACAGTCTGTTTGATTGTGTACTGGCGACACCACCGCTCATTTATGTACACGCAAATCCCTCCTCCACGGCTCTTCCCCGAGTTTTCAGTTCTATCTGCTCTTATTAGTGAAAAACCGCTGATATCATACAGTGAGTCAGGAGCGTCTGTGTGCAGCCATGATTCAGTGAAACAGAGAAGAGCAGCTTCGCGAAATTCAAAAGAGTACCTTGCAAGTGCCCGTATTTCATCAATTTTGTTGTTTATAGAGCGTAAATTAGCCAGGATCACAGCAGGTAGAGCTGGTCGGTGTTTTCGCTGCCGCAATCTCCTCCTTATTCCACCCCGTCTGCCTCGCTTCCTTATCCACCATGTTCGCCGCTTGGGATCCATTTCCCTTACAGCCAGGCGAGATCGCTTCTCTCTCCCCCGGCTTGCAAATCGTATCAATTCCCCTGGGATGTTAGCCAACAGCCCGGGTGTAGCCTGTACGTCAAGTCCCTCTTTATTAAGTTTCAGGAGTGCGATACGAGTGTATGTCGGGTGGCTGTTGTTGTTGCGCCGTTCCTCCATATTCGGCACGTGAATACACCAGCAGATCAAATCCGATTAAAAAGTAATAAAAAGAGTCCAATTTAAACTCAGATACAAAAAAGTCAGATCCGCCATTACGGGAGGTCACACATACTCGTTTGTAAATTAGCATGTAAACATGGAATCATATTACAGCACACACTTAAAAGATACAGCTGTTCAGGCTTACAGAAAGTTGCCATGAAGGATATAAGTGAATATCTGTGTTTAACACTGTACAGCATGCAACAGTGAAATCCGCCATTACGTGAGATTGCGTCCTCATTTGTAAACAATGCGAAAGTTTTTCAATCCGAAGCGTGCAGTCTGCTGAGGTTGCTTACTGTATGTAGGCTGAACTGCACAACCCAGATAGCAAGCACATGTGGGCCACTTCAGGCAAAGATGCGGCACTGCTGGTCTTCTTATAAAAGGGATGTGAACCTAAAGTGGCTCACATTAAAAATAGCAGAAATGGGCCAAATATATCAAATCACATGTGGGCCTTTTAAGGCAAAGATGCGGTGCCCATGGCAACATGTCATCTGAATATGAACCAAAAGTGGCCCATCCGACAAATAGTGAATATGGCCCAAATATCAAACAACAAATGTAGGCCACCTTTGGCAAAAATGCTGCACAACAGACAGTGCCTAATCTTGGAATAAACCAAATGTGGCCCAGCTTTTTACAAACGTGTCTGGGCCAGTTTTGGCAAAGATATGGCATGGTAAGCACCAGCTCATGTGGGTTTGTGTCTAAAGTGGCCCACATATGTTGCAGCAAATGTGGCCCAGTTATTTTAAAACATATCCGGGCCGGTTTTGGCAAACATGTGGCACAGAAAGCACCAACTCATGTGGGTGTGAGTCTGAAGTGGCCCATATATGATGCTGTAAATGTGGCCTAGCTGTATAAAGATGCATCAGGGCCAGTTTTGGCAAAGATATGGCACAGTAAGCACGGGCTCATGTGTGTGTGAGTCTGAATTGATCCATATACCCAGCTAACAGAGAAAAGTTCTAAGAACGTTCCCTGAAAGTTCCCAACGTTCCCAAAAACTTTCTGCCAACATAAAAAGTGTCCAGTTTTCTTGACGTTCTAAGAACATTTCTGTGTTGTCTGAACGTTAGAGGAATGTTACATTTTACCATTTTCAAACATTATGACAATGTCATGTTTTAATGTTCACACAATGTTTAAAACAGCAACTGTTTTTAAATTGACTTGTTTGCTTGTTATGTAAATGATAGAGAAACATTGCATTTTATTATTTTAAAACTGTTATAAAAATTATTTCTGAATGTTCAGTAAAAATATTACTGTAGAAAACACAATTCACTTATTAGGTTTAGATGTTGATGCTTTGTTAAATTTTAAGTCACCATTATTGTGATTAGTGTTTGTTTTAGTTGGACTCTTGACTTCTTTACCAATTCTTCCTGGTTGCCTTACGTTGTGTGTATAAAACACATTTGTTATGGTAATGTAAAGTTAATAGTGCAATTCTGTGGTGGTTGGTATATAATGGTAAAAGTTATCATCAAATTAAAGGATTTACTCTTCAAAAGTTTATTTTCTGTCAATGTTGTATATGAGATCCAGCACTTTCACAGCACTTTTTCATTATTGAGTTTTAGAAATTTTGGCAAAAAATAACTGCTGTAAATTTGGGACATACAAACATCAAGAATCACACTATGAATCTCAACCATGGTGACAAAGAAAATGTAAAAAGTTCATTATTTCGCCATGTTGCAGTGCATGCTGGGAGTCTTGGATGAGCTTTGTAATTTGTTAATACCCAGCATGCATTGCAGCATGAAGTTTTTCATTTAATTGTCACCATGGTTGAGATTCATACTCTGATTGTGGCATCACTCTGGCTTGCTCATGGGCGAGACGTGTCAAACAGGAGTGGACCACACAAGTGCCATCAATCCATGCCAGGTGTGGGCCAGATAATGGTGTTGGGTCTGGGCCGAATCTGGGCCAAAATTTTAATTAACATTACCCAGATTTGGGCCAGATCTGCATTATTTGCTTTGTGTTTGGCTGACATGTGGCGTTTCTATGGTTTGCTTGTGGTAAAGTTCTGGAAAAAAAGAGGTGGACCGCTCAAGTGCCATCATTCCATGCCAAAGGTGGGCCAGATGAAGGTGTCAGATGTGAACCAGATCTGGGCCACAGCAATTTCGCTATCTGGGAAGCCATGAGCATATTACATGATAGCAAATATAAATGGTATAAATTAACTGTTACTTACTTCTAATATCCTCCTCCCGCTCCAGTGCATCCTCCATTGTTCTTCTAAGGTAACGTTAAAGATAAATGCTTATCTTCCTCAATGTCCAGACATAAATGAAGATATTCCTCACGTGTGTGTATAAAGTTTATAATCCAAACATGCGGTAAAGTTTTTAAATCTAATAAACTTTACGCTTTGTTTATTATGGTTTGAACTGCTCGTCTGTTGATTTCCATGTCAACAGTGGGTACCGCCTGTGGGCGTGACCGAATTAAAGATAATGAAGTCAGCCAGGAAAAACGGTACTCTCTTTACTTCAATGCAGATTATATAAACAGGCAATATTTGTTTTTGATTATATTTAGCTTGTTTAAAAGTAGACATTTCAGGCTTTCTTTGGATATGTGTATCATGTTTGTGTGACGAGTATTTGCGGAGTTTTAATTGATTTTTTTAACGTGTTTTGAGAGACAGCTGCCGGAGACAGAAATGTCTGGATGCACACCTTGTTTATTTTCTTTATTTGACAAAAAAGTCTTTTGACAAAGATCTGTTGTTATTGTGAATGAACACATATTAAAGAAGACCCTTTACCGTTTCAAATGATGTCAAACACGTAAGTGTATGATTATTAATGATGGAGTATTTTAAGTTGATTCTGCCAAAATAAAGAAAAAACACGTCAAAACGTGGCGCCGCGTTTTTGGACCCCAGGAGGTTAAACTGTTTTCACTTGGGGTTAGAGTGAGGTGTCATTTTATGTAACAGTAAGTTGTTCTAATCCCAAGCAACAATTGTAAGACGATAATAAAAAATTGAGCAACCAAAACGTGAAATTGGCACAAAAAAGAAGGTTGTGCCACAGACACTTGAAAACTCAGAAACACGTCTTTTAAACTCTCAAAACATTTTGAGCTGAATTCAAATAGAGTCACATCTTAACATATCTGCGCTACTCACCTGATCAACGGTGAGCTCGGACTGCCAGAAGCTGACGGAAGGCTCGATATCTAGTACCAGTGCTGTGATTGGCTGAAACACTTGGGGCACGGGGAGTGCCAGGCAGCGCTGCCTTGAAGGCTTCGTTGAGGACTTAAAACACCATCAAGCCAGGAGGTCACCTCCTGCTGAAAAACTGTGCTAATTAGCAAATCCAGGTGATTGGAACAAAGTACTGGAGAGGATTTTTACTCATGGCACATTTTACACCTCTGTCCGCAAAAAACCCCGAAAAACAGACCAGAAACGGCTTTGGCCCGATGTGCGTTATAGTTTTGCGGTTGCGGTCCTGTTCCGTTACAGCATCCAGTGGCTATCAGGGTAGTAATGATTTCACAGTGACACAAGATCACAAAGAAACTCACGTGATCAAACTTCAAAAGAAAAACAAATATGCAGGATGATCGGATGTCCCTTTTCTTGCTCAAAATATTATAAAGGCAGACATACCTTTGCGCACGTAGGAGTTTTCCTTACTCAAACGCTTGATGTTTTTCCCCAAACCAGTTTAGATAGGAGTTTTACTTAAACATGATCTCAGGGGCAGAAATACATTTGATTGGTTCACAAAAATGACCAATGAAAGTCCTCAACCGGAGCCTTCAAGGCAGCTTCTGCAGTGAAGCAGTTCGAGTTCACCCTTGGTCAGGTGAGTAGCGCAGATGGTTAGATAGGAATGTGACTGGTTTTGAGATCAGCTTGAAATGTTTTGAGCGCATAAGTTACGTGTTTTCAATTGTTTCGTGCCAGTTTCACGTATTGGTTACTCAATTTTTTTCCTTTTTTCAAACCATTGCCGCTTGGGATTGGGGTTAGATTTGTCGTTTTTTTATTTTTAAACTGTTTTCGCGTGAGGGTGAAGTTGGGTTTGGGTTAGAATGGCATTGGTTTGCAAGTTTATTTGTCAGAAACTTAAACTGTTTTTACTTGATGTTGGGATTAAAGTTGGGTTTGGGTTAGGATGTCATTTTATGTAAGCAACAATGGTAAGAAAACAGGAAAAACAATTGAGTAACCAATACGTGCAACAGACACCTGAAAACACGTAATTAAAACGCTCAAAACATTTCGAGCTGAATTCAAAACCTGTCACATTCCTATCTAACCATCTGCGCTACTCACCTGACCAACAGTGAACTCGAACTGCTTCACTGCAGAAGCTGCCTTGAAGGCTCTGGTTGAGGACTTTCATTGGTAATTTTTGTGAACCAATCAAATTTCTTTCTGCCCCTGAGCTCATGTTTAAGTAAAACTCCTATCTGAACTGGTTTGGGGGAAAAAATCACGCTACTCAAACATGTTCTGAGGGCAGAAAGAAAATTATTGGTTCACAAAAACGACCTGGTTTGAGGATCATCCCATAATAGTTTTATTTATTTATTTTTTTTAAAGGGGACATTCCATGAAAATCAGACTTTTTCCATGTTTAAGTGCTATAATCAGGTCCCCAGTGCTTCTACCAACCCAGAAAACATGAAAAATAGCAACCCTGTAACTTTGTTTTGGCAAGGCTCTCTCTGCAAGCATGTGAATAAATAGGTCATGCGGATTTCGCTCCCCGCATGCCGTAGCTAAGGGATCTTATTATAATGATACCGCCCCTTCAACTGCGCTATCCAACCATGAACGGCCTCACGAGTGCGATAGACAGAGAGAAAGAATGACTGACAGCACGACGCGTTTATTCCATCAAACACAAACAGGAGCCTACAATCTTATAACTTGTAGTTTTAATAATCTTTCTAAAGATTGAATTAACGTTCTAAAGGATTAACATTACCTTAGTGCAAGAGAGAGAGAGAGAGAGCGAGTGAGCGAACGAACAAGAGAGAGAGCAACGCGACGGTTCGCTTTCAAGTAAGTTATATGTTGTTTAATATGTTTCTCTGAAGTTTATATGAATGAACACGAGGATTAATGCACTGCACGAGACAGAGTGAGTGAACAACGCGTATTCACTATCATACACAATAAGTAAATATGTTGTTTAATGTTTCTCTGAAGTTTCAAATGAATGAGGAGTTACAAAATAGATGAGAGACTGACAGAAACGCGAATGTGTTCAATATGTGTTCACAATAAACTTAAACATGTCATTTGATCTGTTTCTCTAAAGTTTAAGCATTAAACGTGTTGTTTTATTACAGATCATTTAAATGTGCTCGTGTGGTTTGGTCAAAAAGTAAACTTCTGAGTGTTTGTGAAAGTGTAATTTATTGTAACATGCTGAAAATCATTGTGCCTGTTTAAAAGCAGCATGAGAGCTAAAAGTCTTTATTTTTATTCTACAATGTTCCCCATCTGCTGATAAACATGTATTTAGTATGCATAAAACAGATAATTTACTTTTTAAACATGTTCAAATATATAATGCTTAACATCGCTCACTAACTTCTTTCGTGAGAGAATCTCCCTCGATGCTCTGTCTACAGCGCCAGCGCTTGAGACTCCGCCCACCTGAGCAGCTCGTTTGGATTTAAAGGGATACACACAAAAACGCTGCATTTTTGCTCAGCCCCATAAAGTGCCTATTTTAACATGCCACAATAAATTACCTATATGGTATTTTGAGCTAAAACTTCACATATGTACTCAAGGGACATCAAAGATTTATTTAATATCTTAAAAACGTCTTCTGGAATGTCCCCTTTAATAATAAAAGATAATGAATTTCAAACTGAACCAATCATATTAATAAGTACATATGCATATAAATAAATGTATATAATACTTAGGCTATAGAAGTATTATACTTCATACAATAATAGTTAGATCATCCAATAGTTTTCTTTATTTAATGTACTTATAAACGACAATGAATTTCAAACTGAAGTTACTGAACCAATCATATTTTTATAAGTACATATGCATAAACATTTATATAATACTTATAGAAGTCGTTTTTTTTTAACACAGTGCCTCGCCATCGACCAATCTGACTCCTTCACGCGACTGACTGTCACTGCCTGCACTTTCAACTGTCGTCGCGGCTGCTGTAACTTTCACTCTCTATAAAACAAAAAGAGGACTAAAAGCTCATATTGGCTTTGTGCACATAGACAAATTAGATAAATTAATAGAAACAATACAACTATAAATTCACACTTGAGCTATAGACAAGTTTCCCGGGCACTTCCTGTTTACTTCCTGTTTCTGCCAAGAACTTCCTGCGCAGGCTGAGTAGTGGTGTAAAAATGGCTTTAAAATGGCAACATTCGACCGAAAATCTTGTTAAAAATTGTATTTTGACCATTCTGCATCCAAATAAGATCATGGGCGGACAACATCCAAGATCTTTTCTTATTTTATTAATTCCATGGTGGTGGATGGGAATGCAATTAATAGCATGAAAAGCTCAGAGGCGTTTCAGTCCCTCAATTCCGACAAAGTGGGCTGTGTACTTTTACACAATATGGGCAGTTTAATTTTCCCAATCTTTTGCTTGTATTAAGATGTTTGTATCTATCCGTGTGTTAATCTGTAACAAAACACGAAGAGTAATAAAAAATAAAAAGTAATCCCCTCTAGCCTTCCTGACTAGCATTTTAAATGCTCGTATATCGACGCTGATAGGAAGAGAGACACTTTGCATACATTGCGAGTTACTTTTACTTTTAGTGTTACTTTTAAGACAACATCAAGGTGTTTACAGTGAGCACAGAATGCGGGGGTGTTTAACAGTGCTTTAATTAATTCCCCAGTAAACAGAAAAAAATTCCAAGAACATTCCCTGAAAGTTCCCAACGTTCCCAAAAACATTCTGCCAACGTAAAAAGTGTTGAGTTTTCTTGACATTCTAAGAACGTTTTTGTGTTGTCTCAACGTTAGAGGAATGTTACATTTTACCATTTTTAAACGTTATGACAATGTCATGTTTTAATGTTCACACAATGTTTAAAACAACAACTGTTTATTGTTATGTAAATGATAGAGAAACATTTAATTTTATTATATTTATTTATATATTTATATTATTTTATTTTATTATATTTGTTATATATTTTATAAAACATTATTTCTGAATGTTCAGTAAATAAATTGCTGTAGAAAACACAATTTACTTTTTAGATTTAAATGTTGATGTTTTGTTCCCTTTCAGTCGGTCACTACGACGTCACGTCGTGACCGACGAATTGGGAACCGCTTCGCGGGTGACCTATCTGCCTCGAGAAACCTTTAAAACGCCAATGAACTTGGCATGCAGATAATTGCATCTGCCGGCGCCGCCCCGCCGCATAGCTATTTAATGAGCGGCAGGTGCAGTTATCAAATCAGCTTTTTAGCTTCGAAAGCTGGCAGACTGACTGCTCACGAGAAGCTACTCTCTGCTCTTTGGAGAACTCTGCGTGTTCGATTTGGTTGGGCAAAGGCATTTCAGCGGAGGCTCGCGGGTGTTCCACCTCTCTTTTTAATTTTTTGACTTTTTTTCTCACTCTTAGTTGAGTGTGTGCGTAGCCGTTCCCCTGTGTGCTTCATCAACATCAGCACATTAAAAGAGTATTTCCTCTAAAAGAGTATTGTGGTGTTCTGCGTCTTTTTAAAGACAGCATTTCACTTGCACTGAGACGGGAGCGTCTTTTTAAAGATGTCTTTCCGTCCGTGTTTCTGGATGCGGCAAATGTATGGGTCCCCGGGTGGCCACGATCATTTTCTCTCGTGCGCAAGAGTGCATGCTGAGGCTGCGATCGTGGAGGGTTCATACTCCTAAGAGAGCATGAACCTCTTGGATGGCGGAGACGGGTTTCGTACCTCCGGGAACGTTACCCCTGTTTTTCCGTTGCAGAGCCCCGTTAAAGGTGCGGTGGCAAAACTCCGGAAATCTTATCTCTGTATAACCGTGCTGAATCGGTTAGCTGGTTCGTCCAGTGACTCTCAGCACCCCCATCCACAGCCAGAGGTGCCGTAAGAGACGGGTGGCGCGTGTTCTACGCGCTCTCGTCCTCTTTCAGTCCTCACGAGGATTCTATGTCTGTCACAGCATCGGAGAGGGGGTCGTCTATTCGGTCGCCGACTCGGACCCACTCCCGCCTTCGGGTTGGGTAGGGGCTTCCGTGCTCGACCCCGAGTGGCGGCCATGTACGCTCGGGAGCGCGGAGACGGTCTGCGTGGAGCGGAGAGCTCCTCCCCCACTGCACCGTCCCGCCTAGATGATTGGCACTTCAGGACTGCAAGAACAGCCCCGACCTTCTGTGCCTTTCTTCCCGGGGTGCATGTTGGTTGACACGGTCGTGGAAAACTCGTTTTCCTCCCGGAACCGATCGTTCAGCCATCACCTCTCACCTCTCCTGACGGCGGGGCCGCTAAGGTTGCTGCTCCAAGAGACCAGCCTCCCTCCCCTCACAGACCCACGGGCTTGTTGTGAGAGGCGGCCTCTGCCGTGCGCGCCATGGCGTGATGCAGGTCCGCCAGGCTAAGGCACTGAAGGATCTGCACAGGTGAGGTCACGGTCCGGCAACTAAAAAATCCTGTGTGGCTCTGACCTGGCGCTACGTTCGACTGGGTTCACCCCACAGGCCGCCGGACGTGCTATGCCCACCCCCGGTGGTCCAGGAACGCCATCTCTGGTTGTGTCTTGCGGGCATTAAGTAGGTCGTTAATAATCGTCCTAAATGTTCAATTTTAGACCAGCCATTTCGGCGACGCGGCTGAGAGTGTCCAACAATGATCGGCCGCTTTAGAGCAGACTGAGGCATCATGCCACGTCGGAGCCTAGCTGCCCCCTCCGTTACGTCAGTATATTGGTCTGCTTTTCGCCGAGGGCGTCCTGCTACGGCTTTTTTTGTTCCTTCATCCCGGCAGCTCTGAGGAACCTGTCGTAAGCAGTACACCCGCCCACTCAGCCCGCTACAGAGGTGGAAAATGAAACTTAGCGGCTCTGAGTCGGGCGATCTGAAGATGGAGAGGATCGCTCTTCAGGAGATGGTGAAAGCATCATTCTCCCCCCCACCCCGGAGGAGGGCCGGGTGGGGAATCCTTGGTTTCGTTTTGTGTTCCGCCGACTTCAATCGGCACCCACTAACCTCAAAGAGCGAATTCCTCTTCTTTCTCCAGATCACCGGAGGCATATAGGAGTTTCGGACGGGCTCAAAACCCTGAGTTCTCCTCTTCCTCTTTCGCCAGCGGATGTATCGAGCGGGACATCTACAAAGGAGCCTTTGCTCAGCATCCATCAGCGGTTTCGGGTGAGTGTTTCATTACACACAACATCTCACAATGCGGCCAAAGAGCACGCGTCGTTGAGCTCCCCGTCTCCGCTCGCCACGGGTACACACATCGTGCCGGTAATTTCCTCTCGCTCGGTATCTGGGGGCCTGGGAAGAGCTTCCCAGCCCGTCGCGTTGGCTTTTACGCACGATCCGTCTCGGTTACGCATTAAATTTGCCCGGCTACCTTACAAATATTCAGGCATTCGCTTCACCACGGTGAAGGCTGTCGATGCGCACGTACTGCGTGCGGAGATTGCTGTCCTATTGGCGAAAGGACGCGATCCAGCCGGTCCCTCCAGCCGAGATAAATTCGGGGCTTTACAGCCCTTCATTGTACCCAAGAAGAGTGGCGAGTTGCGTCCGATCCTATATCTGCGCGTACTGAATCGAGAATTCACAGAATTCACATTCACAGAATGCTGTTCAAAATGTTTACGCAGAGGAGCATATTTTAATGCATCCGCCCATAGGATTGGTTCGCAGCCTTCAACCTGAATGACGCGTACTTTCATGTCTCCATACTCCCCCAACACAGGCCGTTTCTCCGGTTTGTGTTCGAGGGGAGGGCATATCAGTACAAAGTTTCACCGTTCGGGCTTTCTCTCTCTCTCTCTTTTCCTGTGTCTTCATGAAAGTTGCGGATGGCGCACTGCAGCCCCTGAGAGAGAGAGTGGTGTTTGCGTTTTGGCGTATTGGCTCATAATAGCTCAGTTTCGTCAGATGCTGTGCACACACATAGATCGTGTACTTAAACACCTCGCTCGTCTCGGTCTTCAGGCCAACTGGGGAAAGAGTAAACTTTGCCCCGTGCAGAGAATCTCTTTTCTCGGAAAGTAACGGGATTTGGTCGTTTTAGCAACACGTCTCATAGAAGCGCGTGTTCAGTCAATTCTGGCTTGCCTCAACATTTAAAGGCAGGGTTGCGGTTCCACTGAAATAATTTTAGAAACTTCTGGGGCATATGACAGCAGCCGCGGCCGTGACACCGCTCGGGCTGCTCCATATGAGACCGCTTCAGTGTTGGCTTTATGACCGAGTCCCGAGGAGAGCGTGGCTCACCGGCTTTCACAGTATTATAATTACATCGAGATGCCGTCACACTTTCACCCCGTGGTCAGACCCAGCGTTTCTCAGAGTGCGGGTGCCACTGAGAGGTCTCCAGGCATGCTATTGTTGGCAAAGATGCCTCTACCACGGGGTGGGCAGCCACGTACGGCGGGCTCGTCGCTTCGGGGGTCTGTTCGACATTCCAGCGACATTAGCATAAATTGCCTCGAGCTGTGCACTGTATATCTTGCGCTCGTCCGTTTCGTCAACGTGATTTGATGCTTAAGATGTAGTGCGCACCGACAACACTGCGGCTGTAGCGCATATCTATCGCCAAGGCGATTTGCGCTCTCGTCACCTGTCGCATCTCGCCCGTCTCTCCTCCTCTGGAGTCAGAAGTATCTGAGGTCTCTTCGTGCCATTCACATGTCGGGGTCGCTGAACACAGCGGCAGTCGCGCTCTCACGAGCAGCGCGCTCCGGCGAGTGGCGACTCCACCCCCGGTCGGTTCAGCTGATTTGGAAATGTTTCGGCAGAGCGCAGTTAGATCTGTTTGCTTCTTCAGAGACAACCCATTGTCGCCTGTTTTATTCATTATCCGAAGGAACACTCGGCGTGGATGCACTGGCACACAGCTGGCCGCGGGGTTTTCCCCAGTAAGCTTTATTGCGCAGACACTGTGCAAAGTCAGGGAGGACGAGGAGCGCATTCTATTAGTTGCGCCGTACCGGACAACTAGGAATTGGTTTTACAGAGTTCACTCTCCTCGCGACAGTCCCTCCCTGGCTGACTCCTTGGCACATTATGGCACCCTCGCCCCGATCTGTGGAACCCCCATGTGTGGTCTTTGGACGGGGCGCGGAGGTTTTAGGTGGGTTACCCCAGGCGGTATCTAACACCATCGCTGCAGCGCGAGCACCGTCTATGAGACAGGCGTATACGCTGAAATGGAACCTGTTTGTTGTTTGGTGTACCTCTCAGCGAGAGGACCCCCGAGAATGCTTGATCAGTATTGTGCTTTCATATCTCCAGCACCGCTTGGAGAAGAGGCTGTCACCATCTACTATTAAAGTAGATATCGCGGCAATATACGCGCATCACGCACCTATAGACGGTAGATCTGTGGGTCAGCACGATCTGGTCATTAGGTTTTTAACAGGGGCACGGAGGCTGAATCCTTCGCGCCTCCCTCTATTCATCCTTGGGACTTGTCCATGGTGCTGAAAGTTCAGCACTGCCCTTTCGAGCCTCTGCTGACGGTGAGCGTCAAGTTTCTCACTATGAAAACTTTGACGCTCCTCGCATTGGCTTCTATTAAAAGGATAGGGGATTTTTATGCATTTTCGGTCAACGATTCGTGCCTTCAGTTCGGGCCGGCTGAATCCAGCGTTAAACTGAGACCCCGGCCGGGCTACGTGCCTAAAGTTCCCACCACTCCCTTTAGGGATCAAGTGGTGAACTTACAAGCACTGCCTTTGGAAGAGGCAGACCCAGCTATGGCTTTGTTATGTCCTGTACGTGCACTACGTGTGTATGTGAATCGCACTCAAAGCTTTCGGACCTCAGAGCAGCTCTTTGTCTGTTACGGTGGTCAGCAGAAAGGGAAAGCTGTCACGAAACAGAGGATGTCTCATTGGATTGTAGACACAATTGCCCTGAAATATGAGAAACAGGGCATTCCTTGCCCTTTTTGTTTGAGAGCCCATTCAACCAGAAGCGTGGCTTCATCTTGGGCTTTGGCTCGTGGTTCCTCGCTTTCAGATATTTGTAGAGCTGCTGGCTGGGTGACACCTAATACGTTCACTAGATTCTACAGTGTTCGTGTTGAGCCGGTATCCTCTCGAGTTCTCTCGTCAGATCAGTGAGAACATCGAGGAACGGCTCCTGTGTCGGCTTGGAGCCTTTCTTTTTGGCTGCGCAGAAACCGCACCATTATGGAAGGCCATTAAGGCAAAAACGTTAAAAAAAAATGTTTTTTGTCTTTTCCACCGCTTGGTGACCGATGTTGCGGAGCATCGGCTGCCAGCCTCTCACTAGATGTATTCTTGACTATCTGGGTGAGGCTAGCGCCCACATTGCGCCCCCTAGTGGTTTCTTTGTGAGTATTTCCGTGGAAAGTTTATGATTTACCACGTTTCCCTTAGCGGAGTTCGTTCCGCGCCTCTCTAGTGTTGCTAAGAGAGTGTATTTTTATAGACCTCGTGTCTTTTTATCCATCACCTTAGTGGTAGACCCCTAGAGGGTTTTTCTTCCGCAGCGATCTTAGTCCCGCCTGACGAGTTCGCTTCCCAGTTCGCCTAGTCACTATCGTGGGTTAAGGAACAAGTAGTGACCGGCCTCTGCTTCAACCCCATTTCCGTTCCCTTAAAGAGGAGAGTTGGAGGGTTTATGCAGGCACTGGAAGGGTCAGCTTCAGTGGCGCTTTGGTAGGGATTCCCAATTCGTCGGTCACGACGTGACGTCGTAGTGACCGACTGAAAGGGAACGTCTCGGTTACATATGTAACCCTCGTTCCCTGAAGGAAGGGAACGGAGACGTCACGTCCCGTCGCCACAGTTTGCTGTTCCACTGCTGATATTGGCCGGACCCTTTCCTTCTGTCCGGCTTTCTCAGCAAAAAATAGCTGATTTGATAACTGCACCTGCCGCTCATTAAATAGCTATGCGGCGTGGCGGCGCCGGCAGATGCAATTATCTGCATGCCAAGTTCATTGGCGTTTTAAAGGTTTCTCGAAGCAGATAGGTCACCCGCGAAGCGGTTCCCAATTCGTCGGTCACGACGTGACGTCTCCGTTCCCTTCCTTCAGGGAACGAGGGTTACATATGTAACCGAGACGTTTCATTTTAAGTCACCCTTGTTGTGATTAGTGTTTGTTTTAGTTGGAATCTTGACTCTTGACTTTTGCTTGCTAGTGTTATACCTGGTTGTGTTAACTTTGTGTTAATGCACCACATTTGCTTTGAGCATGTAAAGTTAATAGTGTAATTCTGAGGTGGTTGGTACATTGTGGTAAAGATCATCACCTAATTAATTTACTGATCAAAAGTTTATTTTCTGTCAATAATGTAGATGAGATCCAGCACTTTCACAGCAGTTTATCAATAAGGAGTTTAAGAAACTTTGGACAACAAAATATCTGCTACATAATTGGGACGCACAAACATCAAGAATCAGAGTATGAATCTCAACCATGGTGACACAGAAAATTGTTAAAAAAAATCATTATTTATCCATGCTGCAGTGCATGCTGGGAGTCCTGAATGAGATTTGTAATTTGTTGATACCCAGCATGCACTGCAGGATGAAGTTTTTCATTTAATTGTCACCATGGTTGAGATTCATACTCTGATTCTTGATGTTTGTGCGTCCCAATTAAACAGCAGACGTTTTTGTGCAAAGTTTCTTAAACTTCTTAATGACAAACTGGTGTGAAAGCGCTGGATCTCATTTACATTATTGACAGAAAATAAACTTTTGATTAGTACATTAATTAGGTGATGATCTTTACAATTAAACCAACCACCACAGAATTACACTATTAACTTTACCTGTTCATAACAAATGTTGTGTATTAACACAAAGTTAACACAACCAGAGAAAAAAATAGCAAATAAAAAGTCAAGTGTCAAGAGACCAACTAAAACAAACACTAATCACAATAATGGGGACTTAAAATGAAACAAAACATTAACATCTAAACCTAATAAGTGAATTGTGTTTTCTACAGCAATATTTTTACAGAACATTCAGAAATAGTTTTATAAAATAATAAAATGCAATGTTTCTCTATCATTTACATAACAATCAATCAAACAAGTCAATATAATAAACAGTTGTTGTTTTAAACATTGTGTGAACATTAAAACATGACATTGACATAACGTTTAAAAATGGTAAAATGTAACATTCCTCTAACATTTAGACAACCCAGAAACGTTCTTAGAACGTTAAGAAAACTGGACACTTGTAACACCATCCATAGTTTACTTTTTCTGCACGCTAACCAAAGACAGTAAAAGATGTTAACTCGCTAACCGGAAGTGCTTGGCAGACACAACAGGAAGTCGTTGGCAGAGTGAAAGGCTAATGGCGGCCCGCCTATTTCACCCAGGAAACGTGTCTATAGCCTACCGAGGTTGTGGAGGCTTGACGCCACCGGAGGTTTTAACTGCGGCCAGCACTCCCTTGCCTTATCAGTGCATATCTTAATGCGCGCCTACAGCCTATATAAAAAACAAAGATGCTGCAGCCAATGAGCAGCCGGCGGGGGCTGGCTGCAGGATGACTCAAACTCCTCGCGCATGTTTTATCAGACAATAACTACTCAAGATTTTGCATCAGTATAATTTTCGGGACAAGTAGAGCAGAATTCGGGATTCGGGACAGCAGCTTAGATTTCGGGACTGTCCCGAATTTTTCGGGACGTCTGGTCACCCTAGTTTACTCTCATTGGTTATTGCTGGTATCCTGTCAGAGGCGGCCTGATCAAGAGTTAAAATATCAAACATGTTTTGTGAAGAATACACTAAACTAGCCACACCCACCTACATCATAAAATGCAACATATCTCCACATACGCCACTAATATACTACAAGACACAATTTTATTTCACATTTCATTCACAATATACAGTAAAGCCACAATCAGTGTAATATATCAACACACATACCTACACAACATATGCAATATAAACATAAAATCTAATATTATTACAAACACAAACTTGACTGTACTGTATTTCATCTGGAGTGTCAACATGGAGACACAGATGACTTTACTCATGATTCTCACTGCAGTTTCAGGTAAAATACTTTTATCTCATTACAAAGTAGCAGTTTGAGCATCAAACAGATGTGATATTTTTATTAAAACAATTTTAATATTGCAGTATGTGATATGGAAATATAATGAATTTCATTTCAGGTGCATTTGCTGATAACATTGGACCAAGAGAAGAAGAAACAAATATAATCAGAAATGACGGAGAATCTGTGACACTGAGCTGCACATATGATACAACCAGCAATGATATTTGGCTTTACTGGTACAGACAGCATCCTAACAGTGAACCTCAGTTTATACTGCTCAAAGGAGCTCGATCACAAAGCTATCAGAATATAGCAGACAATCGGTTTAAGTCAACAACATCTCGATCATCCACTGAACTCATTATTAACAGTGTAACTCTGTCAGATTCAGCTTTATATTACTGTGCACTAAGAGTTTTAGCACAGTGATACAAAATACCTGAGAGGCTTTACAAAAACGTAATATGCTTTAAACTGTCTTTAATCAAACCACATCAAACCACTATTAGTTTTTGTAAACCACAGCTCAAGAAATAAGAGTATGTGGTCACACCTGTGAATTTGAGAGATTATAAGGTTATGTGAGAGATGTATGTTATTTAGTGTGTGGTTGTTAATGTATACAGATATATGTGTACAATTGTGTTATTTAAACTGTAAAAATGTCTTAGAAATTAGAAACTGACACATCATCATTTTGACAACAATGTATGCTAAAGCTCATGAAAATGATCCACACAGCTGACATGTTGACAAGAAGAGGAGTTTAATACAAACTGAAGTAAAACATTAGACCCTGTGTAGAACTCAGATCTGTGTTTAGCTTTTCATCGCCAGTTCATTGTAATTAAACAGTAAAGATTTTTATCTATATTATCATACTGCTGTCATCAACCGAAGGTATAATAAATATAAATAATTTGTGTTGTTTATATTTTATTTTCAGTATGCACTGACTTTATGTTTGTATGTTGTAATGCGTGTTTGTATTGATTTTATTTCCAGTACGTTCATTGGTGATGTCACTAACCACACCCACATTACAAATGTAGTTGTAAACATATGTTCGGAAGGAGCCTAAACATTCAGGCCTGTCAATTATTATTACAAATGTATATAAGGCAGCATCCAAGCCTCTGCGTCTAGCTGCAATTCTTCCAGCCTCCTCCTCCTCCTCCTCCTCCTCCTCCTCCTCCTCCTCCTCCTCCTCCTCCTCCTCCTCCTCCTCCTCCTCCTCCTCCTCCTCCTCCTCCTCCCCGCTACAACCAGTTGCACATCAGTACTGTTGCTGACTTTTGTCCAGATATAGTACTCACCATCTAATGCTTACTCATCCCATACAGAAGATTACAAATGTAATTTTTTTAAATCTCTCCACTTACTGTAAGTCTTTAACAGCATCTTTTAACTTAGAATATTGGTAGATCAAATGCAAGAAAACATATACAATTCAGTATTGTGTCCTCAAAGGGGAAATATTGTGAAAATCTGATCTTTTCCATGTTTAAGTACTATAACTGTGTCCCCAGTGCTTCTATCAACCTATAAAATGTGATAAAGATCAACCCAGTAACTTTTGGTAAACCATTCTCTGCAAGCATGTGAAAAAATAGGTCAATGTAATTTGGCTCCTATAGACCCCTTCAGTTCACGTCACAGGCGGTTCCCACTGTGCATGTCGGGGTCAGAAAAGTCATTACAGCAGATTGAGTTGGGTATTATTCGGGATCGTCAAAAATGCCTACTTACGTCATGGGCTCTGAAAATCGCACCAGGTCTTCTGTTAAGTTTTCGCGCTTCATGCAGAACCTCAAAAACAAAAAAATACAACATCTGCAGCTGCAAGCAATTAACATGCAGACTGGAACAATGCAAATATCAAAGAGGCTTGTGTTTGTAGTGCTCACTTCATTTGAGGTAAGTCATAATTTTTCAGCCCTGTTAGATTAAATTATAAAGCCTGAATGGTATGAACAGTTTGACCCCATGCTTCGCGCGCACCCGATAGTCATTTAATGTTTACAAACCTTGAAGGGGTCTATAGTGATGTCAGAATAGGATAATACCACCCCCTTATCTGCACTATCCAACCACTTCACAGCCATTTAGTACAGAGAGAACGAGAGAGAGAGAGAGAGAGAGAGAGAGAGAGAAATAATTCACAGCACAATTGAGTTTCAATTGCAACAAACCACCATCATTGTGATCAGTGTTTGCACTTCATCCGCTCATTTGCATTTTAAATGACACGCCCAAAATGGCACACTATTGCTCACTATTAATTTTGAAATATAACTAGTTTTAACAAATATCCCTTACGAAAAACATTACTTGTGTGCATTTTGAAACAAAAAGGGCACTGATGTATTTTAAGATATGTCAGTGCAAGTTGTTTTCCGTTTGGACTGCTCTAACATTTATTTTAGTCTAGGACTAGTCTAATCCCTGTCCGGGAAACCGCCCCAATATGTCCCCTTTAAGTGTCAAGTAGTTTAGTCTAGTCCTGTCAGTGTATGCATGTGAAATAATCACTAAGGATTTCAAATAGCACATGAAGAGACAGTAAATTTAGGGGCGGTTTCCTAGACAGGGATTACACTAGTCCTAGACTAAGATAAATATAAGAGCTGTCCAAACTAAAAACAACTTGCAATGACATATCTTAAAATACATCAGTGCCCTTTGTTTTGCCTCAAAATGCACACCAGTAATGTTTTAAGTCAGGCATATTTGTTAAAACTAGTTATATTTCCTAATTAAACTAAGGCCTAGTCCTGGTTTAAGCTAATCCCTGTCCGGGAAACCACCCTTTAGACTGCATATACAGACTCACGTTAATAAACTATTAAAATCCCACTTGATAAAACTAAATTTTACATAATTTAGTTTTTGAGCTTTTGATCATCAGATTTAGTGCAGTTATAATGTTAGGAATAATTGACTATGGGCCGTTGGATTATTTGAAAATAATGCCCACCCAATATGGTAATGTGTCAAATAATTCAAAGGACCCGAGTCAATTATTCTGCTTATTCCACGGTTACCACAGACATCGCTCTGGAAGACATTTGACCGGATATGTGTGCATTTATCGGAAAATAATGCATACCTGCACTGTAAAAATACTTTGCTGCCTTAAAATTTTTTGTTGAATCCACTCGGATTTACAAGTCATCACAACTTACTATTATTTATCTTGAGATGAGTTGTTATAACTACATGTGACTTTTTCAACTATATTTTATAAGTTGTGACAGCTCATCTCTGTTGACATGACTTGTAAATCTGAGTTGATTTAACAAAAAAATTTAAGGCAGCAAAGTATTTTTTACAGTGTGTTAAACATTTCTCAACCAATCAGAATAAGGCATTTAACAGCCCATTTGTATAAACTAGTTTTTGGCTATGAAAGATTTTCATATTTGTGCTTGATGATTTGCTGAATTGATTGGATGATAATAAAATTTCCCACAGACATTTCAGTTTAATTTAGATAAATAGAGGATGTCTTAATGTCAGAAGCCACACCCACATTTACACACATTATAACTTTACAATCTGCCCACCTTATTCATACAATTCAGTGACCTTTCTGTTTTTATAAAGTCTGTTTTGATTTTGGTTTACTTCATTAGCAATGTTTCTCAACATAGACAGATGTATGCTGCTGATTCTTATAACATTGTCAGGTAAAGTGAACTTACCAATTTGAACTTTTATATAAATAATTTGCCCTACAATCAATCTGACCAAATAACTGCTTGCTTATTCTGCAGGTGCATTTGCTGACAGCATTCAACCAAAAGACAAGAATACAAATATAATCAAGACTGAAGGAGAATCTGTGACATTGAGATGCACATATGATACAAGCAGCAATAATATTTATCTTTATTGGTACAGACAGCATCCTAACAGTGAACCTCAGTATTTACTGTATAAAGGTGCTCGATGGAGACATGATGAAAATATAGCAGACCGTCGGTTTAAGCCAACTACATCAGAATCATCCACTGAACTCACAGTTAACAGTGTAACTCTGTCAGATTCAGCTTTATATTACTGTGCACTAACAGTTTTAGCCCAGTGATACAGAAGCTTGAGAAGCTTTACAAAAACATAAACTAAATGATTGCTTTGAACAGTTTTTAATCAAGTAAATATCAAACCACAGTTGTTCTTTATGTGAACCACAAAGCTTCAGTATATGACAGGATACAGTAACACCTGCTACACTTTAATCCAGATTAATACAATTAAAGAAAAAAAAGTTCAGCACTGAACTACTCAGTGTTTATGTGTGTGATTCATATGATTCGTGTGTGTGTGTGTGTGTGTGTGTGTGTGTGTGTGTGTTAGACTGTTTCCTTCCGAAGTCAGTGGTGTACAGTAGAACAGGACAAAAGTAAAAAAAACTATACAGGGCTCCAGACTAACTTTTTTCACTAGGAGCACAATAGACCCCACCTGAAAATTTTAGGGGCGCAACCAGAAAATTTAGGGGCACACACCGTAAATCAACATGCTAAACAAATATTCACATTTCTACTCATTTCCACTGTATTACTACTTTCATGATAGATGCAGAAGGTACAATGTGCTGTTTCAAATTCATTGTCACATCACAAAAAAAGGTCAAATTTACTGGTTGCAAATGTGCGACTGGATGTAAAATTCAGTGGCAAACTCTCAAATTTTGGAAAGGGATATAAACGGAGGTCGGAGCCAGCTGCAAATGGGTGGGTTAGCAGCAAGTGGGTGGAGCTTTAGCCACAAGTGGGCTGTACAAACTGCAGCGATATATACTTGGAAATTGGTGGCAAAATGCCACCCTTTGGTGGCAGTCTGGAGCCCTCCCAGCTAGAAATAAAAAGTTCTAAGAACATTCCCTGAAAGTTCCCAATGTTCCCAAAAACATTCTGCCAATGTTAAAAGTGTCCAGTTTTTTTTTAGTTCTAAGAACGTTTCTGTTGTCTGAACGTTAGAGTAATGTTACATTTTACCATTTTTAAACTTTATGACAATGTCATGTTTTAATGTTCACACAATGTTTAAAACAACAGCTGTTTATTTTATTGACTTGTTTAATTGTTATGTAAATGATAGAGAAACATTGCATTTTATTATTTTAGAAAACGTTATTTCTGAATGTTCAGTAAATATATTGCTGTAGAAAACACAATTCACTTATTAGGTTTAGATGTTGATGTTTTGTTTAATTTAAAGGGGTCATATGATGAAAATGTTAGCATTGCCACTTTGTAGGTTTGAGCAAAAATGTGTCGTTTTGGGTGTGTTTTTTAAAATGCAAATGAGCGGATGAAGTGCAAACACTGATCACAATGATGGTGGTTTATTGTAATTCAAACTCTATTGTGCTGTCAAGTCCAAAAATGTGTCGTTTTGGGTGTGTTTTTTAAAATGCAAATGAGCGGATAAAGTGCAAACACTGATCACAATGATGGTGGTTTGTTGTAATTCAAACTCAATTGTGCTGTCAAGTCCTTCTTTTCTCTCTCTTTCAGAGTTCAGATTAAGGAGGCGGTATTATTCTAATAAGATATCCTTATGACATCATAATGAAAGCCAAATTTCAATGACATGTTTTTGCTCACACCTACAGGGTGGCAGTGCTGACATTTTCATCATATGACCCCTTTAAAGTCGCCCTTATTGTGATTAGTGTTTGTTTTAGTTGGACTCGTGACACTTGAATTTTTGCTTGCTAGTTTTTTCCCTGGTTGTGTTAACTTTGTATTAATGCACCACATTTGTTATGAAAAGTTAATAGTGTAATTCTGTGGTGCTTGGTACATAATTGTAAAGATCATCACCTAATTCGTTTACTAATCAAAAGTTTATTTTCTGTCAAAAATGTAAATGAAATCCAGCTCTTTCACAGCAGTTTGTCATTAAGGAGTTTTAGAAACTTTGGACAAAAATATCCGCTGTATAATTGGGAATTTGGGATGCACAAACATCAAGAATCAGAGTATGAATCTCAATCATGGTGACAATTCAATGAAAAACTTCATGCTGCAATGCATGCTGGGTATTAACAAATTACAAATCTCATTCAGGACTCCCAGCATGCATTGCAGCATGGATAAATAAGGATTTTTTAAAACAATTTTATTTGTCACCATGGTTGAGATTCATAGTCTGATTCTTGATGTTTGTGCATCCCTTTTATACAGCGGATAATTTTGTCCAAAGTTTCTAAAACCGCTTAATGACAAACTGCTGTGAATTAGCTGGATCTAATATACGATATATGATTAGTAAATGAATTAGGTGATGATTTTTACTATTATGTACCAACAACCACAGAATTACACTATTAATTTTGCATGTTCATAGCAGATGTGGTGCATTAACACAAAGTTAACACAACCAGGGAAAAATTAGCAAGCAAAAAGTCAAGTGTCAAGAGTCCAACTAAAACAAACACTAATCACAATAAGGGTTACTTAAAGGGGACATATTATGAGATTTTTTTTAAGATGTAAACTAAGTCTAAAATAGGTCTGAGCAAAAGTGTGCCGTTTTGGGTGTGTCATCCAAAATGCAAATGAGCGGATGAAGTGCAACCACTGATCACAATGATGGTGGTCCGCTGCAACTGAAACTCAATTGTGCTGTGAAACACTCCATCTCTCTCCCTCTCTCCATACCAAATGGTTGTGCTGTGGTTGGATAGTGCAGATAAAGGGGGCGGTATTACCTTATTCTGACATCACAATAAGGGCCAAATTACAATGACCTATTTTTTCACATGCTTGCAGAAAATGGTTTACCAAAACTAAGTTATTGGGTTGATCTTTTTAACATTTTCTAGGTTGATAGAAGCACTGGGGACACAATTATAGCACTTAAACATGGAAAAAGTCAGATTTTCATAATATATCCCCTTTAAAATGAAACAAAACATCAACATCTAATAAGTGAATTGAAATCCTTATTTATCCATGCTGCAGTGCATGTTGGGAATCCTGAATGAGATTTGTAATTTGTTGATACCCATCATGCATTGCAGCATGAAGTTTTTCAGTTTTTCATTTAATTGTCTCCATCATTGTGATTCATACTCTGATTCTTGATGTTTGTGTGTCCCAATTGTACAGCAGATTTTTTGTCCAATGATTCTAAAACTCCTTAGAGACAAACTGCTGTGAAAGCGCTGGATATCATTTACATTACTGACAGAAAATAAACTTTTGATTAGTACATTAATTAAGTAATGATTTATACCATTATGGACAAACCACCACAGAATTACACTATTAACTTTACATGTTCATAACAAATGTGGTGTATTAAAGGGATAGTTCGGCCAAAAACGATATTAAACCCATGATTTACTCACCCCCAAGCTGTCCGAGTTGCATATGTCCATCGTTTTTCAGACAAACACATTTTGGGATTTTAGAAAATATTTTAGATCTTTCTGTTCATTAAATGTAATGTTACGGGGTCCAGCAATAGTCCACGACCTTCAAGTCCAAAAAGTGCGTCCATCCTTCACAAATTAAATCCAAACAGCTCCAGGATGACAAACAAAGGTCCTCCGTGGGCAATCCGCGCGGTGTTGTTGTAGAAATATCCATATTTAAAATGTTATTAACGTTATAAACTACCTTCCGGTAGCGCCGCCATCCTAGACTCAGGAGAGAGTATTAGCGTAGTGTACGCACTTTTCTTAGTGACGTATGACAAATTTGGAGGGCGGGGGCACAGAGCAGCAGCAGAGAAACTCTGTACGCTGCGTAAGCTCTCATCCTGAATGCCCATCACTCTAAGATGGCGGCGCTACCGGAAGGTAGTTTATAACGTTAATAACATTTTAAATATGGATATTTCTACAATAACACCGCACGGATTACCCACAGAAGACCTTTGTTTATCATCCTGGAGCCGTTTGGATTTAATTTGTGAAGGATGGACGCACTTTTTTGGACTTGAAGGTCGTGGACTATTGCTGGACCCCGTAACATTACATTTAATGAACAGAAAGATCTAAAATATTTTCTAAAATATCCGAAAATGTGTTTGTCTGAAAAACGATGGACATATGCAACTCGGACAGCTTGGGGGTGAGTAAATCATGGGTTTAATATCGTTTTTGGCCGAACTATCCCTTTAACACAAAGTTAAAACAACTAGGGAAAAAAATAGAAAGCAAAAAGTCAAGGGTCAAGAGTCCAACTAAAACAAACACAAATCACAATAATGCTGACTTAAAATAAAATAAAACATCAACATCTAAATCGAATAAGTGAATTGTGTTTTCTACAGCACTGAACATTCAGAAATAATGTTTTATAAAATAATAAAATGCAATGTTTCTCTATCATTTACATAACAATTAAACAAGTCAATATAATAAACAGCTGTTGTTTTAAACATTGTGTGAACATTAAAACATGACATTGTCATAACGTTTAAAAATGGTAAAATGTAACATTCCTCTAACGTTCAGACAACAGAAACGTTCTTAGAACTTAAAAAAACGGGACACTTTTAACGTTGGCAGAATGTTTTTGGGAACATTTGGGAACTTTCAGGGAACGTTCTTAGAACTTTTTATTTCTAGCTGGGCTGCTATATATTCAAACCAACAGAAACAAAAGACATCAAATTGATTTAATGCCATGTTCTGCACATGCTAAAATCTTGTGAATGCACATATGTACCACAAGGTTGTAACGTTGTCAAACTGCACACACCCAGAATATAAACTTTATGCAGAAAAGAAGCCAGAGGCAGACAACAACATGAACAATATGCTTTCATTAGAGATCAACAACAGGGCAAAACAGAAACAAACATAGACACTATCAGCAAGATAAACAACCAGAGCATTATGAATTAGACTTCTAGTGCAGAGACAATAAAACATCACAGCACCAAACATGAGTGGATTAAATAAAAAATTAAGAGGGCAACGATGAAAGACAGACTAATCAGTGAATAATTACAAATAAAACAAATGGGAAGGACCAAGTCACACACACACAAAAAAAAAAAAAAAAACAATTTGCACAAACCAAACACATAGACAAACATTGTAGGTACAATCCTGTCACCAAACAATGAACAACCTCACAAATGTGTCAGACTTGTGATAATACATCTGTGGTTTATAGACGGTTTCATCGGACACACGTGATACACGTCTGGATCCGAACCTTACTTCCGGTTTCGTTTTTTAAGGGTCTGACTATTTGCTAAACTGATCTCTTGAACAACTGCCTCGTCGAAAATAACAAATGTTTTGGTTTCCTAGATAAGCTATGTGTTATTTGTTGTGCTTGTTATATAAATAAACTACGTTTAAAGAACTTTGTTGTTATTTATTCTTAGCGGAGTTTACCGGAAGTTACGTGCGGACCGCGACAGACGCTTATGTTGTTACTGCTGAAACGGTCTATATAAGCTTACGGGATCTGGAAAAAGTTGAAAATGTACATCATACAGAAGACTTTTTTTCCCCTTAGGCATTTATTTTATAGAAGAGAGACCTGTCATGTCCATGTCTGATGCACGTTTAAATACTTGCATCTTGCAGGAGTTAATTCAGTAGTACATTGCGTTTGTCACTCCTGTAAATGACAAATCTGTGAGTACAGAACAGAATTAAGCATTAAAAGGTGAAGTGACAACCGAATTCAGCTGCAGTGTGTATGAGGCCATATTGTCATGATGATCAAGAACTGAAGAACTGACAAGAAGAAACTCTATTATTCAGTCATTTCAGTAATAAAAGAAGGCAATGAAAGAGAGAGAGAGAGAGAGAATAAATGACATTGATAAATACTGAAAAAATAATACATTTGTCATGTTACTCAAAAGATCTATTATAAAAGTAAAAATACTGTACATAGTGAGGGCGGAGTCACGATTCATCCTGGCACATCTTCTGTTTTTAGTGACTGTCACACCCTAAAGCAGTTGGAGATGTGATCTGGATACGTTTTGGTTAACATAAATGTATTTCTTTAGTTATTCATCAGGAAGCATGAGCACAAACTGGACAAAACAAATTGTCATTGTTTTCTTATTTTTCAAGGATAAGTGGAATTTAAATGAATTCAGTTTAAAACTTAAAAGTTATTTTATTGTCTTTTCATTTTCTTTACTAATATAGTTTAACATTTACTTGTACAGGAACAAAAGCACAGGACAGCGTTAATCAGAAAACAAGATTTCAAACTGCTTATGAAGGCGAAACTGTAACAATAAACTGTACATATGAAGCTTCTGGATCTCCGACTCTCTTCTGGTACCAGCAAACAGTGAATGGATTTCCTCAATATATACTAAACAAAGTCGGTTCATTTGGCAGTGAAGACGAAAAATTTAAGGAAAGATTTAAGGCCAATCTGGACACGTCTTTAAAATCAGTTCCTTTGATAATTCAGGATCTGACTCTGCTGTGTATTACTGTGCTCTGAAGCCCACTGTGACTAAAACACATTCAACACTCATACAATAACTCATATGATGAGATTCAGATGTTTCTTTTACTGTTGTGCTTAATATTTTGAGGTTCGTCTGATCTTTTACCTTTTCCAATAATAGATGAATGTTAAAATACTTGTATGCATTTAATATTTTTTTAAATTAATGATTTAGTCATATTATTTCATATAAATATTTCAAAACCTTTCTGCTCTTGTAAATAAACTGAACTGTAGATCTCATCAGTATGTGTTACCAGTATAAAACCAGCAGAGGCTGATATACAAGGGTTTCCAAACTCGGTCCTGGAGGGCCATTGTCTTAAAACACATGTCTCCCCAGCCAACATTGCTTGGTGGGGCCAATGTAGGGCCCATATTGGCTTGCAATATGGGCACCAAGTTGGTTTGTCCGCGGGTTCCATGCTGGCCCCATCTGACTTAGCCCACATTAACCTTCTGTAGAAACTGAAGCCAATGTGGACTAAACCAAAGTCAAGTATGGGTGTGGTTGGGTTGAAGAAGTGATGAAGTTAATTAGATAATGAAGAGATGAATGAAGTTATGATTGATCATTAATGATAAACACCTGCTGTTAATAAACAGAATCACTAAAGAAAGATGAACAAGAAGAGAATAAAGAGAAAAGACCAGCAGAACAACAACAACTACAAAAAATAAAATAAATAAAAATTTCTTGGTGGAGCCAATGTAGACAGCAAAATCCCAAGTGTTAAATGAATGCTGCTCAGTGTTTATACAGATCCACACTACAGAGTGTTAAAAAAGTAACATTGAAGCATTTTACATCTTACTTGTAGAGTTATTTATTAACTTAGGTTTAGATGTTGGCTGTTTCATTTAAAGTCACCCTTATTGTGATCGGTGTTTGTTTTAGTGGGGCTCTTTACTCTGTTTTTTAACTTATTTATTATTTTCTGGTTACTATAACTTTTGTGTTTAAAACATGTTTGTTATGGCAACGAAAGAGATGAAAGTGTCAAGTGTGATTCTATGGTGGTGGTTAGGATATAGTGTCTAATATTGTCATGTAAAAAACTGAGTGTTTGTTTGTTTACCAAAAATATTTTTATGTCAATAATGTGATACTGAAGTATGACATCTGGCACTCTCATATCAGTTTGTCATTTTAAAGTTCAATCAATCAATCAATCAACAAAATTTAGTTGAAACAGTGCACAGTTCAAAATTAGCTGTTGTTTAATTTAGACACCCAAACATAAAGAATCAGAGTATGGATCTCAATAATGGTGACCATAAAATGAAAAGCTTTATGCTGCAATGCATTCTGTGTATCAACAAATTACAAATCTTATCCAGAACTCCCAGAATGCACTGCGGCATGAAAAAATCATGAACACTTTGGCATTTTTCTTTGTCACCATTGTTGAGATTCGTGCTCTGAGACTTGGTGTTTGTGTGTAAAAAATTACAGCATGGTTAATTTTTAAGTACACATTGTTTCAAAATCTTCAGAAGGACGAACTGCTTTGATATTGCCAGATATCATACTATAGTATCACATTACTGAGAGAAAATGATACATCTGCTAAATGAGCAAACACTAAATTAATAAAAAAGCATTTTCTAGGTGGTAATGTTCAACATTACGTATCAACCACCATAACAGACTTGCAACATGGTCTCTTCTTTGCCATAACAAATATAAAGCACAGAGTTGTAGCAGCCAGAAAAACACAAACAAGCTGAAACCCAAGAGTCCAAATAAAACAAACAATGATCACCATGATGGTGACTTTAGATAAATCAAAGAGATCAAAAACAGAAAAATCAAACAGAGATGGTGAAAGAAAAGATATAGTCACAGATTAACTCCACACTATTTCATTTGTGTGGACCTTAATAAACACTGAGCAGCATTAATTTAACACTGGGGATTTTACTGTCTACATTGGCTCCACCAATAATTTTTATAGAATGTTTGTAGTTGTTGTGGTTCTGCTGGTCTTTTCTCTTTATTCTCTTCTTGTTCATCTTTCTTAAGTGATTCTGTTTATTAACAGCAGGTGCTTGTCATTTATGGTCAATCATCACTTCATTCATCTCTTTATTATCTAATTAACTTCATCACTTCTTCAACCCAACCACACCCATACTTGACTTTGGTTTAGTCCACATTGACTTTAGTTTCTACAGAAGGTTAATGTGGGCTAAGTCAGATGGGGCCAGCATGGAACCCACGGACAAACCAACTTGGGGCCCATATTGCAAGCCCATATGGGCCCTACATTGGCCCCACAAAGCAATGTTGGCTGGGGAGGAGGGGACAATCAGAAGAAGACAACAACAGGATGAGGAACACAGGTAAGTCCTTAGATAAGTAGCACTGATGAGTCTGAGAGTCCAGCATTGACAAGACCAGACAGTGAATAAATGGGGGAGTGTGGGTTATAAAGGGAGTGAGATGATAGGGCACAGGTGAGAAGGATTAATACTCAGGTGAGAGTGAACGAGGGGGAGGAGTGAATGATGAGGATGATGTTGCCAGTGATGGAGTCTTGACAATCTACAGGACAATAAACTGCCTGACAACAAGATGACATATTGCACTAACTCCTCCCCTTAAAGGCAATGTATAACTTTTTTAAAGATATAGGGCCCTATTTTAACGATCTAAGCGCATTGTCTAAAGCGCACAGCACAACGTCTAAATGGGCGTGTCCGAATGCACTTTTGCTAATTTAACGACTGGAAAAATGGTTTGTGCGCCGAGCGCATGGTTGAAAAGGGTTGGTCCTATTGTATTGGGAGTATTTTGGCCGTAACGTGCAGTAAACCAATGAGAGTCTCAGCTCTCATCCCCTTTAAAAGCAAGTTGCACTGGCGCTATGTCCTTTTTAGATGACGAACTTTGTAAACTGAAAAACTAAGCGGAGGAAGAAGATCCCCAGTTTAAGATTAATGTTAAATAATTGTGTTGTTTTTCACTTGTATTGAAATTGTTATTTTTTTATTAAAACCTTTAAAACCCGTTTTCTTTTAGTCATGGAAGTAAAAAAGCAGGCTTGTAATTGCTTTAAATGTATGGTTATCCAATATCATCAAAAAATAATTTACAAGTATGTAAGATAAGGTTTGTACTCTAAAAATACTTTATTTGTAACAAACAGGAGATAAAGAATTTACAAACGGCTCTCCGCAAGGTTCAGCACGTTGGACAGCGTTTTTTTAGCAAAGAGTTTTTTTTAAGCATTACTTAAAAATGTTTCTTATCTCACCATATCCACAGGTACAGAGTCATCATATACAATTAATCCGTGAGGTAGCATTAAAAAACATTTAAAAACAGATGCATTTGTTTAAAGAAAAGCATATTTATTTACTTACCAGGCTACAGGTGAAGCAGCTCTTTGCGCCTTCTAACGTCTCATAATTAGTCCTCATTTATGTCCAAGAGACTCAATAATAATCTTTTACATTCAATTCTTTAATCTTTCATATTTAAAAGCATTTTTGTGCTGCTGCGCATTCATGCACTATGTGATAAGCAAACCCGCGTTGTCCTCCCGTTTATAGGCGCATATTACTAATGCGCTCTTTAAATAACATAAAACACATTGCGCCATTGACTTTAGACTTAAGACCAGGTTTTTGTTGGTCAATGGCGTAGTCTATTTTAGTTGCCTCAAAATAGCAACGCGCCAACAATGCGCCTGAACACACCTCGTTTTCAGACCAGAACGCCCATGGGCGCAAAAGGGGGCGCAAATGCATTTGCTATTTAAACAACGTGGCGCTAAAGTGAAAATTAGGGTCGAAACTAGCGAAAGACACTTGCGTCGCGCATTGCGCTGCATTGCGCCGGGTGTAAGATAGAGCCCATGGTCTACTTAACCAGAATATCCTGCAGTTATAAAAACTGCAATGTTTGACCTTTTCAGACTAGTAGAAACCCCCCTAGAAATTTTACGTTCCCATAACGTTCTCAGAACGACCCCGCTGTTGTTAAGGACGTTGCCCAGTAAAGTTCCCAGAACGTTATGAGACGGACGTGTTGTGGAGTTCCCTAAAGGGTTGGAGGACGTTATTTGGCAGACCTCCACGGAACATTCAGGACGTTCTGGAAATGTTAAGGGGACCATATTTTATGTACACTTTACGTTCCCATAATGTTCTTAGAACGACCCCGCTGGTGTTAAGGACGTTGCCCAGTAAAATTCCCAGAACGTTATGAGACGGACATGTTGTGGAGTTCCCTAAAGGGTTGGAGGACGTTATTTGGCAGACCTCCACGGAACACTCAGGACGTTCTGGAAATGTTAAGGGGACCATATTTTATGTACACTTTACGTTCCCATAATGTTCTTAGAACGACCCCGCAGGTGTTAAGGACGTTGCCCAGTAAAGTTCCCAGAACGTTCCGAGACGGACGTGTTGTGGAGTCCCCTAAAGGGTTGGAGGACATTATTTGGCAGACCTCCACGGAACATTCAGAACATCCCGGGAATGTTATGGGGACCATATTTTATGTACACTTTACGTTCCCATAATGTTCTTAGAACGACCCCTCTGGTGTTAAGAACGTTGCCCAGTAAAGTTCCCAGAACGTTCCGAGACGGACGTGTTGTGGAGTCCCCTAAAGGGTTGGAGGACGTTATTTGGCAGACCTCCACGAAACATTCAAAACATCCCGGGAATGTTAAGAGAACCATATTTTAGGTAAAAATTTCACGATCCCATAACATTCTCAGAACGACCCTGCTGGTGTTAAGGACGTTGTCTATGAACATTCCCAGAACATTATGAGACAGACGTGATGTGGAGTTCTTTAAAAGGTTGGAGGATGTTATTTGGCAGACCTTCACAGAACATTTAGGACGTTCTGGAAATGTTAAGGTGACCATATTTTATGTAGAAATGTTATGTTCCCAGAACGACCCCGCTGGTGTTAAGGACATTGCCAAGTAAAGTTCCCAGAACATTTGAGACTCACCCACAACTTATCCAGAACCCCCAGAAAATTGCCATAACTCAAACAATATATAATTATACTGTGAAATTGATACGGTTGGTGTGGTGGAGGATAAAGGAGGAGATGGAGATCATGATGAATCCAAAATGATAATCTTTAATTAATATAAAACAAGGAACATGGAAACTGGTAAACAGCAAAACACACAACACATCACTATAAACAAGAACTGACTTTGGCTATGTTTACACGTGGGCGGCTATTTTCATAAACGGACATTTCAACCTCTCCGGTTTCAAAAATAATATCGTGCACACATGTCAGTTTTCAGAAAAGTGTTTATTTACACTTACCCGTTCATATTTGCCGTCAAGAGACGCTCAAGCCCACATAAGCCAATCACCGGCAGCGCTGGTGGTGACGTGAACTGGTTCTTCATGTTGGAGGGAGGAGTTGTTGCAGTAGCTGATTGATGACGTCAACGTACCGCGAGAGCGAGTTGAGGAATCACACGTAGGGGTCTAATTTCGAATCGCTCTCGCGGTACTTTGACATCATCCGTCTGTCGGTTCTTGCAGCGCCGCATGAAGTCAAACACGCGTAAAATTGCTGATCTCCGAGCACTCGTCTCTGCTCCTCGACATAATGGAGCAGCTGTATTTTCAAATACAAACACACGAAACGAGTTTGCACAAACATAAATGTGATCTTGGAAGCGTTCAGAGTAGCAGTCACATGTAAACATGGGTCGCACTTTTGACGTAGGTGCGAGCTCTGGCGCATACTCTGTGACGTTGCCTGCTTAAACATCCGTTTGTCTCACTTTACATGCAACCGAAGATTTTCAAGATCTCCACTCTGGCCGGAGTTTTTAGAAACAATCGATTTCAGAGGCGAGTTCTCCGTTTGCGTGTAAAGAGGGGCACAAACGAAGGTAAATCTCTCAGTTTTTAAAAATAACCATGTACGTGTAAACAGAGCCCTAGACCAGTGTTTCCCAACCCTGGTCCTCGGGCACCCCCTCCCAGAAAGTTTTAGATGTCTCCTTATTTAACACACCTGAATTAACTCATCAGCTTGTTAGGGACACATGTTTACCATTTTGGAAGGAGGCTGATGAGTCGAATCAGGTGTTTTAAATAAGGAGACATCTAAAACTTTCTGGGAGGGGGTGCCCGAGGACCAGGATTGGGAAACACTGCCCTAGACAAAGGGAAAAGCAGGGTATTTAGACAATGGAGTGATGAGGGGGATGACTGTCAGGTGAGGATAATAACAAACACAGTTCAGGTGAGAGAGTGAAAAGGATTATGGGAAATGAAGTCCAATGGATGATGAACGGGGAAACATGGAGAAACAAGCAGGAACAAATTAGGACTGTGACAAAAATGTATCATTGAAAAACACAGAAAATAATTGACGTGAGATTACAGGAAAAACAAATAAGGTCAAAATCTGGCAAATGAATAAAAAACAAATAAATAGCCAAAGATGCAATTAAAACAAAACATTTACAGTTGGAGTGCATAAAATGTAATAACAGATTTCAATATACAACAACTGGTTAAATAAAAAAATAATAATAACCCACAAAATATTAAGTTTATGTTTACAGATGTGCAAATGTGTATTAGATATAAAAAAAATAACACCATGCAATAAGGTCACAAGCTTGATAGGAACTTCAATCTCTAGGTCTGGAGCCTGCAGAATAAGAGCACACAAATACAAATCCAGTTAAAAATACATTTACATAAAATGCATAAGTAAGGGCAAAAACACATATTACAGAACATCACAAATCCAATAACTAAGATTTTTAACATTCAAATCGAGATGTGAAAAAAATATGTTGGAAGATTTCAGACAGATTTCCAGAAAGATTTTCAAATCACCAACTTAAAGAAAAAAGCAATTACAAACTACAAAAATGTTAAGCTCCAAAACTTCTTGGTCAAATATTTTTATTGCCTGCTTCATTATTTGCCATTATTCTTTACTACTTCAAACAATCCAACCCTCAGTACCTGAAACATTTTTAAAACATGCTGTCACTTTTAACCCATTTGTGCCCAAATTTTTCTGAATGGTTTCATGCATATAATTGTGTTAATAGTGTCCTCTGTAAACATGTTCTGCATTTATTTTCCCCATTTTTATTTTTATTTTTTTGAAAATCGTATTTGAATGTGCGGCAACTATAGTTGCCGGTGGGCAAAAAGGTTGTATGCACCCCTTTAATGTCAAATTTTAATACATTTGGCATCTTACTCAAAATAACGGCTTTCAACAGATCAACCTTTATTCATAAAAACATTTATTATGTATAACAGTCAAAGAACATTCGATGCGAACCCCCCCCCAAAAAAAAATTGCATCTAGCTTATAATCTCTTGTTCAATTCAATTCAATTTTATTTATATAACGCTTTTCACAATTGTTAATTGTTGCAAAGCAGCTTTACATGAGTAGGTGTAAAGGAGAACACAGAATATCAATAGATAATATAAGTAGTAGAATATAGCAGCTGGGGCCGAGGACGAGACAGGGAGAGAGAAACAGAATTTTATTAGCGTGGGGCCGGTTGCATGAAACGCAAGTGTCATGCAGTATTGTGGTTTAAAAACGCTCGGTTCCAGACAGCCCCCCTAGAAATTTTACGTTCCCATAACGTTCTCAGAACGACCCCGCTGATGTTAAGGACGTTGCCCAGTAAAGTTCCCAGAATGTTATGAGACGGACGTGTGGTGGACTTCCCTAAAGGGTTGGAGGACGTTATTTGGCAGACCTCCACGGAACATTCAGGACGTTCTGGAAATGTTAAGGGGACCATATTTTATGTACACTTTACGTTCCCATAATGTTCTTAGAACGACCCCGC
Organism: Misgurnus anguillicaudatus; assembly: GCF_027580225.2. Lineage (NCBI taxonomy): Eukaryota > Metazoa > Chordata > Actinopteri > Cypriniformes > Cobitidae > Misgurnus > Misgurnus anguillicaudatus. The sequence continues at coordinate 18,114,651 of NC_073338.2, forward strand.
TGGTGTTAAGGTCGTTGCCCAGTCACGTTCCCGGAACGTTATGAGACGGATGTGTTGTGGAGTTCCCTAAAGGGTTGGAGGACGTTATTTGGCAGACCTCCACGGAACATTCAGGACGTTCTGGAAATGTTGAGGGGACCATATTTTATGTACACTTTACGTTCCCATAATGTTCTTAGAACGACCCCGCTGGTGTTAAGGACGTTGCCCAGTAAAGTTCCCAGAACGTTATGAGACGGATGTGTTGTGGAGTTCCCTAAAGGGTTGGAGGACGTTATTTGGCAGACCTCCACAGAACATTCAGGACGTTCTGGAAATGTTGAGGGGACCATATTTTATGTACACTTTACATTCCCATAATGTTCTTAGAACGACCCCGCTGGTGTTAAGGACGTTGCCCAGTAAAGTTCCCAGAACGTTATGAGACGGACGTGTTGTGGAGTTCCCTAAAGGGTTGGAGGACGTTATTTGGCAGACCTCCACGGAACATTCAGGACGTTCTGGAAATGTTAAGGGAACCATATTTTATGTACACGTTACGTTCCCATAATGTTCTTAGAACGACCCCGCTGGTGTTAAGGACTTTGCCCAGTAAAGATTCCAGAACGTTCCAAGACTGACGTGATGTGGAGTTCTTTAAAAGGTTGAAGGACGTTATTTGGCAGACCTTCACGGAACATTCAGGACGTTCTGGAAATGTTAAGGGAACCATATTTTATGTAGAAATTTTATGTTCCCAGAACGACACCGCTGGTGTTAAGGACATTGCCTAGTTAAGTTCCCAGAACATTTGAGACTCACCCACAACTTATCCAGAACCCCCAGAACATAGCCATAACTCAAACAATATATAATTATACTGTGAAATTGATACGGTTGGTGTGGTGGAGGATAAAGGATGAGATGGAGATCATGATGAATCCAAAATGATAATCTTTAATTAATATAAAACAAGGAACATGGAAACTGGTAAACAGCAAAACACACAACACATCACTATAAACAAGAACTGACCTAGACAAAGGGAAAAGCAGGGTATTTAGACAATGGAGTGATGAGGGGGATGACTGTCAGGTGAGGATAATAACAAACACAGTTCAGGTGAGAGAGTGAAAAGGATTATGGGAAATGAAGTCCAAATGGATGATGAACGGTTCCCCGTTCGTCGTCCATTTGGACTTCGTTTCCCGTGGTCCTTTTCGCTCTCTCACCTGAACTGTGTTTGTTGTTATCCTCACCTGACAGTGGAGAAACAAGCAGGAACAAATTGGGACTGTGACAAAAATGTATCATTGAGAAACACAGAAAATAATTGAAGTGAGATTACAGGAAAAACAAATAGAAGGTCAAAATCTGGCAAATTAACAGAAGGATAATAAAAAACAAAAACAAATAAATAGCCAAAAAAATACAAGAATAACATAAAAGCTAACAAAAACCCACATTAATTAAATGTTTTAAACAATAAAGATGCAATTAAAACAAAACATTTACATTTGAAGTGCATAAAATGTAACATATTTCAATATACAACAACTGGTTAAATAAAATAAAAAATAGCCCACAAAATATTAAATATATGTTTACAGATGTGCAAATGTGTATTAGATATATAAATGTAAAAAAATAACACCATGTGATAAGGTCACAAGCTTGATAAACATCAACCTTTAGGAACTTCAATCTCCAGGGGCCCGTACCATGAAAATGGTTAAACAAACTCAGGGTTACAGGATTAGTTTCAGGTTGACAAAACCAAGCCAATGTGCAGGCCTTGTTGGTAAAAGCTATTTTCATGGTACCCAAAACCCAGGATTTGCACAAACTAATCCTAAACAAAGCTGGCTAACCAACTAAACCAGCTTCATGTTATAGGCCCCAGGTCTGGAGCCTGCAGAATAAGAGCATACAAATACAAATCCAGTTAAAAATATATTTACATAAAATGCATAAGTAAGGGCAAAAACACATATTACAAAACATCACAAATCCAAGAACTAAGATTTTTAACATTCAAATCGAGATGTGAAAAAAAGATGTAGGAAGATTTCAAACTTCCAGAAAGATTTTCAAATTACCAACTTAAAGAAAAAAGCAATTACAAACTACAAAAATGTTAAGCTCCAAAACTTCTTGGTCAAGTATTTTTTATTGCCTGCTTCATTATTTGCCATTATTCTTTACTACTTCAAACAATCCAAGCCCCAGTACCTGAAACATTTTTAAAACATGCTGTCACTTTTAAGCCAAAACACTTGTGCTTTTGTATCTAATACTAATATTAGGCAAATTAACCCATACAAGAAATTACCTCATACAAAATTTAACAAATTCAATACATTCAATATTGTAATTTAAATCAAATTACACAAAGATAAATAATGAACATGACTCTTATGTTTTTAAATAATGTGTGTTAAAGTTACACCTTCTTTACCCAGATTGCAGGAAGATACACTTCTTCAGGTTTGACAATGTGTGGTACATGACTTCTGCAAACAAAGCACAATAATGATTACATTTTTTTTGTAAGACAAACGCTAATGTATGATTCTTAGGTATTAAATTCCTTTACAAAAGTATTTCCAAAAAGTGTTGATTTTTTGTTTTGTACACAAATCATTTGATCTTTGGTTGGCTTCTTTGTGGGCTGAGCATTAATTTATTTTGTAAAGGTCGAACATCTTAAAGATTTTTTTAACATCCTCTTTATGAAAATTGTTTAGCTCACTGTAAGCCTGCATGTTTATCATTATACTTTAAATGGCAAATAAGAATATATAGCCTAACATAGAAATAAAAAACATCACAGAAAAGAATAGCAAATAAACAGAAAAAACATTTATGTAACTCGCTGTAGAACAACGAGTGAAATCTATTTAAAAAGAAAAGTATCTTAACTTACCTTACAGTATTATATAAAGACAAAACAAAGATCACGCGTCAAGTGTGGCAGTTTGAATTTCATGTGACTTCCGGGTCCTCTTGTAAGCTGTTGCATTATGGGAAAGGTAGTTCTTTTCATAAAGCGGATTGAACGCTTTGCTGTTAACTGACTACTGTTTCCAAGATGCATTGCAATCTACATCATTATATTCAGAGAGTACAACATAATACATATTAGTATAGTATTATTTACTAGTATTTTTTGTGCTTGTTAACACAATGTAATGTAAAGTCTTATTTAATTACTATTTGTCTTTGTCTGATGTACGATAGTGCAGACTGAATCACTCATTTATTTTTCTTCATTCTGAAATCATTTATTACTTTGTTTGTATGGTCCACTGCACATTGACACATCCTTTTTATTAACTGCCTATAAAAATAAAATGCTCTAACTGTAATTTCATATTTTGTCCTCCTAGTGATATCAGGAACATTATTAAATGACCAACAGAGGACCATGTGAGAACATTCTATTAATGTTCCAAATGTCCTCTTTGTAACGTTGCCATGTGACCACAGGATAACCAATATGGAACGTCTTCCTACACTCATATCACGAACGTTATGATACAACCAACACAGGACCATGTAGGATGGTTCTGTAAATGTTCCAAAAGTCCTTTCTGTAACGTTCTTATGTGACCACAGGATAACCAATATGGAACTTCATCCTACAGACATATCAGGAACGTTATGATACTACCAAAATAGTACCATGTCGGAATGTTCTGTTAATGTTCCAAATGTCCTTTCTGTAACGTTCTTATGTGACCACAGGATAACCAATATGGAACGTCTTCCTACAGTCATATCAGGAACGTTATGATATAACCAAAATAGTACCATGTGGGAATGTTCTGTTAATGTCTCAGGTGTCCTATCTGTAACGTTCTTATGTGACCACAGAATAACCAATATGGAACATCATCCTACAGTCATATCAGGAACGTTATGATACGACCAAAATAGTACCATGTCGGAATGTTCTGTTAATGTTCCATATGTCCTTTCTGTAACGTTCTTATGTGACCACAGGATAACCAATATGGAACGTCTTCCTACAGTCATATCAGGAACGTTATGATATAACCAAAATAGTACCATGTGGGAATGTTCTGGTAAAGTCTCAGGTGTCCTATCTGTAACGTTCTTATGTGACCACAGGATAACCAATATGGAACGTCATCATACAGTCATATCAGGAACGTTATGATATGACCAAAATAGTACCATGTGGGAATGTTCTGTAAATGTCTCGGGCGTCCCCCTAAAGTCACATGAGGAACCTTGAACTGCAAGACTTTTATAACCAACAAAGGACGTTTTAGGAATGTACCTAATGTTCTCTAAAGGTTCAGGTCTTTTCATCCTCTTTAGAGAACTTTTAGGGAACGTTGCGAAAGGTCGCGAGAACGTCACCTTCTACGTGGGAGGCTACCTATTGCAGCAATAGTTTATTACCCATATGAGGTATGTCCCAGATAGCAAAATTGCTGTGGCCCAGATCTGGTTTACATCTGACACCTTCATCTGGCCCACCTTTGGCATGGAATGATGGCACTTGAGCGGTCCACCTCTTTTTTTCCAGATCTTTACCACAAGCAAACCATAGAAACGCCACATGTCAGCCAAACACAAAGCAAATAATGCAGATGTGGCCCAAACCTGGGTAATAGTTAATTTAAATTTTAGCCCAGATTCGGCCCAGACCCAACACCATTATCTGGCCCACACCTGGCATGGATTGATGGCACTTGTGTGGTCCACTCCTGTTTGACACGTCTTGCCCACGAGCAAGCCAGAGTGATGGCACAAACAGAGTATGAATCTCAACCATGGTGACAATTAAATGAAAAACTTCATGCTGCAATGCATGCTGGGTATAAACAAATTTCAAATCTCATCCAGGACTCCCAGCATGCACTGCGACATGGCTAAATAATGAACTTTTTACAATTTTCTTTGTCACCGTGGTTGAGATTCATAGTGTGATTCTTGATGTTTGTATGTCCCAAGTGTGCAGTGGTTATTTTTTGCCAAAATTTCTAAAACTCCTTAATGACAAACTGCTGTGAAAGTGCTGGATCTCATATACAACATTGACAGAAAATAAACTTTTGATGACTAAGTCCTTTAATTAGATGATGATTTTTACCATTATATACCAACCACCACAGAATTGCACTATTAACTTTACATTAGCATAACAAATGTGTTTTATACACACAAAGTAAGCCGACTAAGAAAATTGGTAAAGAAGTCAGGGGTCCAACTAAAACAAACACTAATCACAATAATGGTGACTTAAAATTAAACAAAGCATCAACATCTAAACGTAATAAGTGAATTCTACAGCAATATTTTTACTGAACATTCAGAAATAATGTTTTATAACAGTTTTAAAATAATAAAATGTTTTGCTATCATTTACATAACAAGCAAACAAGTCAATTTAAAAAAGTTGTTGTTTTTAACATTGTGTGAACATTAAAACAGGACATTGTCATAACGTTTGAAAATGGTAAAATGTAACATTCCTCTAATGTTCAGACAACACACAAATGTTCTTAGAATGTCAAGAAAACTGGACACTTTTTATGTTGGCAGAAAGTTTTTGGGAACATTGCGGACTTTCAAGGAACGTTCTTAGAACTTTTCTCTGTTAGCTGGGTATATGGATCACTTCAGACTCACACCCACATGAGCTGGTGCCTACTGTGCCACATGTTTGCCAAAACCGGGCCAGATATGTTTTAAAAGAACTGGGCCACATTTGCTGCAACATTTGTGGGCCTCTTTAGACACAGACCCACATGAGCCGGTGCTTACCGTGCCATATCTTTGCCAAAACTGGCCCAGACACGTTTGTAAAGAGCTGGGCCACATTTGCTGCAACATGTGAGGGCCACATTTGGTTTATTCCAAGATTAGGCTGTGTCTGTTGTGCAGCATTTTTGCCAAAGGTGGCCCATATTTGTTGTTTGATATTTGGGCCATATTCACTATTTGGCGGATGGGCCACTTTTGGTTCATATTTAGATGACATGTTGCCGTGGGCACCGCATCTTTGCCTTAAAAGGCCCACATGTGATTTGATATATTTGGCCCATTTTTGCTATTTTACATGTGAGCCACTTTAGGTTCACATCCATTTTATTTGGGCCATAAGAAGACCAGCAGTGCTGCATCTTTGCCTGAAGTGGCCCACATGTGCTTGCTATCTGGGGTGAGTGCTTTGTTCTAGACAAAATAACTATTGCGGGACAAGTACAATTACTGGACATTTTATGTGAATGCTTTGTTAAAACTTCTTAACACGCACCGGCCCGGCGGCGGGCCCCAGGGGGCGTTTTTACGTGTTTTTGTACTTTGTTTAACATCAAATATTCAATCAACAATCAAAAACTTTGCATTATTTGAAAGTTTAAACACTCCAAATTCATGTTCTGAGCTTATTTTTGCAATCAATACACTGGTGTGGAAAAGATTAAATGAAATGCAGACGGAATGCATATAAAAAATTTTGTGGGTACTCACATGTCTTGCCATATGGTTCTGATAATTTCTGACAATTCCCAAAAACTTCAACGTACATTGCAAGGTAAGGGTCCACTCTTCAAAAAGCATCCCACGTTTTAATCCAAAACAATGAAAAATAGTGAGAAATCCAGCAATATCCTCCTTTGTTTACATCCGCGCGTCCGCTAAGTATGATCGATCATGTTTATTTTCTATCAAATATCGATTTTTATCAGTGAAAATCCATCTCTTCCTGCTTCGTTAGACTGTTCTGATAAATATCCCGCCCTATTTTTCTGTTTTGTCCAATCAGAAAAGGTTTGACAACTCAAAATCTCATGCGAGCAATGATTTGCCTAGATAGATGTCCTTCAGCTCACCATAGGCTTTTTACTGGATTACACCAAAACAAAGCCAGCCAATGCATAGCCAGCAAAGCTTTGATTGACAGAGGTAGTAACCAATCATGAAACGATTACAAGGATTCAACTTACGTCAGTAAAGTGTACTTCTGCGCAAATCTACAGAAGCGCATGGAGAGAAATGCCCACGCCCCCTCCGTGCGCGTTTGTTTGTTTGGGTAGCATAGCAGCCGGCTAGGCTCTGCGGAGCCGCTGAGAAACCTCTTCAAATGTTAGATATAACATCTCCATTGTGGATCGTGGACTGCAGATGACTTTTTTGTGTTGAAAGTGTTTTGGAGAAGTTGATAAAGAGCATGATCGCGGATCAACAATGCAAGACTGGATATAAACAAACCGCGTCGTCGAGGAGAGATGGACCGGATTATGAGCTCAGCTGCGCTCGCTTGGATAAAGTAAATGGATTCTTTTGTTGATTATTTATTTTACGTTACATTTCTTGTTTCATGTTAGCAGTTTTGATTATAAAGTAACACTGGAGATGACTAATATACGAGTTTTACATGGTTTCATTTTTCTATGACATGTTATATAAATGCATCATATTTATAGCTATATGAATCCAATGCACAGAATATACAAACTAAAAACTAGAAAATAAGATATGTGGTGGAAAATATGAGTATTACCAGCTGAGAAATATAGGTTATTTGGCAAACATAAGACATTTGTAATTATAAATAAATATATTCATGTAATGTGTGTGTGTTTGTGTATATGTATTATGTTCATGTATATTACATTATAGTTTCTCATACAAATAGTTGTATGTCTCTAACTTTTGTCTCAAACTAAAATCCTCTCTTGCTTTGTGTGTGTGTGTTGTAACAGGGCTTCAGCTGACAGGAAGACTGGAATCTGGAGTGCATTCATGACACATTCAAAATAGCAAGTATTTTGTTATAATGTGCAAATGTTTTTTTCTGAAATAGTTTTTTCTATGTGCTTTGGTGGGCAGAGAAGTTCTGAATTGATATACATAATGTAATATGTAGTCCTGACTCATTTCCTTTTTATAATCATGTCATTTTGTTATCATGTGTATATTTGGAGTTTCCAAGTGCACTTTTTCTGAAAGGACGCCTGGACTTTTTTTAAATAAAAGCTCACAGAAACAACATTTTTTGGAGTATCATTCTCAAATTTGAATCACAGCATGGTCAGACATTCAGTTCACCTATATGGTGTCCCCAGGTGTCTCACATGACCATTTCATACCTTTTTTGCTAAGTGAATATTATTTAAAGAAAAACGGAAGTCATTTAATGTATATTTTACCTTGTTTTACTCTGTTTCTTTACTACTCTGAGTTGTTATGACTATTAGGCAACAATATGTCAAGTGTCTAGTTTCAAACAAGACCAGAATTATGAATATAGACCATATGGTTTAAGAGCTGCAGATGTTTTAGTTTGTAGTTGTCGTTTTTCAGAAAATGCTCAAAAATAGAAGTGCTGGCTAACAGAAGAATCTCTTAAGTTTAGATTTACGAACGCGTGCTAAGTGATATAAACTGTGACTTGTTCAGGTTTTTTATTATTATTATTATTTATTTATTTTCTCTGTTGCATTCAGTGCTTTCTTCCAGAAACAACGGACCATATTTCAGCTCCAAGTCAGTTCATATCACTTAGTTCATATCACTTAGCACATCGTTCGTGGCTCGACTTGTCGAGTCTGTTTTTCAAGATGTCTGCTGTCTGAATACGCGTAATGTGCTGTCTTTATAAAGTAGCTTCTTATTAAACTGTTTGTACACTTACAACGTTCTCAATGCTTCGGTTTGCATGTAAGGACCCTCATTATGCTACTGTGGTAGTGTGAGGCTATTTTGAGCCTTGTTAGTGCTATTAACTAGCGATTTACTTGTACTTACTCTTTGCCCCATATACTAGCGCTATACGCTAATCTGTTTTTATTGATAAAAACTCTTTACATTCGATTATCATGAAAACGCATCCCAGAGAACGATCTACTCGGTAACCATGTGTTAATTACCCCTAGGTTCATTTTTCACCGGAGTTGTCCTTTAATGAAAATAATATGAAAATAAATCAATAAAATGGGCAACCAGTCTTTGGAAGAAGAGGAGATCTCTGTCTCCCTCTTTAAATGACCTGTATGAATGGATTTTATTCCCTATATCAAATTAAGGTCTAATGGACAGTAGATATGTTAGTTAAAGGGTTTTAGGCACTAAAAAGACCAATAACCTTGATTATTAACCTATTGACACAGTATACACCATTTCCCCATGATATATGTACTTACAAGGCATTTGCCCACCGGCAACTATAGTTGCCGCTTGGACTTTTGACTAAGTATATAAAAAACTATAGATCTCTTGTAAGATTTGTTTTGTTTGGATGACTATAGAGACCTTCATGATTATGTAGATACATAAATGTCAACCAAAAATACTTGTTAGTAAAATGAAAATTACCTTTCTTTGGGAGGGTTTGCCTTCGCCATGTTTCTTGGAAGAAGAGGTAAGAAGTTGACAGCCTCATGTGACAGGAAGGAGATAAATACCTTTTCTTTCTTTTTTAAATCCTTTATTTGGTTGTTAGCTTGCATGTCATTGAGAAATAAAACATGGATAACATCTAAAAAATTCTTAAAAAAAGGAAAATGACAACTATGCACTGTGGCAAGTTGCTGGTGGGCTGAAATGGGTTAAGCCAAAACACTTGTGCTTTTGTATCTAATACTAACATTAGGCAAATTAACCCATACAAGAAATTACTTCATACAAAATTTAAAAATTCAATACATTCAATATTGTAATTTAAATCAAATTACACAAAGATAAATAATTAACATGACTGTTATGTTTTTAAATAAAGTGTATTAACGTTACACCTTTTTTACCCAGATTGCAGGAAGATACACTTCTTCAGGTTTGACAATGTGTGTTACATGACTTCTGCAAACAAAGCACAATAATGATTACATGGTTTTTTACATTTGTAAAAAAAGTAAAGTAAAAGAGTAAGACAAATGCTAATTTATGATTCTTAGGTATTAAATTCCTTTGCAAAAGTATTTCCAAAAAGTGTTGATTTTTTTTGTTTTGTACACAAATCATTTCATCTTCGGTTGGCTTCTTTGTGGGCTGAGCATTAATTTATTTTGTAAAGGTCGAACATCTTAAAGATTTTTTTAACATCCTCTTTATGAAAATTGTTTAGCTCACTGTAAGCCTGCATGTTTATCGTTATACTTTAAATGGCAAATAAGAATATATAGCCTAACATAGAAATAAAAAACATCACAGAAAAGAATAGCAAATAAACAGAAAAAACATTCATGTAACTCGCTGTAGAACAACGAGTGAAATCTATGTAGGTTTAAAAAGAAAAGTATCTTAACTTACAGTATTATATAAAGACAAAACAAAGATCACGCGTCGTCAAGTGTGGCAGTTTGAATTTCATGCTACTTCCGGGTCCTCTTGTAAGCTGTAGCATTATGGGAAAGGTAGTACTTTTCATAAAGCGGATTGAATGCTGTTGCTGTTAACTGACTACTGTTTCCAAGATGCATTGCAATCTACATCATCATATTCAGAGAGTACAACATAATACATATTAGTATAATATTATTTACTAGTATTTTTGTGCTTGTTAACACAATTTAATGTATAGTCTTATTTAATTATTTAATTTGTCTTTGTCTGATGTACAGACTGAATCACTCATTTATTTTTCTTCATTCTGAAATCATTTATTTATTACTTTGTTTGTATGGTCCACTGCACATTGACACATCCTTTGTATTAACTGCCTATAAAAATAAAATGCTCTAACTGTAATTTAATATTTTGTCCTCCTAGTGATATCAGGAACATTATTAAAAGACCAACAGAGGACCATGTGAGAACATTCTATTAATGTTCCAAATGCCCTCTTTGTAACGTTGCCATGTGACCACAGGATAACCAATATGGGACGTCCCCCTAAAGTCATATCAGGAACATTATTATATGACCAACAGAGGACCATGTAGGATGGTTCTGTAAATGTTCCAAAAGTCCTTTCTGTAACGTTCTTTTGTGACCACAGGATAACCAATATGGAACGTCATCCTACAGTCATATAAGGAACGTTTTTATCTGACCAAAATAGTACCATGTGGGAATGTTCTGTTAATGTCTCAGGTGTTCTCTTTGTAACGTTCTCATGTGACCACAGGATAACCAATATGGAACGTCATCCTTCAGTCATATCAGGAACGTTATGATATGACCAAAATAGTACCATGTGGGAATGTTCTGTTAATGTTCCAAATGTCCTCTCTGTAATGTTCTTATGTGACCACAGGATAACCAATATGGAACGTCTTCCTACAGTCATATCGGGAACGTTTTTATCTGACCAAAATAGTACCATGTGGGAATGTTCTGTTAATGTCTCAGGTGTCCTCTCTGTAACGTTCTCATGTGACCACAGGATAACCAATATGGAACGTCATCCTTCAGTCATATCAGGAACGTTATGATATGACCAAAATAGTACCATGTGGGAATGTTCTGTTAATGTTCCAAATGTCCTTTCTGTAACGTTCTTATGTGACCACAGGATAACCAATAAGGAACGTCTTCAGTCATATCGGGAACGTTGTTATCTGACCAAAATAGTACCATATGGGAATGTCTCAGGCGTCCCCCTAAAGTCACATAAGGAACCTTGAACTGCAAGACTTTTATAACCAAAAAAGGACGTTTTAGGAATGTACCTAATGTTCTCTAAAGGTTCAGGTCTTTTCACCCCCTTTAGAGAACTTTTAGGGAACGTTGCGAAAGGTCACGAGAACGTCACCTTCTACATGGGAATCCTATACATCCACATCAGTTAAAAACATAATCATGAGTTTATGTTCAACAACATTTTAAGAATTAGTTGCAAAGTTATTAAATTGATGAAGGATAAGATGACAGACCCATTTTTTTGTTGTTCTGTCCTCCACAAACCCACAATAAGAAGATGAAAACATTCACAAAGATTTTGCCCCTGTTTTTTTTTTAATAGTTAATAACATATAAGATTTCAATTAAATTTTGACCATTGAACTAGGAAATGTCCCCAATTTTCATTTTAAACATCTGGTCACCTTAATGAAGGAATGTACACAAATACAGATATAACTTAATAGCTTTTCTGTTGTTTGAAAAGTGTTTTATTATTTCTGCTGATATGCCTCCGCCTAGTGGTAGTGTAACAAAGATTAACACTTATTAATAACATCTGCTCTTATACAAATTTGTAAAGTTGATCAGAGAAAAACATCAAGTATGAAGAATTCTTTTGAAGCTAAATATTGCTGAAACCAGTTAAGACTAGACAAAACCACCGTACATACAATAGTAAAAACTGCATGTCTGTATGGACTGATTATGTCTTTAGCTTTGCAACCTACAACAAAAAGTTTCTATGAGCATATTTAAAATAAGAGTATTGTAATGTTTACGTTTACAGTATATAAGAGTAATGGTGTAAGTGTAATAATGTAAAAGCTTCAAATGTTATGACATGTATCTGTCACCTTAAATGCAGTTTTTGTCATTGTTTTACTCAACCATGACATGTTGTGTGTTTTATAATCTTTATATTTAGCAGTGAGTTTTGTACAATGTTGTTGTGTTTCCTGTCACTGTGGGCGTCAGTGGACAGTAATACAGAGCAGAGTCTGTGACTTTAACAGATGAGATCTCCAGATGCATTTGAGTTTTATTTTCATTGACTTTGAGAATCAAGTATCTAGATTTACACTTTCTGACTGTTGTAAAACTTTTCCAGTTGTCGGAAAGCGTCTTTTGCAGCGATTTTTGTGTGAGCATATCAGTGAACACCCCTGACCACTCTGTGAGTTTCACGTCTTTGTAAAATTTTATGCATTTTAAGAAGGATTGTTTCAGTGCACCTATGCAGCCATTGTAGAGGTGGGAGGTGAAACAACAAACACCCGTGTCGAAATTTCAGTCAAAACCGTTCTATTTCATCAAAAACAATCTGAAAACAGGGCTTTAAGTGTAAAATACTGAACTTGTCCTTTAAGCTCTGCATGGCAGAAGCTCTCCAGGGTCAGATCCCAGCCAACATTGCTTTGTGGGGCCAATGTAGGGCCCATATGGGCTTGCAATATGGGCCCCAAGTTGGTTTGTCCGTGGGTTCCATGCTGGCCCCATCTGACTTAGCCCACATTAACCTTCTGTAGAAACTAAAGTCAATGTGGACTAAACCAAAGTCAAGTATGGGTGTGGTTGGGTTGAAGAAGTGATGAAGTTAATTAGATAATAAAGAGATGAATGAAGTGATGATTGACCATAAATGACAAGCACCTGCTGTTAATAAACAGAATCACTTAAGAAAGATGAACAAGAAGAGAATAAAGAGAAAAGACCAGCAGAACCACAACAACTACAAACATTCTATAAAAATTATTGGTGGAGCCAATGTAGACAGTAAAATCCCCAGTGTTAAATTAATGCTGCTCAGTGTTTATTAAGGTCCACACAAATGAAATAGTGTGGAGTTAATCTGTGACTATATCTTTTCTTTCACCATCTCTGTTTGATTTTTCTGTTTTTGATCTCTTTGATTTATTTAAAGTCACCATCATGGTGATCATTGTTTGTTTTAGTTGGACTCTTGACTCTTTGGTTTCAGCTTGTTTGTTTTTTTCTGGCTGCTATAACTTTGTGTTTTATATTTGTTATGGCAAAGAAGAGACCATGTTGCAAGTCTGTTATGGTGGTTGATACGTAATGTTGAACATTACCACCTAGAAAATGCTTTTTTATTAGGGTTTCGAGCACGAAGTGCTGAAAACCTATTGTATTTGTCTGTTTTATTATTATTATTTTTCCGCCTTAAAACGCATCGCCCAGCCCAAACCGTAAGTCGTAGAAACTTGCCACTTGGTCAACTGGTTGTATATTAGCAGGCTACTCAGTTACAGTGAATCAGCCAAATCGGCCAATAGGTGGCGCTATAGCAATGCCCGACGCGTTGGGCATCATAACTCCTAAACCGGACATCAGACACTCAAGTGTTTGGTATCATTGTAATCCCTGGCTCAAAACTTAAAAAATGTATATCTCCGATTTCATTTCCGGTATGCAAATTTTTTCGCTAATTTGCATAATATGCATTTCAAGCCAAAATGAACTAGTCCTAGGTTTTTCGCCCGATCGGAATCGTTCCAATGCAGGAGAAATCTGTGGAGTGAGTAGGTAAATAATTATCGAACAGAATTTGAAATTCCGCTTCAGGGTCACTAGGGGGCGCCAAAACTTAATACAGGAAGTAGCCTATCGTCACTGAAATGGCTATAACTCGTGAACGGTTTGAGATATCTTAACGAGGTTTGGTACACATATGTACCAGCTCACTCCGGGATCACAGTAAAAAAGATGCGGATTTTGGCCACTAGGTGGCGCTGTAACAGGCTTGAGATCGGGAATGGCTATTACTACACAACCGTTAGCCCGATACACCTAATATTTTGTATGGTATGTCTTTGTGCAATGTACCATGAGGGTCTAGAAGGACATTGGTGTATCTTCAAAAACATGTCCGTCGTCGGCTACTGAAGGTTGAGGACTGATTTGACAGGGTTAACAAAGGTGGATCGGAACGAAACGCACTGTGCTTCTTCGTGTACTGCTCCTGAAGGCCTGTAAGAATTTTGGTGTAATTTGGCCACTAGGGGGCGTAATACCGTATTTCGGTGCCTGTATCACGTGACGTTTGATGTACACAAACAAACATGACATCATATGATAGATCGGCTCATGACGAAAAACTTTGCCTCTGGAAGTGTTGCTTTCAATCAAATGGTTTGTGAGTTATTGGCGATAACGTTCAAACCTACTTTTGCGAAATAGTCCCTGGTTTTTCGCCCGATCTGAACCTAACCAAGGTTGATTGATTCTGTGGAGTGTGACTATAAATAATTATCAAAAAAAAAATTAAATTTACATTCAATCACGCAAGGAGGGGCCAAAAACTGAACTGGGCGGAGCTTAAAACATTTAAACGGCCATAACTCGAGAGTCGTTTGAGATATCATCACGGGGCTTGAATCATATTTGTAGGCCATCGGTCTTAGGCCGTGATATAAAAAGCTCGCCGATCGGACACTAGATGGCGCTATAACGGGGAAAATGACAATGCAATGGTTACAACTTTCACGCCTATAATTTTATCTGTGGTCAAGAGATTTTCATGGGAGTTGTTTTTTTTATCATCCTGAATTGTTTCCAAGTCCTACGATACCAAACATACCAGGTTTTGCCCTACGGTTAGTTCTGCACTGCAAAAACTGTGCTTACAAAACATGCGTGAATAACTCGAAAACACCATAGGAAGAAATTTACATTACCTTCTGAACAAAAAACTCTATTGGCGTTATGTTAAAATTTCCATCAGAAATGGCCGAAAATTGCAAAAAACGAAAAATTACATTCATTTTTTGTGTTTTCTACACATAAATGGTTATAACTCCGCTATGAAATTACATTTTTTTACCAGATTTGTTATGCTGATGTCTGAGCAGAGTCTGAGGCAATACAAAAAAATTGTTTGCCTACACCACTAGTTGGCCTCATAATTGAACAAAACCTTTGACATTGAGTAAGCCCAATGTTCATACAATTGTTTCTTCACTAAACTAAAGTGAATAGCCGTGATACTAGCTACATGTAACACAGTCATGACCCGAGGTTGCATGCACGAGTTTGACATAGCGCCACCTAGTGGTTATTTGTTATTTTCACTTAAAAATACTGCAACCTTACATCTAAAATCATGAGTCATCATAGATTGTGCCTTTCATGGCTTTGAGTATAATCATTGGTGGATTGCAGTTCACTCCCTAGCAACCAATGAGAATACCCTAGCAACCATTTAGCAAGAGCTGTATCTCTGTATCAGAACATCTTAGAGACATGGGGTTCGGCTATTTTGACTCATTAACACTATTTTAACATTTTGTGACCCGAGTTTTGCCACTGCAAGCCCCACAAACATTTCCTTCAGTGTTCGGTTTGTCAATGTTCCGTGAGAAGAGAGGGAGACATTTCACTGAATGATAGCACCTTTTTTGCTGACAACTATGAACAAGTGTGTCTGGTAGCTTACTTTTCATCATTTATTTTGTACAATGCAGCAAATCTACTCAGGCATGCCCTTAAAGGTCATAAGGTCCCAAATCGCTTGAACCCAAGCAAATGACTTCACATTAAGCAAGTGACATGTTTGTCCTATAGGTGCACATGTGTTTAAGCATACATAGTCTGTATGAACTGTTTCTGACCATCTCTTTCGTTTTTGTGGATGCTGGATCAGCCTGGTCGACGACGTCTGACATCTTTAATGTGCTGTCCACTGTAGGTCTTTGCCGTCTCCTGCGCTGCTGTTTGTGTCGTATATGCACGCCCGCAGCCTGTTTGAACCATTGATGACCATACTACGACTCAATGGCCTTTTAGTTAGCCATTTCTGAATTGTATGTTTCCGTATAAATCTGAATAACTAATTCTCGTTAACAAATTATCCTCATAACGTCACATTAAGGACATTACATGTTTGTCTTATATGTGCGCATGTGTGTAAGCATAAATAGTCTGTATGATCCGTTTTTGACCATCTCTTTTGTTTTTCTGGAGCGAGGTGGTCTATCATTCATTGTGTCTGTATTCGGGTGCAACTCCTCAGCCTGGTAATCGACGTCTGACGTTTTTTGACGTGCTTTAATGCTCGAAACCCGGCAATTGCTGCTTGCAGCTATATTTAATTTAGTGTTTGCTCATTTAGCAGATGTATCATTTTCTCTCAGTAATGTGATACTATAGTATGATATCTGGCACTATCAAAGCGGTTTGTCTTTCTGAAGATTTTGAAACAATGTGTACTTAAAAATTAACCATGCTGTAATTTTTTACACACAAACATCAAGTCTCAGAGTATGAATCTCAACAATGGTGACAAAGAAAAATGCCAAAGTGTTCATGATTTTTTCATGCCGCAGTGCATTCTGGGAGTTCTGGATAAGATTTGTAATTTGTTGATACACAGAATGCATTGCAGCATAAAGCTTTTCATTTTATGGTCACCATTATTGAGATCCATACTCTGATTCTTTATGTTTGGGTGTCTAAATTAAACAACAGCTAATTTTGAACTGTGCACTGTTTCAACTAAATTTTGTTGATTGATTGATTGATTGAACTTTAAAATGACAAACTGATATGAGAGTGCCAGATGTCATACTTCAGTATCACATTATTGACATAAAAATATTTTTGGTAAACAAACAAACACTCAGTTTTTTACATGACAATATTAGACACTATATCCTAACCACCACCATAGAATCACACTTGACACTTTCATCTCTTTCGTTGCCATAACAAACATGTTTTAAACACAAAAGTTATAGTAACCAGAAAATAATAAATAAGTTAAAAAACAGAGTAAAGAGCCCCACTAAAACAAACACCGATCACAATAAGGGTGACTTTAAATGAAACAGCCAACATCTAAACCTAAGTTAATAAATAACTCTACAAGTAAGATGTAAAATGCTTCAATGTTACTTTTTTAACACTCTGTAGTGTGGATCTGTATAAACACTGAGCAGCATTCATTTAACACTTGGGATTTTGCTGTCTACATTGGCTCCACCAAGAAATTTTTATTTATTTTATTTTTTTGTAGTTGTTGTGGTTCTGCTGGTCTTTTCTCTTTATTCTCTTCTTGTTCATCTTTCTTTAGTGATTCTGTTTATTAACAGCAGGTGTTTATCATTAATGATCAATCATAACTTCATTCATCTCTTCATTATCTAATTAACTTCATCACTTCTTCAACCCAACCACACCCATACTTGACTTTGGTTTAGTCCACATTGGCTTCAGTTTCTACAGAAGGTTAATGTGGGCTAAGTCAGATGGGGCCAGCATGGAACCCGCGGACAAACCAACTTGGTGCCCATATTGCAAGCCAATATGGGCCCTACATTGGCTCCACCAAGCAATGTTGGCTGGGTCATATCCTCAACTGCCATCTACCAAGAGAGACTAAGTGCGTCTCTGAAGAACTATTACCGTTTACTCACCATTGCTCATTCACCTGCTATGTTCATTTAATAAACTACATTTATCTTACCTCCTGTCTACTTCCTGTTTCATTGTGTGATATAGATACTGTATACTGTAAAATGATGCTCTGCTTACATGTTTTACTTTCTTCTCTTGTATGTAAGTGTTCTGTTTTGTTTGTGTTTGTGCTTGATTATAAAAAATATTATTCATGTGTTTCTGTTTTTTGTATGATTGTACATGAATTTTGATTCATAATCAGATGCGGACAATCCATGTGCCATGAGTAAAAGTACTCTCCAGTGTTTTGTTTCGGTCGCCTGGATTTGCTAATTAGCACAGATTTTCAGCAGGAGGTGAGCTCCTGGCTCGTTGGTGTTTTAAGCCCTCAGCGAAGCCTTCGGGGAGGCGTTGCCTGGAAGGCACTTCGGCCAATCACAGCACTGGTGTTGGATGTCGGGCATTCCGCCGGCCTCTGGCGGTTTGAGCTCACCGTTGGTCCAGTGAGTGGCGCAGATATGGTAGATAAGAATGTGACTGTATTTGATTTCAGTTCGAAAAGTTTTGAGCTTTTAAGGGATGTGTTACTGTGTTTTCACGTGTCTGTGGCACGTATTGGTTGTTCAATTGTTTTTGCTATTTTCTTACCATTGTCGATTGGGGCTTGGATTCGTGATTTTCGCCTGATTTTTAAACTGTTTTCGCGGAAGGGTCAAGTTGCGTTTGGCATAAGTGCGGATGTCATTTTAAGCATTGGTTTATATGTCTATTTGTTAGAATTTTAAACTGCTTTCACTTGGACTTGGGTTAAGCTGAGGATGTCATTTTATGTAACAGAAAGTTGTTCCAATCCCAAGCAACAATGGTAAGAAAATGGAAAAACAATTGAGCAACCAATACGTGCTACAGACACATGAAAAATTTCGAGCTGAATTCAAATACAGTCACATTCCTGTCTTACCATGTCTGCGCTGCTCACCTGGCCGGCGGTGGGCTCGAGCTGCCAGGGGTTGACGGAAGGCTCGATGTCTAGCGCCAGTGCTGTGTTTGGCTGAAATGCTCGGGGCACGTGGAGTGCCTTCCAGGCAGCGCTGCCTTGAAGGCTTCGTTGAGGGCTTAAAACAGCAACGAGCCAGGTCGTCACCTCCTGCTGAAAAACTGTGCTAATTAGCAAATCCAGGTGATTTGATCAAAATACTGGAGAGGACTTTTACTCATGGTACATTTTACACCTCTGTCCGCAACAACCCCAAAAACCAGACCAGAAACGACTTCGGCCCGATGTGCGTTTGGACTCAGGAACGAGTCCGTCTCTATCGTTTTGCGGTTGCGGTCCTGTTCCGTTACAGCATCCAGTGGCTATCTGGGTAGGATCACATCAGCTAGAAATACCAAGGGTTCACTCAAAACAAGGAGAGTCAGCTTATTATGCCAGTCGCAGCTGGAACCAGCTTCCACAGGAGATCAGATCTGCTCCAACAGTAGTCACATTCAAATCCAGACTCAAAACACATCTGTTTAGCTATGCATTTACTGAATGAGCACTATGCTGGGTCCGAACTGATTGCACTATATTTTATATGCACTATTTTAATTATTTTATTTCTCTTGTTTTTTTTAATACTTTTATTCCTGTTTTATTCTTTTTCACACATTTAAACAGTTTTTATTAAAATCACATTTATTTTCTTTTAATTGATATTTTAAATTCATGTATCTTTGATTTTTTGTTTTCTCATTTCTATGTAAAGCACTTTGAATAACCTCTGTGTATGAAATGTGCTATACAAATAAACTTGCCTTGCCTTGCCTTGTTCCGTTACAGCATCCAATGGTTATCTGGGGAATTATAGCCACATTAACAACGTTTGTAAGAAACCAAACCATTTGTAAATCCATCAAGATTTCAGCGAAATTAGAGTATTTTTGTCGTTGCAGATCACCACAGAGCTCACCAGAAAGCTTGCCAGTGACAAGATGGCCGCCTCTGCCGTAAGACATCTAGCCTTTATCATGTATGATTCTACATGCTACTGGAAAAGAGAAGCAAAATTTTGAAACTGTGAATCTACATCCTTGATTCTCTGCTAAAGCAAACGGAAAAAAAAAACTTATATCTGAGATGTCTACTCTGTATTACTATGCCCAATGAAAAAAAATACACAACAACACTTAAAAAACAATTTAAAAATCTATGTATTGTACAATATGTATTGTTTAAACAGTATTTTTGAGAACTTTATTGTATGGTTGTCATAAACACATACTAATAGAATTGAATTAGTAAATGAAGAAACTTAATCATCTCAGTTTCTACCGGGGATGATTGTACATGAATTGTACATGAATGAGAGGCAGGTCTAAATGTTACAAACCCCACCCACATTTACCCAGCTTTACAACACACTGTCTCTGAAGTTAAATATGATTTTTTATTCATGAAGCAAGTGATGATATAGTTTAATAGTAAACATGGAGAGATGTATTTTACTGATTCTTTTAACAACAGCAGGTAAACTTCACTTAACAACTCTATGGGGCGGTTTCCTGGACAGGGCTTATCCTAATCTTAGACTAAAATTGATGTTTGTGACTTAATTTAAAAACACCTTGTTCTGATAGATCTTAACATATATCAGTGCCATTGTTTTGTCTCAAGATGCACACCAGTAATGTTTTTTGTAAGGTTTGTTTGTAAAACTTACATTTCGTAATATAACTAAGGCTTTGTCCAGCAAACCCCTTAAAACTTAAATATGTTAAATATCACATGTATATTCTGTTAAATACAGATTCCAGATGGTGTTTAGTATTTGTATTATTATTGATGCTAATTTACTTTTCAATGTCCTTGCAGGTGTATTTGCTGATAGCATTAAACCAGATAAGGATACAAATATACTCAAGACTGAAGGAGAATCTGTGACAATGAGCTGCACATATAAAGCAAGCAGCAGTTATATTCTGCTTTACTGGTACAGACAGCATCCTAACAGTGAACCTCAGTTTATACTGTGGAAAGGAGCTCGATCATATTCAAGCAGTGGTGATTTTATACCAGACCGTCGGTTCAAGTCAAGTACATCAGATTCATCTACTGAACTCATTATTGACAGTGTAACTCTGTCAGATTCAGCTTTATATTACTGTGCACTGAGAGTTGGAGCCCAGTGATACAAAATACCTGAGAGTCTTTACAAAAACTTACACATAGTTATTGCTTTGAACAGTTTTTAATAAAACCACAGTCGTTCTTTATGTGAACCACAAAACTCTTGTGCATAACAGAATACAGTAACACCTGCTGAAAATTAAACCAGTGGATAAAAGTGAACATGTGCAGTTGATGTTTGAGTTATTTTCCACCTGATACAAAAACAAATGCTGTTTTAACATAATGTACTTATGTATATGTAACTTTAAACAAAGGAACGCATGTGCACTATAACACAACATCTTTAAAACATGCAAAGAAAATAACCAGAGAAAACACAAATGAAAAGGGTGGCTATATACACATGTTGTAATGTAAAAGAAAACAAATCATAAACAGAAATACAAGAACACAGAAACAAATACAGCAGTATGGATAAAGTCTCTGACATGTACAGTCAACAATAACAGATTGCTGCTATAAAACAAAACAGTCAACTTGTAAAGCCTTTGCATTTGATATTATGTCTACTGTAACTGTAATTTTGGAAAGGGAAAAGTCTTTATCAGTATTAAGTCCTCATCTATGTGTCTTTTTTGACTCAAGTCAGAAAATGGTAAACAAAAATAGTTGCAAGCTGTCACTGAGCAATACCCTTTAAAGGGGTCATAGCGTGAAAATCTGACTTTTTCATGTTTAAGTGCTATAATTGGGTCCCCAGTGCTTCTATCAACATAGAAAACGTGAAAAAGAACAAGCCAGTAACTTTGTTTGGGTAAGCCATTTTCTGCAAGCATGTGAAAAATTAGGTCGTTCAAATTTCGCCTGTTTTGTGAGGTAGGTAGCAAGGTGAATAACAATAATAACACCCCCTTAATCTGCACTATCCAACCACAGCACTGCCATTTAGGGCAGAGAGAAAAATAATAATAATTGACAGCACAATTGAGTATCATCCAACAAACTACCATCATTGTGATCAGTGTTTGAATTTCATCTACTCATTTGCATTTTAAAGGACACACCCAAAAATGGCACACTTTTGCTCAGGCCTACAAAGTGTCAATTTTAATATGCTATAATAAATTATCTGTGGAGTATTTTGAAATCTCAAAATCTCATAATATGACACCTTTAAAGATTGCCTAACATGAACAGTATGTAAAGTTAAGTTTTTCATTTGTCATCAATATGTACCTTCAATTTGTTCATGTTTGTAACAATACCGCTAGGGGGAGAGTCATTATGAGAGTCAATATGTAGGATTTTCACCACTAGAAGTCACGATTAACTCTTTCCCCAACATTGACAAGTTAATTTGTCAATTAAAGGGGCCATGTCACAAGACTTTTTTAAAATGTAAAACAAATCTAGTGTTTCCCTAGGGTACACATGTGAAGTTTTGGCTCAAAATACCATATAGATAATTTATTATAGCATGTTAAAATTGACACTTTGTAGAGGTGAGCAAAAATGTGTCGGTTTGGGTGTGTCCTTTAAAATGCAAATGAGCTGATGAAATTCAAACACAGATCACAATGATGGTGGTTTGTTGCAATTGAAACTCAATTGTGCTGTGAAATATTATTTCTCTGTCTCTTTTTCTCAGAACTAAATGGCTGTGCTGTGGATAATGCAGATTAAGGGGCGGTATTATTATAATAAGATCTCCTTATGACATCATAAGGAGAGCCAAATGTCAATGACCTGAATTTTTTTCACGTGCTTGCAAATAATGGTTTACCAAAACGAAGTTACTGTGTTGATCTTTTTCACATTTTCTAGGTTGATAGAAGCACTCAGAGCCCAATTATAGCACCTAAACATGGAAAAAGTCAGATTTTGAGTGCCAATGACGAGTTTTTATGTCAATCCATATTTCCAATATAAAGGTGGCGCTTTTACCCAACTTAAACAATACCAAAATATCCATGAATTCAAAAACACTGCTTTTTGCTCACAATATGGTATCTTGAAGAAACCTACCCAGATTTGAGAGATAATAAAAAGAGAACAAATTAAGGTAGGGTGAAATGGTTTTTTTTTTTTTAAGCAGCTGGTCTGTTCTTTCATTTGATTGAATGTTTATATATTTAAAGCAGACATTTTTATGGAAGCCATTTAACTTTTGTGAACATCATAAAAAATGCTGGCCCTGGCTGGCAACTTAAAAAAACACTGTGGGGAAAAACAATTACAAAGGAAAGAGAAGGGACAAAACATCATTTAAAATAAAATAAGATTTTCTCTTGATTTAATGTATAAATCCTTGAGAACTTATGGATAAGTATACAACTGCACTAACTATATCACACTGTGCATGTGGTTTTGTATTTTTTACATATTGTGCCTTTAATATACAGTTAAAGCTTTATTACTTTCACATTCTTCGATCAATTATTATAGTTTAATTAAAACTATGTTAAAAATAAAATAAAACAATGTACAATGTTTGATGAATGTAAACTCTTGTTAATGTGTTTGAACTGATGTGGATGTAGAATATGAAAACTTGGAAAAAAAACTCAATTGCAAATTGCAAAAAATTTTGATGGTTTTCCAAACTATGCTTTATTTTAGTAAAGTAAAATACATGTTATTTTCTTTCGGTTTGAAATATAAACCCGAGATGTTATCAAATTTAATCACTCAAGTGTTTAAAAGAAATTGTGAGACTAAAATGTTGTAGTTAACTTCTTAAAAAATCCATGACGATACATCAAGATGGAGTTCTAGTTTTGCAATTGCATGTCAGAAAGGTTGGTCTAAAAGTCAGAAACCACACCCACATTATAGCTTTACAACACGAGTTGTCTTGACTGCATGCACACATTTATTCATAATGTCAGATAAGACATAACACAACAACATGGAGAAATATATTCTACTGATTCTTATAACTGTGGCAGGTAACACATGCTCACTGTCAAACTCAAACATTATGAACATATTAAACGTATAATGTTAAATAACAATATGATAACCATTATGTTATATAACCTTGTGATAGTTGCTGTTTACGTGTATTTATAACATTCATGTTTCACAGTAAGTAAAGACTAGTATTTTAATGAGATCTAGCCAATATTAACCATTTTCTGCAGGTGCATTTGCTGACAGCATTGAACCAAAAGACAAGAATACAAATATAATCAAGACTGAAGGAGAATCTGTGACAGTGAGCTGCACATATGATACAACCAGCAACTATGTTTATCTTTATTGGTACAGACAGCATCCTAACAGTGAACCTCAGTATTTACTGTATAAAGGTGCTCGAACATGGAGTAGTCATGGGAATATAGCAGACCGTCGGTTTAAGTCAACTACATCAGATTCATCCACTGAACTCATTATTGACAGTGTATCTCTGTCAGATTCAGCTTTATATTACTGTGCACTGAGAGTTAGAGCCCAGTGAGACAAAAAGCCTGAGAAGCTTTACAAAAACTTAAACTAAATTATTGCTTTGAACAGCTTTTAATCAAACCACAGTTGTTCTTTATATGAACCACAAAGCTTCTGTATATGACAAGATACAGTAACACCTGCTTTAACCCACATCAATAAAACAAAAGGATTAAAGATTTCCACACTGAACTATTTAATGTTTATTTTTTTTGTGATTCATAAAAAAACAAATGCATAAAAAATGTTTATTTCAACATAAGTTCATGATCATTTTTGAGCTGATGTGGATGTACAACATCAATAGGATTTCTTGTCTAATAAGTAAAAAAAAAAGGATATTCTGGCAAAGTAGACCATAATAGCATTGGTGGCTCATGACTGCTCATCCAAATTCAAAATAAGTGTTCGGAGTGTCGTGTGTTGCTTTTGTTTTTAAAATATGTGTTTGTTGCGTCATGTGAACCACACTGAAAAAAAATATACTTTCGATCAACTTAAAAAATTGATGTCATTTGTTAAAGCAAAATGTATTAGTTTTTCCCAAACTATATTTTTGATTTGGTTGAAACTTAATTTTTTTAATTTAATATCAATCAAAATTCTTCAGCTCAAGATAAAAAATTAAATTGAAACGAAGTTAAAATATTGTTTTTCATGGAGACCAAATCATTATTTTTACTTTGGTAAAAAATTCCTATCTCTAATTTCTTATAGACTGGCTCTTTATCTAGAAAAAGTAATAATAAAATGATGAAGAAAGTCACAATATTAAATGCAATAGATAAATGAACACTGCCATGTGTATACATGACTCCATCTTATAGACCGTTAGAGGAATGTTACATTTTACCATTTTTAAACGTTATGGTTTAGATGTTGGCTGTTTCATTTAAAGTCACCATTATTGTGATCAGATTTTTTTTATTGGGATCAGATTTTTTATTTATTGTTTTCTGGTGAAACTTTGTGTGTTTAAAACCTGTTTGTTATGGCAACGAAAGAGACAAAAGTGTCAAGTGTGATTCTATGGTTGTGGTTAGGATATAGTGTCAAATACTGTCAAGTAAAAAACTGATATACTATTTTAGTTTGCGTACCAAAAACATTTTTTTCTGTCAATAATGTGATACTGAAGTATGACATCTGGCACTCTCATATCAGTTTGTCATTTTAAAGAAAGTTGAAACACCTCATCGTTCAAAATTAACTGTTGTTCAATTTAGACACCCAAACATAAAGAATCAGAGTATAGATCTCAATAATGGTGACCATAAATGAAAAGCTTCATGCTGCAATGCATTCTGGGTATCAACAAATTACAAATCTTATCCAGAACTCCCAGAATGCACTGCGGCATAAAAAAATAAATTTTTCTATGTCACCATTGTTGAGATTCATACTCTGAGACTTGATGTTTGTGCGTTTAAATTACACCATGGTTAATTTTTAAAGGGGTCATATCGTGAAAATGTTAGCATTGCCACTTTGTGTGTATGAACAAAAATAGGTCATTGAAATTTGGCTTTCTTTATGATGTCATAAGGATATCTTATTAGAATAATACCGCCCCCTTAATGTACACTATCCAACCACAGCACTGCTATTTAGTGCAGAGAGAAAGAAAGAGAGAAAAAATTATTCACAGCACAATTGAGTTTGAATTGCATCAAACCACCATCATTGTGATTAGTGTTTGCACTTCATCAGCTCATTTGCATTTTAAAAGACACACATTTTTGCTCAAACCTACAAAGTGGCAATGCCAACATTTTCACGATATGACCCCTTTAAGTACACATTGTTTCAAAATATTCAGAATGACAAACTGCTTTGAGAGTGCCAGATATCATACTGTAGTAACACATTACTGAGAGAGAACAATAAATCCACTAAATGAACAAACACTAAATTAACTAATGAAGTTTTCTAGATGATTGTGTTCAACATTACGTATCAACCACCATAGCATAATTACAATATGGTCTCTTCTTTGCCAGTTATAGCAGCTAGAAAAAAAAACAAGCTTGTTAAAAGAATCAAGATACCAACTAAAACAAACACTGATCACCATGATGGTGACTTTAACCCTAATAAGACTATTGGGGTCAATTCTACCCCCAAGCCACTTTTCTATAGTTTAAAGGGGTCATATTATGAGAGATTTTTAAGATGTAAAATAAATCTTTGGTGTCCCCAGAGTGTGTATATGAAGTTTTAGCTCGCAGATAGCATGTAGGAGTTTTCCTTACTCAAACATGCTCTGAGGGCAGAAAGAACGCGACCGGCCCACAAAAACGACCAATCAAAACGCTCGCCACTGGTCCATGGCCCCGGCGGAGCCTCCAAGGCAGCTGCTGCAGTGAAGCAGTTCGAGCTCACCGTTGGTCAGATGAGTAGCGCAGATATCGTAAGATAGGAACGAGACTGTTTTTGAATTCAGCTCAAAACGTTTCGAGCATTTAAGTGGTGCGTTTTCACGTGCCCATGGCACGACTTTCTTTTTCGTGCCAGTTTCACGTATTGGTTATTATTTTTTTTCCTTTTTTCAAACCATTGTCTATTGGGATTGGGGTTAGATTTGTGGATTTTTGGCACATTTTTATACTGTTTTCGTGCGAGGATAAAGTTGGGTTTGTGTTATAATGGCATTGTTTATATGTTTATTTGACAGAAATTTTAATTTTTCTTGCTTGGAGTTGGGGTTAGAGTTGGGTTAGGGTGAGGATGTCATTTTATGTAACAGAAAGTTGTTCTAACCCCAATCCTAAGCAACAATGGTAAAAAAATAAGAAAAACAATTGAATAACCAATACGTGAAACTGGCACGAAAAAGAAAATCATGCCACGGACATGTGAAAACGCATCACTTAAATGCTTGAAACGTTTCAAGCTGAATTCAAAAACAGTCTCATTCCTATCTTACCATATCTGCGCTACTCATCTGACCAACGGTGAGCTCGAACTGCTTCACTGCAGAAGCTGCCTTGGAGGCTCCGCCGAGGGCTTAAACCAATAACAAGCATTTTGATTGGTCGTTTTTGTGAACCAAAAGTGTGAACAAAAAGTGTGTCGTTTTGGGTGTGTCATTTAAAATGCAAATGAGCGGCTGAAGTGCAAACGCTGATCACAATGATGGTGGTTTGTTACAATTGAAACTCAATTGTGCTGTGAATTTTTTTCTCTCTCTCTCTTTTCTACATACTAAATGGCTGTGCTGTGGTTGGATAGTGCAGATAAAGGGGGCGGTATTACCTTATTCTGACATCACAATAGGAGCCAAATTTCAATGACCTATTTTTTCACATGCTTGCAGAGAATGGTTTACCAAAACTTTGTTACTGGGATGATCTTTTTCACATTTTCTAGGTTGATAGAAGCACCGGGGACACAATTATAGCACTTAAAGGGGACATATTATGAGATTTTTTTTAAGATGTAAACTAAGTCTTAAACTAGGTCTGAGCAAAAGTGTGCCGTTTTGGGTGTGTCATTTAAAATGCAAATGAGCGGATGAAGTGCAACCACTGATCACAATGATGGTGGTTTGTTGCAATTGAAACTCAATTGTGCTGTGAAATATTTTATCTCTCTCTTTCTCTCCATACTAAATGGTTGTGCTGTGGTTGGATAGTGCAGATAAAGGGGGCGGTATTACCTTATTCTGACATCACAATAAGGGCCAAATTACAATGACCTATTTTTTCACATGCTTGCAGAAAATGGTTTACCAAAACTAAGTTATTGGGTTTATCTTTATCACATTTTCTAGGTTGATAGAAGCACTGGGGACACAATTATAGCACTTAAACATGGAAAAAGTCAGATTTTCACGCTATGACCCATTTAAAAACATGGTTCCCTTCATCTCAGTGGAATAAGATTTTGTGACTTTTCCAGGTTATCTGTCAAGATTCATATTAAAAAAACTGAACACACACACGCACGCCTGGATGCACGCACGCACGCACGCACACACAGACACACACACAGAGAAACTCAGTCAAATTTGTGTGGCATTTTGCATCAAAAACTATAAAAAAATTACTATTTAAAATATTAATTATTTTTAATGTCCTTTCTAATGTTTATATAAACATAAATTTACAAAATATATCACTAAAGTAATGATTTGAGCAGTTGTCCATATCTAGTAAAGTGAATGGGTCTCTTTGGGCATCTGCTGGTTGAAATGCTTCATTCCTAAACAGTAAAAAAACTGATGGCTGAATTTAACACCTCACATCTATATCAATATTTAAAAACAATTTAAATCAAATTTAGATCATAATTTATTTGAATTTTCATCAAAAAATGTATATTTTTTAGGCAAGCCAATGGTGTAGTTGAGAAATTTAGTGGTAAACAGATACAAAAGTACTTCACATCTCTCAAAGCACAGCTTTATTGTATAGATGAACAGTATAAAAATGATATATTATTTTTATTACTGAAAATGTATATTTTTCTTAAAATTATGCTTTCAATTTTGGGGTCATATAGACCCAAAGGGCCAGAAGTGTAAACAGAAAACGAGGAGAGTTTGAGGGTTAACTTAACCCATGACAATTTTTGACAGCCTTTAACAAAGCGAGTCAAAACTGGTACCCGAGTCAGACCTCCACCACCACAGTGCATCAAATAACTTTGTGTTTCTAAAACACATTCATTATGGTAATGTAAAGTTAATAGTGCAATTCAATTCTGTTGTGGTTGGCACACAAATGCAAAGATCATTATAATTAACTGATTGACTCATCAAAAGGTTATTTTCTGTTAATAATGTATGAGATCCAACACTTTTACAGCAGTTTATCATAATAACATTTCATAACTTTGGACAGAAATTACTTGTTTTATTTTAGGGACGTACAAACATCATGAACCGGAGTATGAATCTCAACCAAGGTGACAATTAAATGAAAAACCTCCTGCTGCAATGCATGCTGGGTATTAACAAATTACAAATCTCATCCAGGACTCCCAGAATGGATTGCAGCATGGATAAAAAGGCATGGTTGAGCTTCATACTCTGATTCTTGATGTTTGTGTGTCCCAAGCAAAGAGTAGTTATTTTTTGCCCAAAGTTTCTAAAACTCTTTAATGGCAAACTGCTGTGAAATTCTGGATTGCAGCTTTAAGGGGAGGAGCTAACACAAAAAATGTCAAATAAATTAGTCAATGTTCATTTCAATGTCAGTTTGTGCAGTAGATGAACTAAGGACATTATTCTGCAAAATTATGCTGTTTGTTTGGATTTTACTTTGTTCTTTAGCAAGTAAGTACTTTGTGTTGCAGAATTACAAAATTAGTTCTTCTTTCTGTTTGTTCTTCTTCATGAGATTAGGTAATGTTCATAAACATTATGTATATTCATGTAAACATAAAAAATATATATTTTATTCACAGGTAACAGTGCTGGAAACGTCATCACACCAGTTCAAACTGAGATGTCAGAAGTAGAGGGAAAAAATATCATGTTGTCCTGTAACTACTCATCAGCATATAGTCTACAGTGGTATCGGCAATCTCATGGATCAGCTCCTGAATATCTTTTCGTCATTCTGCATGCTACTGGAAAAGTTTTACAACAATCAGAAAGTGTGAATCAAGATCCTCGGTTCTCTGCTGAATTGAATGAAAAGAAAACTCAAGTGTATCTGGAGATCTCATCTGTTAAAGTCACAGACTCTGCTCTGTATTACTGTGCACTGCAGCCCACAGTGACAGGAAACACAACAACACTGTACAAAAACTTACTGCTAAGACAAACATCATGCCATGGCTAATTAAATGCAATGTTTTAAGCTTTGTGTTTAAAATTTTCTATTTATCAACAGTTGACATCTACTAGCCATTTCATCACATTTGAAACTTTTACATCACAATTCACCTCATACCCTTACTCGCCCTTACCCAGCAGACATTTCAACATTGATTCACCGTCAAGGACAAGGCTGAATCATCGTTGAATTACCTTTTGATTTTTGCACATTTTTAAACTTTTGCAACCGTTTAGCATTAACTTGTATCAACATTGTTTCAATGTTGAAACAAGAACTGACATTATTTCAACTATATTTCAACGTTGAAGGTCGGTCATAAGCCTTCTGGGTATATATTATGCTTATTTGAAATATGCTCATAAAATCTTTTAATGTAGCTTACAAAGCTAAAGTCTTAAGTCTCAGATGCAATACTTACTACTTAAACTGAAAGTCTGAAACTTCTTATAATGTCTTATAATACACTGCTTCTGTCTATAATCTCACTGGTCCTACTGGTGAACTTCAGTCTGATCAAAATCTCAGTGTATAAGAGCAGACATTATTAATGTGTTAATCTTTGTTACACTACCACTAGGTGGAGACATTTCACCAGATACTAGGGAATGAGTGTTTAGCCACACAACAGTTTGTGCAGATATCATATTGTAAAATGATACACTGCTTACATGTTTTAATTTGTTCTCTTGCATGTACAGTAACTGTTCAGTTTCAGATTTCATATCTGTTTTTGTGCGCGATTCTTATCATTGTTATTAATTGTATTCCAGCATATTACATGAATTTTGATAGTTATTCTAGTCCTAAATGAAGCATGTGATCAAGTGGGATTATATCCTGTACCTATTCATCATTTTCAACATATTTCCATATGGCAGTGGTTCCCAACTCCAGTCCTCCACCCCCAGAATGTTTTAGATCTCCTCGATGAAACACCTGGGCTGCGTTCAGCCCCAACAAAACGTTGCGCAACGTTGCACAATGTTTATTAAACAGAAACGGCGATGTGTTGAACGCCCTGTTGTGATGACGCAAGAGTTGCAACTACGGTAGCTGAGAGGCCATTTGTTGTGTCCTTTTTAAATGTTTCTGAAGCCTGATGAAATCGTTATAGATGTGTGTTTAATACTGTAAAAGACCCTCAATGTTACAGTCACTGACCTTGCCGTCCAGAATGAAAGACAACATTCCAACGTGAACCCATTGAGCGAGCGGTCTCTTTACTATCGCTTGGTTTTTTACATCTTGCCGCTGATTGGGCCGACATTTCCGACACACCCACCAAACAAGAGAAAACGCTTCTAAAACCTGTTGCATTCCGTTGCACACCTTTTCCAGGAAACATGTCGTTCAACCCGGAAACCGTAGCAAAACGTTGTGCACCGGTGTGAGATTGAACGTGCCCCTGATTCCACTCATTACGCTTCTTCCAGCCTAGTCAACAGAGAAAAGTTCTAAGAATGTTCCTTGAACGTTTCGAACAGTCCCAAAAATATTCTGCCAACATGAAAAGTTTTCATTTTTTTTAAGTTTTTGGAATGTTTCTTGGTTGATTTAATTTTCAAACGTTATGACAATGTCATGTTTTAATGTTCGCACAATGTTTAAAACAATTGTTTTCTATATTTACATGGGGTCAAACTGTTCATATAATTTTAGGCTTTCTAGTTTAATATAACACTGCCAAAGTTTAATCTAACACTGCCAAAAATCATGGTGTGTCACAGTGGATTCAAACCCTGGTCTCTCACACCAAAGGCGTGTGTCTTATCCACTGCCCCATCACCACCCCTTAACCCCCATTAACATACTTTTAATGTAATTAGGTATTAAATAAATTTTAATATGCAATATTAAAGAATACACAGTATGATTATAAGCTTTAGAATGTAGTGAAGTAAAATTTTTCCCAATTCAAACACCCTAATAATGCACAGATGCTTGGAAAATGTAACTAATGTAACTAAGTATTGTCTACCTCTGCTATCAAGTCCAACTAAATTCAATTTAAGCTGATAACAGTCAGTTTTATTGGCATTTTTGCTGCAGCCGCTATGAAAACCAACCATTTTGTTAAACATTTGCCACTCAACAGGGCGTGCTTTGGCGTGGTCACATGGAAAAGTGTTGTCAATGCATACCGTCTATGGAGATTTCCTTGACCCTGGCAATACATTATTACTGTAATACGATTGGATAAAAGCTCCAACAAAACGACAAAAGGTGGCTTTGGGGGCTGAAGACCTTTATGTTTTTTTTTAAAAGCCCCTGATCTTTTGACAATTAAAAATGTTCACAAATGTAATCAATTGTATTATTTTTACTTCTAATTATTATCATCGAATGTGTTGAGTTTTTAAACTGTACAGTATCTGTTCTGGACTGCAGGTGGCACTGTTGACAACACACAGTCATTGAACATTCTCTTTTATCAAAAAGCCTCCCCACACTAGCCCAAACCACGAAAAGACCTACTTTCACTAAAATGGCTGTTTTTACTAAACCATTTAGAGTATAAGCATAATTATGGTATCAATAGACTTTGTCTAGGTTGAAATCCACTAGACATTTGTCTAGGTTGAAATAGTCAGCCAGGCAACAGAATAGAGAAAATGGAAATGAGTGATATATGTTATGATATGTCAGTACAAGGTGCTTTATAAATTAAGGAAGCTAGTCTGGGGTTAGGATAAGATGTATGTCCAGGAATCCGCCCCCTAGTTTTATAAGTGTAGATGTTACGTGTTCATTTTTGTCCCATTACCACTAGGGGGGAGACATTTTTACAAGAGAACATTAACAATCAGTTCAAACATTATTAGAATCACAAATATCTCTGTATTATATTTTGTCAACATGGAGACACAGACGACCCTCCTCGTGATTCTCACTGTAGTTTCAGGTAAATATACTTTCATCACATTCATCACATGTAGCAGACTGAACTTTAATATAATATATTAAAATGACTGAATATGTTTTATAAAAATAATTCTGAGATTGCAGTGTGTGATACAAAAATATACTGAATTTCATTGCAGGTGCATTTGCTGATAAAATTGGACCAAGAGAAGAAGAAACAAATATAATCAGAAATGAAGGAGAATCTGTGAAACTGGGCTGCACATTTGAGACAACCAGCAATAATATTCTGCTTTACTGGTACAGACAGCATCCTAACAGTGAACCTCAGTTTATACTGTTTAAAGGTGCTCGATCACAGAGCTCAGCTCAGCGTACAGCAGACAATCGGTTTAAGTCAACTACATCAGATTCATCCACTGAACTCATAAATGACAGTGTAACTCTGTCAGATTCAGCTTTATATTACTGTGCTCTGAGAGATGTAGCCCAGTGATACAAAAAGCCTGAGAGTCTTTACAAAAACTTAATGTGCTATAAACTTTCTTTAATCAAACCACATCAAACCACTATTCGTTTTTTAAACCACAGCTCAAGAAATAAGAGTATGTGGTCACACCTGTGAATTTGGGAGATTAAGGTAAACATGGCACGTGAGATTGTTATTTAGGATGAGGTTTTTAATGTTTTTTTTTTATTTTTTTTATTACATGTGTTAATTTAACTGTAAATTAAAAACTGACACGTCATCATTTTGACAACAATGTATGTTAAAGCACATGCAAATGATCCACACAGCTGACATGATGGCAAGAGGAGGAGTGTAAAACATTAAACCCTGTGTAGAGCAGCAGATCTGTGTTTAGCTTTCAACTGCAAGTTCATTGAGTAAACATGTTTATGTATATTATTATACTGCTATCATTAACTATTGAAGGTAAGAATATGATAATAATAATAATAATAATAATAATAATCATAATCATAATAATAATTGTTTTACAGATCGCATCAATTTCAGTTCAGCATTTTCTTTGACTTTTTTACTTTATTCAGATATTAATGTGATTTATGTTTTTACAAGTAAACATTTTAATTTGCAGGTTTCAGAGCGACAGATGTCATCACTCCAAACACTGACAGTGAATTTGCTATTGAAGGGAATAATGTGACTCTCTCCTGTAACTATACTGGGTCTGTTCGTGGTCTTCACTGGTATCGACAATATACAGATTCATCACCAAAATTTCTCATACTGATCGATTCAGGAGTAACAACTCCAGCTGATCCTCCAGTTTCTGGAATCTCCATCAATCACAGAAAAGATGAAAAGCATGTGGATCTGAAGATCTCATCTGTTAAAGTCACAGACTCTGCTTTGTATTACTGTGCCATGAGGCCCACAGTGACAGAAAACACAGGAAACAGTGTTCAAAAACTCAATCTGAAAGCAGATATAGAGAAAATATTGGTTTTATGGATACAAATGCAAATGTTTATTATTCATGGATTTCTTCATATACGTATATATTAATATGCATTTAGTTTTACACTGATGTTTGTATGTTGTATTGCATATTTGTAATGATCATCAAATTCTTGATCACCTCTACGGCCCTTCTATCGTACTTGCTCAGTTTGGCTCAGTTTTTTTTTTTTTAAGTCCTTGTTATGCCAAACTTCTTCCATTTTGAAGTTTTGAAGGCCACTGTGCTCTTGGTAACCTTTGGCGCAACAGAAATGTTTTGTAGCCCTCCCCAGATCTGTGCCTTGCAACAATCCTGTCCCTGAGCTCTGCAGGCAGTTCCTTTGACATCATGGTTTTAGTATTAGAGAGCTGTGTGCCTTTCCAGATTATCTTTAAAGGGGTCATGTGATGAGGATGTTGGCATTGCCACTTTGTAGGTGTGAGCAAAAACAGGTCATTGAAATTTGGCTTTCATTATGATGTCATAAGGATATCTTATTAGAATAATACCGCCTCCTTAATCTGAACTCTGAAAGAGAGAGAAAAGAAGGACTTGACAGCACAATTGAGTT
Organism: Misgurnus anguillicaudatus; assembly: GCF_027580225.2. Lineage (NCBI taxonomy): Eukaryota > Metazoa > Chordata > Actinopteri > Cypriniformes > Cobitidae > Misgurnus > Misgurnus anguillicaudatus. The sequence continues at coordinate 18,149,895 of NC_073338.2, forward strand.
TGAATTACAACAAACCACCATCATTGTGATCAGTGTTTGCACTTTATCCGCTCATTTGCATTTTAAAAAACACACCCAAAACGACACATTTTTGGACTTGACAGCACAATAGAGTTTCAATTACAATAAACCACCATCATTGTGATCAGTGTTTGCACTTTATCCGCTCATTTGCATTTTAAAAAACACACCCAAAACGACACATTTTTGCTCGGGCCTACGGGGTGGCGATGCTGGCATTTTCATCATATGACCCCTTTAATAAATTTTTTTACAATAGGTGGAATCCAGTCATGGTGTAGAAACATCTCAGTAACAATTAAGAGAAATGGAAAGCACCTGAGATCAATTTCAAGTGATGTTGCAAACGTTCCGCATACTTATGCCAATATGATATTTAAGTTTTTCTTTTTAATAAATGTACAGACATTTCTGCTATTCTGTTTTCACTTGTTTTTATGGGGTTCTGATTGTCAGCTGCTACTAGAGGGTGGAGTTTTCACACAAACTCCTGTAGTCACAGCATCTCTGTCATTTCACATGTAAAGCCCAGAATACACTGCAGGATTTTTGCCCTCTTATAAGATCATTAACTTATCACATGGTGCGACATGGATCGTTTAAACTCGAGAACGTCAAGCATGTAGACTGTACGATGATGACACGGAAGCTTCGGTGGCAGCGATACACGTTGTGCAACGTCGTAGCAGCAAACAAACACACGGATCATGCTAAATTTCTGACACTGTCAGAAAACTATCGTAGGCTATCTTTGGACGCAAGACTGGAAAAACGGCTGTCTTTGAACCTCTCTCACTGTACGACATAGGTTCACAGATGAAGAGCCACGATAACAGAAATCTTTATTAAATGTAATAAAGTAGTTTTAAGTGGACTGACCATTTGAAGCACTAAGACAGTGTGCCACCACTGGAGAAAATAATTTTTTAACCCTTCCCCTTTCCACTCTTTTTAAAGGGGACATATTATGAGATTTTTTTTAAGATGTAAACTAAGTCTAAAATAGGTCTGAGCAAAAGTGTGCCGTTTTGGGTGTGTCATTTAAAATGCAAATGAGTGGATGAAGTGCAACCACTGATCACAATGATGGTGGTTTGTTGCAATTGAAACTCAATTGTGCTGTGAAATATTTTCTCTCTCTCTTTCTCTCCATACTAAATGGTTGTGCTGTGGTTGGATAGTGCAGATAAAGGGGGCGGTATTACCTTATTCTGACATCACAATAAGGGCCAAATTACAATGACCTATTTTTTCACATGCTTGCAGAAAATGGTGTACCAAAACTAAGTTATTGGGTTAATCTTTTTAACATTTTCTAGGTTGATAGAAGCACTGGGGACACAATTATAGCACTTAAACATGGAAAAAGTCAGATTTTCATAATATGTCCCCTTTAATTGTGTGACGTTACACACGAAACATGAACACATGTTATATTGCGCACCATAAACATAATCATAAAAACACAGGAAAAAATGGACCTTTAAGTCACTAAAAGGGCAACAATTACAAGGAACAGAAGGGATGAGCAATTATTTAAAAAAAAGAATTTCTCTGAATTTAAAAATCCAGAACTTTTGGATAACTGCTTTAAATACTGTGTGAGTGATTTATTTATATTTTATTATAAAAATCTTACATATTGTATTGGACTTTAACATTAAACTTTATTACATTCACATTCTTCCATCAATTATTATAATTACACTGCTTGTATTTTGTGCACATAAAATGATTGATGAATTTTAACTCACATTTGTATCTTTAACTAAAGTGGATGCAGAATATGAAAAATTTGGGTGAAAACACAAATTCAATATTGCACACTGCAAAAATTATTGGTTCTCAAAAATAAGCTTAATTTGCTAAGTAAGTTAACATTTCTCTCTCTCTCTTTTTTGTTTGAAATATAAACCCGAGATGTTGACAAGTTTGTAAAGTGTATCACTCAAAGAAGAAATTGTGAGACTAAAAAGTTGTAAAAAAAAAAAACATGACGATACATCAAGAGGGAGTTCAGTTTTTGCAATTGCATTTCAATATTCTCAATATAAGATAAAAGGGTGGTTTAAATTTCAGAAACCACACCCACTTATAGCTATTCCTCATGCGTGGATCTCACTGCATTCATTTATTTTAAATGCCATATTGACATAATAGAGCACCATGGAGAAATATATTCTGCTGATTCTTATAACTGGTAACATGCTTACTGTCAAACTCAAACTTTAACTATGAACTAGTATATTGAACGTTTACATGTTAAATCACAGAATTATTACCAGTATGTTAACCTAGTAAAAGTTGTTGTTTATTCATAACTCTCATGTTTCACTGTACCAATGTAAAATACTAATATTTCCAAGAAATCTTATCAAAATAACCAATTTCTTTACAGGTGTATTTACTGACAGCATTGAGCCAAAAGACAAGAATACAAATATAATCAAGACTGAAGGAGAATCTGTGACACTAAGCTGCACATATGATACAAGCGGCATTTTTGTTTATCTTTATTGGTACAGACAGCATCCTAACAGTGAACCTCAGTTTTTACTGTGGAAAAGTGCTCGATCAGGTAGTGGTGAGAATATAGCAGACCGTCGGTTTAAGTCGACAACATCAGATTCATCCACTGAACTCACTACTGACAGTGTAACTCTGTCAGATTCAGCTTTATATTACTGTGCTCTGAGAGTTGGAGCCCAGTGATACAAAAAGCCTGAGAAGCTTTACAAAAACATTAACAAAATTATTGCTTTGAACAGTTTTTAATCAAGTGAATATCAAACCACAGTTGTTCTTTATGTGAACCACAAAGCTTCTGTATGACAGAATACAGTAACACCTGCTTTAACCCACATTGTTTCCAACCTGAACTATTTAGTGTTTATTCATAAAATATAACAAATGTATAAGTAATTACAGTTCTCAACAGGTCGAGTGGGCCTGACAAACCCAACGGGACCCGCGGGCTCGGGCCAGGTTCAGGTCAGAAATATAAGTGAATGTCTCGGGTCGGGTCGGACCTCGGGCTTAATCTTTTCTGCTCAGTGAATTTTTTTTATTAATCATTCCTGCCATTCACCCAAAAGTCTGGCTGCTGCCTGTAAAGTGCATCATGAAGAGGGCCGGGTAGACCTGTCACCACTGCGTGCACGCCTTTAGCCTGGAACAGAAGTGAGTGAGAGAGAGTGAGCGAACGAACAGAGAGAGAGAGAGAAAGAGAGAGCAACACGACGGTTCGCTTTCAAGTATGTTTTTTAATATGTTACTCTGAAGTTTATATGAATGAACACGAGAATTAATGCACTGCACGAGACAGAGTGAGAGAACACCGTGTATTCACTATCATATCATAAATATGTTGTTTAATGTTTCTCTCAAGTTTCAAATAAATACGAGGAGTTATAAGATAGAGAGTGAGAGACTGACAGAAACGCGAATATGTTCAATCACAATAAACTTAAATAGGTCATTTGATCTGTTTCTCTAAAGTTTAAGCATTAAACATGAGTGTTTGTGAAAGTGTAATTTGTTGTAACATGCTGAAAATCATTGTGCCTGTTTAAAACACAATGAGACCTAAAAGTCTTTATTTTTATTCCACAATGTTCCCCATCTGCTGATAAACATGTATTTAGTATACATAAAACAGATGATTGACTTTCTATACTTGTTCAAATATGCTGACCAGTTCTTACTAACTTCTTTCTTGAGAGAATCTTGCTCTTGATGCTCTTGCTCTTGTCTTCAGTGCGAGCACTTGAGACTCCGCCCACCTGAGCAGCTCATTTTGATTTAAAGGGATACACACAAAACTGTGCATTTTTGCTCAGCCCCATAAAGTACCTATTTTAACATGCCACAATAAATTACCTATAGGGTATTTTGAGCTAAAACTTCACATATGTACTATGGGGACATCAAAGATTTATTTAATATCTTAAAAACGTCTTCTGGAATGTCCCCTTTAAAGGTTTATTTGAATTCCAGTCTGCTGGTTGTGATAATATGGGTATGAGAAAAAAATGGCGGCAGCAGGTAGCAGCTTGGCAGGTGCTGATACTCTTCCTTTTCTAAAGACATCCAGAAAACCGCCTGATTTAATATCTTCCCCTAAAACCTGGAATTTCTGGCCATTAAAGCAAATCAAAGCCAAGGCGTTAAATGTGCTTATTGTATCGCTCTACTTGACTACGATCGTTACTATGCAAATGTGTGGAAACTGGTCTGCTGCCAGTGAACGATCAATCTCACAAGCAGGTGGTACAACCAAGCCTGCTACATCCCTCGACTCGTGGAGCCAGTATGTCATCTTCTCCAAAGTTCTTGATGATGGGCGTGCGAATGCTCCAAACAAGAAATACAAGCCAAGAGCGTGGAGAATGGCTCAAAAAACTGTCTATCGGGATCGTACAACTTTTCTCTGCATTATTTTACTTTTATGCGGGGATATTCATGTGAACCCAGGGCCGATGGATTTACAACAACCACTGCAGGTGACGGAGACCACTCACACCCCGCATGTTTTCAACACAGCGCAGATGCTATCAGGTACCATTGCTAACATCGCGCATTCACGCATATCTACGTTTACAAATCCATTGCAACAAGGTAACCTTCTGGCATTACACGCGCTTAAGCCACCAAAGGAAAGTGGTAAATTAAACACTATGCAGACTATAGTTGTCCCAAAACAACATCGGATGAAGTTATTTCAGACAGTAAACCACGCATCGGTCCTATGGAATCCATTGACAAAGCCGAAAAGAATATTCGGAGGACATATCCCAGATAGCAAAATTGCTGTGGCCCAGATCTGGTTCACATCTGACACCTTCATCTGGCCCACCTTTGGCATGGAATGATGGCACTTGAGCGGTCCACCTCTTTTTTTCCAGATCTTTACCAAAAGCAAACCGTAGAAACGCCACATGTCAGCCAAACACAAAGCAAATAATGCAGATCTGGCCCAAATCTGCAATAGTTAATTTAAACTTTGGCCCAGATTCAGCCCAGACCCAACACCATTATCTGGGCCACACCTGGCATGGATTGATGGCACTTGTGGTCCACTCCAGTTTGACATGTCTCGCCCACAAGGAAGCCAGAGTGATGCCACAAACAGAGTATGAATCTCAACCATGGTGACAATTAAATTAAAAACTTCATGCTGCAATGCATGCTGGGTATTAACAAATTACAAATCCCATCCAGGACTCCCAGCATGCACTGCGACATGGCTAAATAATGAACTTTTTCAATTTTCTTTGTCACCATGGTTGAGATTCATAGTCTGATTCTTGATGTTTGTACGTCCCAAATGTATAACAGTTATTTTTTGCCAAAATTTCTAAAACTCCTTAATGACAAACTGCTTTGAAAGTGCTGGATCTCATATACAACATTGACAGAAAACAAACTTTTGATGAGTAAATCTCTTACTTAGATGATGATTTTACCATTATATACTAACCACCACAGAATTGCACTATTAACTTAACATTACCATAACAAATGTGTTTTATACACGCAAAGTAAGGCAACCAAGAAAAATTGTTAAAGGGGTCATATGATGAAAATGTTGGCATTGCCACTTTGTAGGTGTGAGCAAAAACAGGTCATTGAAATTTGGCTTTCATTATGATGTCATAAGGATATCTTATTAGAATAATACCGCCTCCTTAATCTGAACTCTGAAAGAGAGAGAAAAGAAGGACTTGACAGCACAATTGAGTTTGAATTACAACAAACCACCATCATTGTGATCAGTGTTTGCACTTTATCCGCTCATTTGCATTTTAAAAAACACACCCAAAACGACACATTTTTGGACTTGACAGCACAATAGAGTTTCAATTACAATAAACCACCATCATTGTGATCAGTGTTTGCACTTCATCCGCTCATTTGCATTTTAAAAAACACACCCAAAATGACACATTTTTGCTCAAACCTACAAAGTGGCAATGCTAACATTTTCATCATATGACCCCTTTAAAGAAGTCAAGGGTCCAACTAAAACAAACACTAATCACAATAATGGTGACTTAAAATTAAACAAAGCATCAACATCTAAACCTAATAAGTGAATTGTGTTTTCTACAGCAATATTTTTACTGAACATTCAGAAATGTTTTCTAAAAAAATTAAATGCAATGTTTCTCTTTCATTTACATAACTATAAAACAAGTCAATATAATAAACAGTTGTTGTTTTAAATATTGTGTGAACATTAAAACATGACATTGTCATAACGTTTAAAAATGGTAAAATGTAACATTTCTCTAACGTTCAGAATGTTCTTAGAACGTCAAGAAAACTGGACACTTTTTATGTTGGCAGAAAGTTTTTGGGAATGTTGGGAACTTTCAGGAAACGTTCTTAGAACTTTTCTCTGTTAGCTGGGTAAATGGATCACTTCAGACTCACACACACATGAGCCGGTGCTTACTGTGCCACATATTTGCCAAAACCGGGGCCGGATATGTTTTAAAAGAACTGGGCCACATTTGCTGCAACATATGTGGGCCACTTTAGACACAAACCCACATGAGCCGGTGCTTACTGTGCCATATCTTTGCCAAAACTGGCCCTGATGCATCTTTATACAGCTGGGCCACATTTACAGCATCATATATGGGCCACTTCAGATTCACACACACATGAGCCGGTGCTTACTGTGCCACATGTTTGCCAAAACTGGCCCAGACATGTTTGTAAAGAGCTGGGCCACATCTGCTGCAACATGTGAGGGCCACATTTGGTTTATTCCAAGATTAGGCCGTGTCTGTTGTGCAGCATTTTTTGCCAAAGGTGGCCCATATTTGTTGTTTGATATTTGGGCCATATTCACTATTTGTCAGATGGGCCACTTTTGGTTCATATTCAGATGACATGTTGCTGTGGGCACCGCATCTTTGCCTTAAAAGGCCCACATGTGATTTGATATATGTGGCCCATTTTTGCTATTTTACATGTGAGCCACTTTAGGTTCACATCCCTTTTATTCAGGCCATAAGAAGACCAGCAGTGCCGCATCTTTGCCTGAAGTGGCCCACATGTGCTTGCTATCTGGGTATTAACATACGTAGCGTAATGTCCAAAACGGAACAATTGGAACATCTACTGTTGGGATCAAATCTACATTACCTGTGTCTTTCTGAGACTTGGATTACAGCTACAACTCCTGTATCGGCATTTTTGATTCCTGGATACAAAGTATACAGACGGGACAGAGGACAGGGCAAAGGGGGCGGGGTCTTGATTTACGTAAAGGACAATATTGACAGTCACCAAGTAGATATTCCAGATAAAACTATAGAGTGTGTTGGTGTCACAATTAAATTATCCCCTCAAATGTCATTTATTATCCTTTGTGTATACCCAGATAGCAAGCACATGTGGGCCACTTCAGGCAAAGATGCGGCACTGCTGGTCTTCTTATGGCCCGAATAAAGGGATGTGAACCTAAAATGGCTCACATGTAAAATAGCAAAAATGGGCCACATATATCAAATCACATGTGGGCCTTTTAAGGCAAAGATGCGGTGCCCACGGCAACATGTCATCTGAATATGAACCAAAAGTGGCCCATCTGACAAATAGTGAATATGGCCCAAATATCAAACAACAAATATGGGCCACCTTTGGCAAAAATGCTGCACAACAGACACAGCCTAATCTTGGAATAAACCAAATGTGGCCCTCACATGTTGCAGCAAATGTGGCCCAGCTCTTTACAAACGTGTCTGGGCCAGTTTTGGCAAAGATATGGCACGGTAAGCACCGGCTCATGTGGGTTTGTGTCTAAAGTGGCCCACATATGTTGCGGCAAATGTGCCCCAGTTCTTTTAAAACATATCCGGCCCGATAATGGCAAACATGTGGCACAGTAAGCACCGGCTCATGTGGGTTTGTGTCTAAAGTGGCCCACATATGTTGCAGCAAATGTGGCTCAGATCTTTTAAAACATATCCGGCCTGGTTTTGGCAAAGATGTGGCACAGTAAGCACCAGCTCATGTGGGTGTGAGTCTGAAGTGGCCCATATATGATGCTGTAAATGTGGCCCAGCTATATAAAGATGCATCAGGGCCAGTTTTGGCAAAGATATGGCACGGTAAGCACCGGCTCGTGTGTGTGTGAGACTAAAGTGATCCATATACCCAGCTAGCAGAAAAAAGTTCTAAGAACGTTCCCTGAAAGTTCCCAACGTTCCCAAAAACTTTCTGCCAACATAAAAAGTGTCCAGTTTTCTTGACGTTCTAAGAACATTTATGTGTTTTCTGAACATTTGAGGAATGTTACATTTTATCTTTTTCAAACGTTATGACAATGTCCTGTTTTAATGTTCACACAATGTTTAAAACAACAACTTTTTTTAAATTGACTTGTTTGCTTGTTATATAAATGATAGCGAAACATTGCATTTTATTATTTTAAAACTGTTATAAAACATTATTTCTGAATGTTCAGTAAAAATATTGCTGTAGAAAACACAATTCACTTATTACGTTTAGATGTTGATGCTTTGTTTAATTTTAAGTCACCATTATTGTGATTAGTGTTTGTTTTAGTTGAACCCTTGACTTCTTTACCAATTTGTTCTGGTTGCCTTACTTTGTGTGTATAAAACACATTTGTTATGGTAATGTACAGATAATAGTGCAATTCTGTGGTGGTTGGTATATAATGGTAAAAATCATCATCTAATTAAAGGATTTAATCATCAGAAGTTCATTTTCTGTCAGTGTTGTATATGAGATCCAGCTCTTTCACAGCAGTTTGTCATCAAGGAGTTTTAGAAAATTTGGCAAAAAATAACTGCTGTACACTTCGGGCGTACAAACATCAAGAATCACACTATGAATCTCAACCATGGTGACAAATAAAATTGTAAAAAGTTCATTATTTAGCCATGTTGCAGTGCATGCTGGGAGTCCTGGATGCGATTTTTAATTTGTTAATACCCAGCATGCATTGCAGCATGAAGCTTTTCATTTAATTGTCACCATGGTTGAGATTCATACTCTGTTTGTGGCATCACTCTGGCTTGCTCGTGGTTGAGACGTGTCAAACAGGAGTGGACGACACAAGTGCCATCAATCCATGCCAGGTGTGGGCCAGTGAATGGTGTTGGGTCTGGGCTGAATCTGGGCCAAAATTTAAATTAACTATTACCCATGTTTGGGCCAGATCTGCATTATTTGCTTTGTGTTTGGCTGACATGTGGCATTTCTATGGTTTGCTTGTGGTAAAGATCTGGAGAAAAAGAGGTGGACCGCTCAAGTGCCATCATTCCATGCCAAAGGTGGGCCAGATGAAGGTGTCAGATGTGAACCAGATCTGGGCCACAGCAATTTTGCTATCTGGGTATAGACCACCACATGCAACGAGTGATTTCTATATTGCTTTAGAAAAAATTCTAAAAACATATGAACAAAAGGAAATATTGCTCATGGGGGAATTGGCTTGATAAAGGCAAGAGGAAACACCTAAAAGACACTGCAAGCTCAATACAAATGACACAACTGATTTAAAAGCTTACCAGAATAACAAAAACGTCTCAAACTTTGATAGATTTAATATTTTCTAATAAACCAGACAGGGTAATTAAAACATACAACTTAATAACTGGACTGTCTGATCACAACCTTGTTTTAATAGCCAGGAAATTAAATAAATCAAGATACGTAAACAAAGAACAATTAAATAAACAATGCAAAATTTCTTATATTCCTAAAAGAAATCAAGAGCTCCTTAAAAATGATTTAAATGAAATTGAATGGGCATCTATAATTGAGAGAGAAAACTGTGAACATACATGCAACAATATTATAACTGCTTTAAAGAATAAAATTGATAAATATACACAGCTTAAATATAGAAAATCAAACAAAAATAAACTTCCATGGTTTAATGAATCCCTTTGGGATATAATGAAACAGAGAGATAAAGCTCTCAAGGTTTCTCTTAAAACTAAATTAACCACAGATTATTTTATATATAAATCTTTGCGAAATAAAGTCACCATGTTGCTTCGAAAAGCAAAAGCAAACTTTTTTCTAAACTTAATCAAAGAGGCAAAAGGTAACTGTAAAAATCTGTGGAGGAGTATGGATAAATTATTAGGAAGGGAAAAAATATATCAGGAGCATTTACAGCTCAAAATTAATGGAATAGTTCAAAAAGAGTGCTCTATTCTGGCGAAACATTGCAATGATTATTTCTTGGATTCTACATTAGACCTGGCAGAGACTTTTCCTGAAGTTAACTGCTGCCGAGATGATCATGGGGATGGTAATGCATCTTATTATAGGTTGCAGATTATAGATGAAGACAAAATTTCTAAAATAATTGCAAATTTAAAAAATAGTAAAGCAAAGAATATATTTGGACTAGATACATCATTTTTAAAAGAACATAAAATTATTTTAACTCCTGTATTAACAATAGCTGTGAATCAATCGATAAATGAAAATAATTTTCCATTGGCTTTGAGAAAAGCAGTCGTTAAGCCGATTTTCAAGTCAGGAGACAAGCTCTGTGTATCAACCCAGATAGCATGCAACTATTGAAACAATGTTAATAATCGTTAATTTGTCAATGTTAATACCATTGAATCAATATCACGTTTGCACCCTCCATTAATATTGAAAAAATATTGACATTTCAACAAATCACCATTATTGTGATCAGTGTTTGCTTTAGTTGGGCATTTACTCTTGTGTTTCAATGGTAAGTTTCTTTGGCTGCTGAAGCAGTGTTTTAAAATACATCTGCTAATGCAAAGAAAACAAAGATCTAATGTTATCAAGTAGTTTAGTTGTTGTAGATGTACCTAAATGATGTTAATGAAATACTGTTAAAGTTATGCAAAAAACAAGATTTTACAGTACTAGTTGGAAACAGTGTCAGGTCTGTTATTTTGAGGATTACAAAAAACACATATAGAAGCTTAACTACTGAATCTATCTCTGACATCATGAATCGGTCTATGAATCTCATCAATGGTGACAATCAACAAAAGAAAGCTTCATGCTGCAATGCATGCTGGGTATCGTCGTAGTACTAAACTAATTTATAACTCCCAGCATGCATTGCAGTTGATCGTTTTATCTGAATTTGTTTTGATGATTGTCACCATTGTTGAGATTTGTAGGATGAGTAATGATGTCTGAATGTGTCAGCAAATTTTCTGTTTGTCTTGTCACAGTGTATTTACAAACCAAAACAATTATAAATGTCAAAAATGGATTAACATATTCATGAAAGCCGCTTAATTTTATATAATCTTGACTTCTTCACAAAAAGCAATTAGTTTCTACTTAACTTTGAAACACATCTTTCTTTACCAATGCACATGTGTTTCTACATAAACACATACAAACACTAAAAAAAGAAAATAAAGATTTAACTTAGTGAATAACAAGAGTCAAGGACCCAACTAAAGCAAACACTGATCACAATAACGGTGATTTGTTGAAATCTCAATATTTTTTCAATATTAATGGAGGGTGCAAACCTGATATTGATTCAATGCAGTTAACATTGACAAATCAACTGTTTTTAACATTGTTTCAATGGTTTGCATGCTATCTGGGAAATTATCGACCAGTATCCTACCAGCCATCTCCAAGATCTTTGAGAAGGTGGTGGCAGAGCAGCTAGTGGAGCATCTTGACGATATTGATGCATTGATGCAAAACGTTCTGATATTCCTCATGTCTAGCTTCAAAATCATTCAATAAATCTCCATATTTATCCATATGTTCGTTAACTTCTTTAACATTTGATTCCTCATTCCTTAACATGTCTTTGACAAAGTTCATTTTGCGTGTAAGCAGCGCAAGCTTCATCTTTCTTACTTTACGTAAAGCACTCGCGGTTTCGCCGCAAACATTTTCCATATCGGTAAGATTCTCCTCTACCTCTGTTTGCAACCCTGTTTCCTCTGGTTTTTCTGTTTGGTCAGCCATTGTTTTCACAAATCCAACACAAATAATATCCACTTAGTATTATCTTCACATCTTCATAAATTAAATTATTTCCTTTACATTGTTGTTTTAAATCCAAAGGAGCGCATGCATAATAATAATAAAGCAACGCTTTCAAACTTCCTGTTTAGCCACTTTATCCGTATAAACTTGATTCAAACACAGTCCTAAATTCAAATGATATTTAGATATAACGAATTCTTCCAATATTTGGTTACTTAATCGTCTGTTTCTTGTGATTTAACAACTTAAAGTAGCAGCGGCTTACCGCAACTTCGGCGTCTTTCACACGCGGCTTTGGCTTTCCTTTGTTCCTTTCCTTTATTCCTTGCGTAGCTTCGGAACTCATTCCAAATGATCCACACAGGTTTCAAGATCCATAAGCTAGCTTTTTGACTGTTGTAGTGACTATTTTGTCTTGAGTTTGTTCTTTGTCACATTGATGTTGACTGGGGAAATCTTTGACGCTTGCTTATTCCAATAAATCAAGAAAAATCCAAAAGAGTAAATGTGAAAGAGTAGGTGGGTTTTTTATTATAACAAAACAAATAATACAGATCCTTAATCTGTTAAATAAATTATAAAGAGAATGGCTTAAAGGGGCAGCAGTTCATTCAAACATTCCTGTGGCAAGGTCAAAAAGCTATATGCTCCCAGTCAGCCACACCTCCACCTTCACTGCAAAATCCCTGGTGTTAAATTAACACCGGCTCGGTGTTTATATGGGTACCACCAGCAGGGTGTTAAAAGTTACACCGAAGCAGTGTTAGAGTTAATTAGATAATTAAGCAATCATTTGAGTGATTATTTGATTATTGAAGACACCTGGTGATAATGAGCAGAACTACATCTACAACTTCCAGTCACTGCCTTAGATAAAATCAACTGAAAAGACATCTCTCTTATTACAAACCAGACTGACTTTTGTCTACTTTGGGGTTGTTTGGTCACCGTTGTGGTGATCTGTGGTTCCTTTGGTAGGGCGGTTTGACTCTTGTTTTCCTTTTGGGGTCTTTGCAGCGGTGTTTGCTGGGCACGTTGTTTGTTGTGGAGGTTGTTGAAGCAAAGTTTATGATAACAGAGATTGTAGATTCAAGCAAATTGTTTAAACAGTCAAAAAATTCAGTATTCATGGAAAGTAAAATGTTGATCACATATATATTCTCTACTGGTTTTAACTTACAGAGCTTTTCAAATTTTGTTAAAAATACTTGCCGGAAATTAATATTGTGCCTCGCGTGCAGATATCATGAATCACCCCATTAATCACAACAAGGGTGACATAATTTATGTTGCAATGCATGATGGGAGTCATGAGTTTTATACTATGGTGGATCCCAGCATGCTTTGCAACATTGTGTTTGTCGCCATGATTCCGATTGGTGGGGTGATTCATGGTGTCTGCACATGAGGCAAAAAAGTATTTCCAGCAAGTATTTGGCGGTAAAACTTGAGAAGCTTGATCTGAGGAAAGCTATGTTACTGAAGTCCAATAGAGAATAATATACATATGATCAACATCTAATTTTCTATTAACACTGAATTTTTTGACTGTGTAAACAACTTACTTAAATCTACAATCTCTGTTATAAAAACTATATAAACTTTGCTTTAACAACCCTTACAACAAACAACGTGTTCAGCAAACACTGCCGCAAAGACCCCAAAAGGAAAACAAGAGTCAACCCACCCAACCAAGGGAACCACAGATCACCACAATGGCGACCAAACAACCCCAAAGCAGACAAAAGTCAGTCCGGTCTGCAACAAGAGAGATGTCTTCTCAGTTGATTTTATCTAAGGCAGTGACTGGAAGTTGTAGATGTAGTTCTGCTCATTATCACCAGGTGTCTTCAATAATCAAATAATCACTCAAATGATTGCTTAATTATCTAATTAACTCTAACACTGCTTCGGTGTTACTTTTAACACCCTGCTGGTGCTACCCATATAAACACCGAGCCGGTGTTAATTTAACACCAGGGATTTTTGCAGTGATGGCTATCTCTTGCCATTTGTTAGATGAACTTCATCCATGTTCCTACTGAAAAGGAGCTGGCAATGACCCCAAGTTATATCCACGTTGTTATATCTACCATTTTCATTGTGTCCCATCTTCATAGCAACCATCGGAGCCAGCTGATAAATTAAACTTTTGCCAAATCTCGTAGAAAGGACAGCAAAAACATATTTCCGATTGCAATGCCTTGATTGCGTTTCTCTGTTCCTCTTTTAAAATCAACGCACTGTCGTTATCTTCTAGACTCAATGGCAGAATCTTCACATCTGAATTCTCCAGTGGCAGCCTTCTTTGTTGTAAACGGATTCAACACAAGCACTCTTTGGTGACGTTGTTCATCTGTCTATCAACGTATAAAGCCCTCCCTGAAAATTTGATTGGTTTGATCAGCTTTGATTTGAGCATAGTTGCGCCACAAAAGAGCAACACCAGACCGAACTTCCCAACCTAAAATGTTGTGGATGGGGCTAAGTTCAGCGGGCACCCAGGCTTGAAATGTTTATGACTTTCATAAAATAACACAATGTAAAACCAGACTACACTTTAAATCCATAAAAGGAATAACATTTCTGTAATAATTGAACCATTTTGTAATATTAAAATTAATTACACCAAAACACAACATAAATTCACAAAAGATGTTCATTTTATTTATTCCCTATAATCCACATCTTAAAGGATTAGTCCATTTTCTTTAAAAAATCCAGATAATTTACTCACCATCATATCATCCAAAATATTGATGTCTTTCTTTCAGTCGAGAAATTTTTTTTTTTTTTTTTTTTTTAGGAAAACATTCCAGGATTTTTCTCATTTTAATGGACTTTAATGACCCCAACACTTAACAGTTTTAATGCAATTTAAAATTGCTGTTTCAAAGGACTCGTCACACAGCCGGAGGAAGAAAAGTCTCGTTTCATGAGATAAGACCCTTATGCCTCGTTTGAGATCATTTAGAGTCCTTTAAAACTGTTAAGTGTTGGGGTCCATTAAAGTCCATTAAAATAAGAAAAACATAGTTTCTTCTCAACGACTTCTTTTTTTAAGAAAATTGACTAATCCTTTAAAAAAATCATACAGTTGCGAGGAACAGATCCAAATTTAGCCCTTTATCTAGCGATCTTGATTCCAGTTCTCATCAGCGACTTTAAACGTCAAATCTCGCATTCGTTATGAATTTTAGTTCATATATGGCGCCTCAAGAAGCTGTAAGACACATTGCTTTACGGCAGTAATATCAAACGCTCATTGGTTCTTTTGTGCTACGTCAAGAGATTTGCGACAATGAATGTTGTCTTTCAGTGTACCTTGAATTTTGAAATGCGTGCTTTGACAGAGAGAAGCCGGATTAACGTCTTGTCGTGGATTAATAACTTTAATACCTATATGTACTTCATATACTCCAGAGAGGACCGCGGCTGCAGCACATCATCATTTTAACTACTTTTGGTACTGCTTTTAAAATTTCACAATAAAAAAGTTATTGTGATTACACTTGATATCTGATATGCTTTTTATTACTAATAGTACATAATTTTAATAAACTATTTTGGGTAGGACTGTATTTGTGGCTTATAACGTCGTTTAAATGCTATATTGTTATTATTGTTCCAAAAAAAATCCTACATATTTCTCTCCATTATGTTGCAGAAGAAAAAGAATACATTACGTATGGGTTTATAAGGTAAGGTTTGGGGTAGGGTTAGGGTGCTAACATTATCAATGAAATGGGAAATTACAAATGGGAAGAGAAATTCCACAGCAATCTTTATGGTATAAAAGATTTGTAAATGTTTTTGTAGCTCTAAAAACTTAATAATGATTAAATGTTGCAAATATGTCTTGTACACTTTAGCATCTATTTAAACATACAATAAAATACGTTTTTGTATTTTTTAAAGTTACTACTATGTATTAACAGTGAGACCAGGCTGTATGAACACACAAACTGTTGCATCAGAATCCACATACATATAATTCAGAAATTCTGGATTGGGGCTTTAAGGGGAGGAGCTAACACAAAACATGTCATATAAATGAATCAATGCTTACTTCAGTATCACTTTGTGCTGTAGATGAACTAATGATATCTATCTGTAAATTTATCTGTTTTTATCTTTCGGGAAAATAATGCTGTTTGTATTGGTTTTACTTTGTTCTCTAGCAGGTAAGTACTCTGTTACATAATTACTAAATATGTTTCTTTCTGTTTGCTGTTCTTCATGAGCTAATGTTTATAAACATTAAATTTATTTTATAAATAGATAACAGTTTTGGAAACATCATTACACCAGTTCAAACTGAGATGTCTGAAGTAGAGGGTGAAAATATAAGTTTGTCCTGTAACTACTCATCATCTTCAGCAAATTCACTACAGTGGTATCGGCAATATCATGCATCAGCTCCTGAATACATTTTCGTCATTCTGCAAGCTACTGGAAATGTTTTACAAAAGTCAGAAAGTGTAAATCAAGATTCTCGATTTTCTGCTAAAGTGAATGAAAAGAAAACTCAAGTGGAGCTAAAGATCTCATCTGTTAAAGTCAAAGACTCTGCTCTGTATTACTGTGCACTGACGCCCACAGTGACAGGAAACACAACAACACTGTACAAAAACTCACTGCTAAGACAAGCATCATGTCATGGATAAGTAAAAGCAATATTTGAAGCTTTGTAAAAAAAAGTCTATTTAACAACAGTTGATAAATACTAGCCATATCATCACATTTCAGGCCTTTACATGACTATCCTTAAACCCCTACTCTTATATCCTTATACATTATGCTTATTTTAAATATGCTTATAAAATCTTTTGTTGTAGCTTACAAAACTAAAGTCATAAATCTGTACTAAGATGCAGTTTTTACTACCGAAACTGAGAGTGTGAAACTGTCTATAGTCTTCACTGGTCCTGCATCACCACCCGAATTCATCATACATGATTTGACTCAACTTTACATATTCTCAATGTATAAGAGCAGATGTTAATAATAAGTGTTAATATTTCTCAAACTACCACTAGGTGGAGACATTTCACCAGATATTAGGAAATGAGTGTTTAGCTACACAACAGTTTGTGCTGTAGATATCATCCTGTAAAATGATACACTGCTTACATGTTTTACTTTGTTCTCTTGCATGTAGTGTTCTGTTTAAGATTTAATATCTTTTTTTCAAGTGGTCACATGACCGAAGACCTTTTTTGGGCGAACCAAAGTATAAAAATAACTGTTCAGATCTTCTCCACTATCAGATCTGAGGACATATGCATTCAGTGCCCACATTGGACAAACCAAGTTATGCTTTTTCTGGTTCTGATCCATAAATGAAGGGGGACAGAAGGCCTGCAAAACAAAGGCTGTGACACATTAGAAAGAACCTCACACTGCAAAATCCCAGGAGTTAAAGGGCCCATGGCATGAAGATGTTAGCATTGCCACTTTGTAGGTGTGAGCAAAAATTTGTTGTTTTTGGTGTGTCATTTAAAATGCAAATCAGCGGATGAAGTGCAAACACTAATCGCAATGATGGTGGTTTGTTGTAATTGAAACTCAATTATGCTGTCAAGTCCTTCTTTTCTCTCTCTCTTTCTCTCTGCACTAAATGGTAGTGCTGTGGTTGGATAGTGCAGATAAAGGGGGTGGTATTATTATAATAAGAGCTCCTTATGACATCATAAAGAGGGTTAAATTTCAATGACCTATTTTTTCCTCACACCTACAAAGTAGCAATGCTAACCTCTGTATGCCATGGGCCCTTTAAATTAAAGGGGTCATAGCGTGAAAATTAGTCTTTTTTCATGTTTAAGTGCTATAATTAGGTCCATAGTGCTTCTATCAACCTAGAAAAATTGATAAATATCAACCCAGTAACTTAATTTGAGTAAGCCATTTTTTTGGAAGCATGTGAAAAATGCAGATTTTGCCTGTTTTGTGAGGTAGGTAGCAAGGCGAATTACAATAATACCACCCACTTTATCTGTACTATCCAACCACAGCACTGCCATTTAATGCAGAGAGAATGAGGAAGAAAAGAAGGACTTGACAGCACAATTGACTTTCAATTACAACAAACCACCATCATTGTGATCAGAGTTTGCACTTCATCAGCTCATTTGCATTTCAAACGACACACCCAAAACGGCACACTTTTGCTCAGGCCTACAAATTTGCGATTTTAACATGCTATAATAAATTATCTGTGGAGTATCTGTGAGTTAAAACTTCACATACACGCTCTGGGGACAACAAAGATTTATTTTACCTCTTAAAAATATCTCATAAGATGACCCCTTTAAGATATGTCAGTACAAGTTGTTTTGCATTTTGGACTGCTCTTACATTTATTTTAGTCTAGGACTAGTCTAATACCTGTTATCAGCAGCAGAGTAGGATGTGTCTTCACACAATTTTTTTATTTTTATTTACCATTTATTTTACCAGGTGATGTCCCATTGAGATATTCAAATCTCTTTTGCAAGGGAGCCCTGGAGCAACAATTACACAAATTACACAGAATCACAGAAACAGACACAACGAACAAGAAAAATTTACAGCCTACATATAAAACAATTTAAAACACAAAGGGATCATTAAAAACATGTACATTGTTCAAAATTATAACATTTAAGTAATTGTTTAAAGTGTTCAAGTAAAATAAAAACAGAAAGCTTTAACTCTTTATGGAGCAAATTCCAACCCCAAGAAGCAGCATAACTAAAAGCAGTCTTACTAAATTCAGTTGTTTTACGTGGGATTTTTAACGCCAGAATATTAACGGAGCGGAGATTGTAAACGGAATTATTCCAGGTCAACAGACTGTTAAGATAACTGGGTAAATTACCGTTATTAGCTTTGTAAATAAAAATATGTCAATGGAACCATCTACGCCACTGGTTCTCAATCCTGGTCCTGGAGGCCCACTGCTCTGCACATTTTGTATGTCTCCCTTGTTTAACACATCTGATTCAAATCATCAGCTCATTAGCAGAGATCTCATTGTCTGTCAGATAAGAGAGACATACAAAATGTGCAGAGCAGTGGGCCTCCAGGACCAGGATTGAAACCACTGATCTACGCAAACCTAAAGAGCTGAAACCAGGGGCCTATACCATGAAGCTGGTTTAGTTGGTTAGCCAGCTTTGTTTAGGATTAGTTTGTGCAAATCCTGGGTTTTGGGTACCATGAAAATAGCTTTTACCAACAAGGCCTGCACATTGGCTTGGTTTTGTCAACCTGAAACTAATCCTGTAACCCTGCGTTTGTTTAACCATTTTCATGGTACGGGCCCCAGGTGCCTCATAGAGACGACAATGATGAGTACGTGACTTGGCGTTAGTAATGAACCGTATTGCACCATGGTACACTCTAAAAAAATAATCCGTAAAAAAACGGATATTGTCCTGGCACAAAATTACCTGTACCTTTTCCGTTATGTTTACAAACATTTCCGTTTATTCAAAAACTGAACTTTCTGTACACTCTAAAAAAACAACCCGTAAAAAATCTGATAATTTCCCGGCAGAAAATTACCGGTACCTTTCACGTTATGTTTACAGACATTCCTTGTTTCAAAAACTGAACATTCTGTAGATTTATAGAACATTGTCCATAGATTTACAGAACATTTTCCGTAGTCTTTAGGGACACTTCAATCCGCCTATGAAACGCAACAATGGTGACAATCAACAACAAAGCTTCATGCCGCAATGCATGCTGGGTTCCAGGATTGTAGAACACTCTTTCTTTACATTTACTCTCACCATTGTTGAGATTTGTATCCAAAGTGTTGATATATGTGAAGCAAAAACCACAGCCGGCACATTTGCAGCAATCTTATTCAATACAGTGTCACTCTTATACATTTCGGTTCATTATTTTTATTTTATAATTTCATATTTAAATGTTAGGCAGCATAACATAAAAACAACCAAGCTTATATGACATCAAAGACAATTTTCCTTCGTCAAGCAACAAGTAAGTTGCAATTGCTACAAGCAATATCATTGTTGCAATGTTAAAAGAGCAGAGTCAGGTCTGGAAGGTCAAGGAACAAAAGCCTAACTAAAGGGAACACTAATCACCATAGTGGTGACTTCAAATGAATCAATCTAAAACAAACACAAACTGTACATTTAATGTGATAAATGTTGTGGTAAATATCCATTTGACTAAAGCCGGGTACACACCAAAAGATAATCGGGCTGATTTTGGGCCGATTTTCCCCCTTCCGACAATCCTACCGTAGCTATGTCCCGAGTATCGCGAAGGTTTCACAGATTATCTTATCAGATTGTCCCTTCATGTGAGGTGTGTTAAAGGGGTCATATGATGAAAATGTTAGCATTGCCACTTTGTAGGTGTGAGCAAAAATAGGTCATTGAAATTTGGCTTTCATTATGATGTCATAAGGATATCTTATTAGAATAATACCGCCTCCTTAATCTGAACTCTCCAACCACTGCACTGCCGTTTAGTGCAGAGAGAAAAAGAGAGAAAAGAAGGACTTGACAGCACAATTGAGTTTGAATTACAACAAACCACCATCATTGTGATCAGTGTTTGCACTTTATCCGCTCATTTGCATTTTAAAAAACACACCCAAAACGACACATTTTTGGACTTGACAGCACAATAGAGTTTCAATTACAACAAACCACCATCATTGTGATCAGTGTTTGCACTTCATCCGCTCATTTGCATTTTAAAAAACACACCCAAATGACACATTTTTGCTCAAACCTACAAAGTGGCAATGCTAACATTTTCATCATATGACCCCTTTAAAGGGGTCATATGATGAAAATGTTGGCATTGCCACTTTGTAGGTGTGAGCAAAAACAGGTCATTGAAATTTGGCTTTCATTATGATGTCATAAGGATATCTTATTAGAATAATACCGCCTCCTTAATCTGAACTCTGAAAGAGAGAGAAAAGAAGGACTTGACAGCACAATTGAGTTTGAATTACAACAAACCACCATCATTGTGATCAGTGTTTGCACTTTAGCCGCTCATTTGCATTTTAAAAAACACACCC
Organism: Misgurnus anguillicaudatus; assembly: GCF_027580225.2. Lineage (NCBI taxonomy): Eukaryota > Metazoa > Chordata > Actinopteri > Cypriniformes > Cobitidae > Misgurnus > Misgurnus anguillicaudatus. The sequence continues at coordinate 18,170,974 of NC_073338.2, forward strand.
AAAACGACACATTTTTGGACTTGACAGCACAATAGAGTTTCAATTACAATAAACCACCATCATTGTGATCAGTGTTTGCACTTCATCCGCTCATTTGCATTTTAAAAAACACACCCAAAACGACACATTTTTGCTCAAACCTACAAAGTGGCAATGCTAACATTTTCATCATATGACCCCTTTAAGAGTATCCGAACCTGCTCGGAAGAACGTCGGAGCCGCGCCGATCGCGAATCGTAAATATTCAACATGTTGAATATTTACGATCAGAAATCCTGATGTGTGTGGGGAATCCCGAGGACGAACGCGAGCACGCTATTGAGATTATCACGTGAAACGAAACCATATCCAATCAGAAAGCGAGATGAGGGAAGACGGAAGCAGTCATGGTGCAGCACAAAGGCCGCTTCTCAATCCGTAGGTCGCATTTCCAGGCTGTATATACGTCATCAAGACTGTCTTATTTCAGAATATATAAAATTGGCTATTATTCGTTGTTCATCGTATATTGTTTTAATAAACTTATGACTTGTGAATGTAATGCTCAGTTAACTTGAATAAACCAGGTTTCATGACGTATGCAGCCTGCATATGCGACCTCAGCAGGCTACAGCCTTCGGATTGAGAAACGGCCAAAGTGAAGTTGATGTGGACAGTAGAGATGGAGGATCAGCTTGTTGATTTGTGGCAACAGCACAAATGTTTATACAACGTGTCTTGTAAAAATTATTCCAAGCACTATTATTGAAATGTGTTCCTGCATATCGTCCGCCATGCTTGTTTTGAAGTCTTGCGAGATTTTGTGGGATTTCCTGTGTGCACAGTCGAGACTCTGATTAAAATTTTTTTGTGTGTGGTGTGCTGTCTTTAACACATAATGGCACACCACACACTATAGGAGCAAAACGGATAAATCTAGGATTTTTATCCTCAAGTTTGTGGTCCATCACATTTTTAAAATCTTATAAGATGTAAAAAATCTTCTAGTGTGTACCCAGCATTACACGTCACGTCAGAAAGAAGATTTGTCTACTAAATCACATGTGTGGATGCTGTAATAGTTTAACACTTGTATCTTGTTCTGACAGCATTTGTTTAGAAGTTAAATGAAACAGCCAACATCTAAACCTAAGTTTAATTTAGGTTTCAGACAGAGATGTTGAGAAAGAGGATAACTGAGCTTTTAATTCTGCTTCAGTGTTACTTTTTAACACTCTGTAAGATTGGGACAATATATACATCCAGCAGTGTTCATTTAACTCTGGGGATTCATTTAACTCCAGCTTCCTGGGGGCTAAGTGAGGGCTGCCCGTGCAGGGCCAGCGCTAAAGGGCCAACGTTTTGCCAATGAGCAAACCTGCGTGGGGCCCTTAGACTAGCCCTAAGTGGGCCCATAAAGGGCCATTGTAGGCTTACTTGTAGGGTAGAAATTGGGCGGTAATTATCGAGAATGGAGGAGTCCCCCCTTTCAGCAAAGGCAGCACATGTGCTGATTTCCAAACATCTGGTAGGACATTTGAAGACAGGGACAAACTAAAAATGTATGTAATAGGCTCCACTATAATATGTGCAGATAGTTATAGTTAATAAAGCAGGGTCTAGGCCATCAGGACCAGCTGATTTCCTAGTGTCAATTTCCTGAAGAGCCTTAAAGGGGTCATATGATGAAAATGTTAGCATTGCCACTTTGTAGGATTGAGCAAAAATGTGTCGTTTTGGGTGTGTTTTTTAAAATGCAAATGAGCGGATGAAGTGCAAACACTGATCACAATGATGGTGGTTTATTGTTATTGAAACTCTATTGTGCTGTCAAGTCCAAAAATGTGTTGTTTTGGGTGTGTTTTTTTAAAATGCAAATGAGCGGATAAAGTGCAAACACTGATCACAATGATGGTGTTTTTTTGTAATTCAAACTCAATTGTGCTGTCAAGTCCTTCTTTTCTCTCTCTTTCAGAGTTCAGATTAAGGAGGCGGTATTATTCTAATGGTGCATTTACACCAACCGCGGTAGAGGCGTGAAGCGCGAGTGATTTCAATGTTAAGTCAATGTGCAGACGCGTTGACGCGCGTCAGGAGGTCCCGCGGCGCGGAAGAGGCGTTCGGCGCGGAGCGGAAGACGCGTTTCCGCCTCATTCGCGCGTGAAGCTCGCGCGAAAGGCGCGAATTGAGCGTTGTGCGCGGTACGCGCGAATGGTGCTTTTGTGCATTTTGCGGTTCACGCGAATTTGCGGCTGACGCCCGAGTTGAAAAATTTGAACTTTGGCGGAATTTCGCGCCGCATTAACCAATCAGGAGCCTGCCTGCTGCTGTGGTGGCAGCCCCGCCCGGAGTCACTCATTCAAGCAGTCACTCGGAGCTATATGACACAAGTTGTTATTTCTATTAGGAGACAGGAATAAAAAGGACCTCGCTTGGAAGAGTGTCAGTAAGGACTTTGGGCAACCTGGTAAGTTGTAATACACACTTCACTTTTGAGTCACGTAACGTTTATCGACCCACGTCGTTTATTTTCCCCCTATAGTAAGGTTTCCCAATACAAACTGGTAACTCTCTTGATAAATGCACAATCAACATCAGCCATCTTGCTAACAGACACTCGCACAGCAGTTGCCCCTCCCACAAGAAGCGGATTTTGCCTCGGACGCGCGTCAAATGCTTGCTTTTTCAGCGCGTCTACTCCGCTCTACACGCGCGAATGCATTCAAAGTGTTCAAGCTGCAAACTAGGCGCGGTAGACGCGATTTTGACGCCCAAAACGCGTTTGGTGTAAACCCTGCATTATAAGATATCCTTATGACATCATAATGAAAGCCAAATTTCAATGACCTGTTTTTGCTCACACCTACAAAGTGGCAATGCTAACATTTTCATCATATGACCCCTTTAAATGGGGCATATTATGAGATTTTATTAAGGATGTAAACTAAGTCTAAAATAGGTCTGAGCAAAAGTGTGCCGTTTTGGGTGTGTCATTTAAAATGCAAATGAGCGGATGAAGTGCAACCACTGATCACAATGATGGTGGTTTGTTGCAATTGAAACTCAATTGTGCTCTGAAATATTTTATCTCTCTCTTTCTCTCCATACTAAATTGTTGTGCTGTGGTTGGATAGTGCAGATAAAGGAGGCGGTATTACCTTATTCTGACATCACAATAAGGGCCAAATTACAATGACCTATTTTTTCACATGCTTGCAGAAAATGGTTTACCAAAACTAAGTTATTGGGTTGATCTTTTTAACATTTTCTAGGTTAAACATGGAAAAAGTCAGATTTTCATAATATGTCCCCTTTAAGCACTGCAGATGAAGTAATGGGTTCAAAGTCCTATCCATCACTGACTAGAGAAACAGGTGAATTGTGTTGGAGGGGTGAAAAAAACTGTCTGTTAGAGACTTCTCCAGGATATGATTGTTCGAATATGTCCCCTGCCCAGATAGCAAAATTGCTGTGGCCCAGATCTGGCCCACCTTTGGCATGGAATGATGGCACTTGAGCGGTCCACCTCTTTTTTTCCAGATCTTTACCACAAACAAACCATAGAAACGCCACATGTCAGCCAAACACAAAGAAAATAATGCAGATCTGGCCCAAATCTGGGTAATAGTTCATTTAAATTTTGGCCCAGATTCGGCCCAGACCCAACACCATTATCTGGCCCACACCTGGCATGGATTGATGGCACTTGTGTGGTCCACTCCTGTTTGTAACGTCTTGCCCACAAGCAAGCCAGAGTGATGCCACAAACAGAGTATGAATCTCAACCATGGTGACAATTAAATGAAAAACTTCATACTGCAATGCATGCTGGGTATAAACAAATTTCAAATCTCATCCAGGACTCCCAGCATGCACTGCGACATGGCTAAATAATGAACTTTTTACAATTTTCTTTGTCACCATGGTTGAGATTCATAGTGTGATTCTTGATGTTTATACGTCCCAAGTGTACAGCGGTTATTTTTTGCCAAAATTTCTAAAACTCTTTAATGACAAACCGCCGCGAAAGTGCTGGATCTCATATATAACATTGACAGAAAATAAGCTTTTGATGACTAAGTCCTTTAATTAGATGATGATTTTTACCATTATATAGCAACCACCACAGAATTGCACTCTTAACTTTACATTAGCATAACAAATGTGTTTTATACACACAAAGTAAGCCAACTAGGAAAAATTGGTAAAGAAGTCAGGGGTCCAACTAAAACAAACACTCATCACAATAATGGTGACTTAAAATTAAACAAAGCATCAACATCTAAACCTAATAAGTGAATTGTGTTTTCTACAGCAATATTTTTACTGAACATTCAGAAATAATGTTTTATAACAGTTTTAAAATAATAAAATGTTTTGCTATCATTTACATAACAAGCAAACAAGTCAATTTAAAAAAAAGTTGTTTTAAACATTGTGTGAACATTAAAGGGGTCATATGATGAAAATGTTAGCATTGCCACTCTGTAGGTCCGAGCAAAAATGTGTCGTTTTGGGTGTGTTTTTTAAAATGCAAATGAGCGGATGAAGTGCAAACACTGATCACAATGATGGTGGTTTATTGTAATTGAAACTCAATTGTGCTGTCAAGTCCAAAAATTTGTGGTGTTTGGTGTGTTTTTTAAAATGCAAATGAGCGGATAAAGTGCAAACACTGATCACAATGATGGTGGTTTGTTGTAATTCAAACTCAATTGTGCTGTCAAGTCCTTCTTTTCTCTCTCTTTCAGAGTTCAGATTAAGGAGGCGGTATTATTCTAATAAGATATCCTTATGACATCATAATGAAAGCCAAATTTCAATGACCTGTTTTTGCTCACACCCACAAAGTGGCAATGCCAACATTTTCATCATATGACCCCTTTAAAACAGGACATTGTCATAACGTTTGAAAATGGTAAAATGTAACATTCCTCTAATGTTCAGACAACACAGAAATGTTCTAAGAACGTCAAGAAAACTGGACACTTTTTATGTTGGCAGAAAGTTTTTGGGAACATTGCGAACTTTCAAGGAATGTTCTTAGAACTTTTCTCTGTTAGCTGGGTATATGGATCACTTCAGACTCACACCCACATGAGCTGGTGCCTACTGTGCCACATGTTTGCTAAAACCGGGCCGGATATGTTTTAAAAGAACTGGGCCACATTTGCTGCAACATTTGTGGGCCACTTTAGACACAAACCCACATGAGCCGGTGCTTACCATGCCATATCTTTGCCAAAACTGTCCCAGACACGTTTGTAAAGAGCTGGGCCACATTTGCTGCAACATGTGAGGGCCACATTTGGTTTATTCCAAGATAAGGCTGTGTCTGTTGTGCAGCATTTTTGCCAAAGGTGGCCCATATTTGTTGTTTGATATTTGGGCCATATTCACTATTTGGTGGATGGGCCACTTTTGGTTCATATTCAGATGACATGTTGCCGTGGGCACCGCATCTTTGCCTTAAAAGGCCCACATGTGATTTGATATATTTGGCCCATTTTTTGCTATTTTACATGTGAGCCACTTTAGGTTCACATCCCTTTTATTCGGGCCATAAGAAGACCAGCAGTGCTGCATCTTTGCCTGAAGTGGCCCACATGTGCTTGCTATCTGGGTGTCTTAATGAAATGATCATTAAAAGCATTAACAATATCATTTTTGTTTGATATCTGTTGGGTGTCTTTAACTATATGCTTAGGGAGAACAGAGTCACTGGGTGCAAGTTCAATGGATTTTATCGTCTTCCAAAATTTAGATGGATTATTTAGGTTTGATAAAATTGATTTAAGGTAAAAGTCAGATTTGCACTTTCTTATAAGGTAAGTACACTGGTTCCTTAGATACCTATGGTTTGTGGTCTTTGCTAAGACTCAGACTGCATTTCTCTCATGAATCAGCGAAGATGTTAGCATTGCCACTTTGTAGGTGTGAGCAAAAATAGGTCATTGAAATTTGGCTTTCATTATGATGTCATAAGGAAATCTTATTAGAATAATACCGCCCCTTTAATCTGCACTACCCAACCACTGCACTGCCCTTTAGTGCAGAGACAAAGAGAGAGAAAAGAAGGACTTGACAGCACAATTGAGTTTGAATTACAACAAACCACCATCATTGTGATCAGTGTTTGCACTTCATCCGCTCATTTGCATTTTAAAAAACACACCCAAAACGACACATTTTTGCTCAAACCTACAAAGTGGCAATGCTTACATTTTCATGCTATGACCCCTTTAAACCAGGGGTTATCACGCCCTTTAATTCTATAGCATGTTAAGGGGGCATGTTTATCACTTATCGAGAGAAAAAGTGAGTGAAAGTAGTTCCATGCCACATTAATATCTGGTATAAGGCTAAGGTATAAGATTTAGCTCATTACATATATCTTTTAGTCAGTCAGAATTAGCAGAGAGCCAGTGCCAGTTCAGATCTCCCATAAGCGCAATTTCCCGATTCCCGTAATTCAACTAATATATCAGCCAAATAATTTAAGGCCTCCTTAACAGCAGAGGGAGGCTTATAGCAGGCAATAACAGTAAGGAGTGATGTGGAGGAGAAACAGATATCAATAGACAAAAACTCAAACATTTTAGGACGAGATATAGATCTAGTTACTCTGCAATTAAACCTGGCTTTAATGTAAATAGCAACACCACCACCCTTATTTTGACGATCACTACGAAATAAATTATAACCAGTAATATGGATAAAAGAATCAGAAACAGATTTCTTCAACCAAGTCTCAGATAAAACCAAAACATCAGGGTCTGAAGTTGACACCCAAACCCTAACTTAGTCCATTTTTGGCACAAGACTTCTAACTTTCATATGGAGGAAGCCAAGACCGTTTCGTACTTTAAAATCGGATGGGGTAGGTAAATTAATACATGGGGGTGTAGGCCCAGGATTTGGCTTAATGTTACCTGACATCAAAAGAAGTAAAATTATTAACAAACGATATTTTAATCTGAGGATGAGATTGCATCCATCAATGAGATAGGACTCGATAAGATGATCTTTTGGCTTCAATGACGTTAAACCAGATAGCACACGTATGATGTGGGCGGAGTGATTTGCATGGGATGCGACTTATGTAAAATACGGGACAAATCGCATTTGATATGGGACGTGTCATTTTGCATGTAAATAGAGGACTATTCCGTATTTCACGGGACGGGTGGCAACCCTAGTTCGGAGTGTCATGTGAACCACGTGCATAATGTGTCTTCTCAAAATAAGTGCCTGCTGCACATGCGTCGAAACGATTTATGATAAAAGAGACACTTACGTTCACAAAATAATCGCACTAAACACTAAACTTAACAGTAAACTCTATGTACACATGAGATTAAATGAGTATAGCAAACGCAAACATCACTTTTATCATAAACCCTTTAGAGGTGTGTGCAGCAGGCACTTATTTTGACAAGAAGCATAATGCTCATGGTTAGCATGGCGTGACAAACACATATTTTGAAATGACGAACCAAATGACAGGCTGTGAAGAGCTTCGTGTTGTGCACCCTCAAAAAAGAAGTCACCGGCGGCCACTGTTCATGTGTCTGACTCTGCTGTGTACTGCTCTGAAGACCACTGTTACTAAAACACATTCAACACTCAATAACATCCTTCACTGAATTTTTATTTTAGTGGATTTACTTCAAAAAAGCTACATGTTTTTCACTCAGAAAATGCTGGTAAACTTTAAAGGAATTGTCAAGTAAAAATTAAATGTAATTAACAGTAGCTTTAATTACAAATTCTTAGGGACATTTTTAAGTAAATTTTGTTCACTCTTGTTTGCATGATATAAAGATATAATGTTGAAATCAAGCCTCAGATTTAGATTATTCATGCTCTACAAATACTGTATTAAAAAAATTTCACCACAAGGAGGCATTGTCCCTTAAATTCTTATAAAGGTCTGTGTGAGACGAGGATTTGACAACACAAAGAAAATCTAAAGATACAAAGAATCACAAGAAGTAAAGAGTAAGCAACAATGGCAAAATTAGTTATTACTATTCTTATCTTCACAGCACATGATTTTGGTAAGGATGTTGCTTTATTATTTACACTATTTATTACTTACTGTTTGACATTTTCAGTATATGCAAATGATTCATGGATAAATATATTTTTTCAGCATGTTTGGGAAAGGACAGTGTTGAACAGACTTCAAGAGAAATTACTTCAAAAGAAGGACATCAAGTTACTCTACCATGCAAATTTTCAACCATGGCTACAAATGCATATCTTTTCTGGTACAAACAGCTGACAAACAGATCACCAATGTTCATTTTGAGTGAATTTACTATTGGTAGAGGAACGACTGAACCCGAATATCAGAAGAGATTTTCAGCAACAATGAATTCAACATTGAAATCAGTTCCTCTGATAATTCATGATCTTCATGTGTCTGACTCTGCTGTGTATTACTGTGCTCTGCGGCCCACTGTGACTAAAACACATTCAACACTCATACAAAAACCTTGTCTGAACTTTCAGGACGTCTGAAATCCTTTAATTTCTCACATTAAACATGTAATGCCTTTTACAAACCACAGAATGACAGCCAGTTTTTGCTTGTAATTTACTGATTTAAATTTATTAAAATTCACTTCCAAAAATATTTTTATAATCAGTTTGAAAATATTGGCTAAATATCACATTACCTGTGAACTCTACATTTAAATCATCAATATAGCAGTGTTTCCCAACCAGGGGGGGCGGGGCCCACAGGGGGGCCTCAGCAGATTTCCAAGGGAGCCTCAAGCTGACTTAAAATGGTTAAAAATTTAAACAAAAAACAAGTATTAAAATAAGCTAAAACAAGCAAAAACCAAGATCTTTCTTATTTATTTGGATATTTTAGTAGCGAATATACATCTGTCTAGTCATTCCAAGCGCTAGTAATTTTATTTAGAAAAATATGAGTGAGTGAAGACCCTTCAAATATTGTTGTGAGCAACCAGGGGGCCTTGAAGTGAAAAAGGCTGGGAACCATTGATTTATAGTTTCAACTTTTGTGGTTTTCAAAACTATATAGTTAAAGGGGTCATATGATGAAAATGTTAGCATTGCCACTTTGTAGGTGTGAGCAAAAACAGGTCATTGAAATTTGGCTTTCATTATGATGTCATAAGGATATCTTATTAGAATAATACCGCCTCCTTAATCTGAACTCTGAAAGAGAGAGAAAAGAAGGACTTGACAGCACAATTGAGTTTGAATTACAACAAACCACCATCATTGTGATCAGTGTTTGCACTTTATCCGCTCATTTGCATTTTAAAAAACACACCCAAAACGACACATTTTTGGACTTGACAGCACAATAGAGTTTCAATTACAATAAACCACCATCATTGTGATCAGTGTTTGCACTTCATCCGCTCATTTGCATTTTAAAAAACACACCCAAAACGACACATTTTTGCTCAAACCTACAAAGTGGCAATGCTAACATTTTCATCATATGACCCCTTTAATGACTTCCTAGGTTTCAAATTAACTCAAGAAAATTTCAGCACATACAACATCTGCACCACTAGGGGGAAACATTGCTTGAATTTAAAGGTGAAGCTGTGATGTTGCTGAGAATATCAAGAAAAAGTAATTACACAGAGACTCACATCAGATCACAAACTCACTTCATCTCACTGCAGTAATGGCAAAGTGGATGATTATTGCTCTTTTCCTTACAGCTCATGAATCTGGTAAGAACATTCATCATGTATTTTGTTTTAGTGTCTTTAGGTAACATCTGTGTTAAATAAAATGCATTCTCGCATAAAAAAGATCCTCAATGTTGTTTTACATTTAATTTCAGGTTGTAAGTCTCAGGAGAGTGTTGACCAGAGTAAAAGATTTCAAACAGCTTTTGAAGGAGAAACTGTAAATATCACATGTACATTTAAAACCACAGATACATCACCATATCTCTTCTGGTACCAGCAAAGAGTGAACGAATTCCCAAAGTACATGTTGAACAGATTTGATACTGATAAAGAGTTCAAAGACAGATTTGATGGACATTTCAGCACATCTTCAAAATCATTTCCATTGACAATTCAGGATCTTCATGTGTCTGACTCTGCTGTGTATTACTGTGCTCTGCGGCCCACTGTCACTAAAACACATTCAACACTCATACAATAACCTTTACCAGTTTAATTTATAAATAAAGTTAAATTTTAAAATTCTTAAATACTTAATGCTGTTTACAGTTACTACTACCATTGCTAAAAGCCTTCTTGAATCTCTGAATTTAAAGGGGCCATGGCACAAGACTTTTTTAAGATGTCAAATAAATCGTTGGTGTCCCCAGAGCACATATGTGAAGTTGTAGCTCAAAATACCATATAGATAATTTATTATAACATGTTAAAATTGACACTTTGTTGATGTCGTTTTGGTTGTGTCCTTTAAAATGCAAATGAGCTGATGAAGTGCAAACACTGATCATAATGATGGTGGTTTCTTGCAATTGAAACTCAATTGTGCTGTGCAGTCCGCACGTAGGAGTTTTCCTTACTCAAACATGCTCTGAGGGCAGAAAGAATGTGACTGGCTCACACAAACGACCAATCAAAATGCTTGTTACTGGTTTAAGCCCTCAGCGGAGCCTCCAAGGCAGCCCCCGCAGTGAAGCAGCTCGAGCCCACCGCCGATCAGACGAGCAGCGCAGACATGGCAAGACAGGAATGAGACTGTTATTGAATTCAGCTCGAAACGTTTCGAGTATTTAACTGACGCGTTTTCACGTGTCCGTGGCACGATTTTCTTTTTCGTGCCGGTTTCACGTATTGGTTACTCAATTGTTTTTCCTATTTTCTTACCATTGTCGCTTGGGATTGGGGTTAGAACAACTTTCTGTTACATAAAATGACATCCTCACCCTAACCCAACTCTAACCCCAACTCCAAGCAAGAACAATTTAATTTTCGGACAAATAAATGTATAAACAATGTAATTTTTACCCAAACCCAACTTTATCCTCGCACGAGAATAGTTTAAAAATGTGACGAAAACCACAAATCTAACCCCAATACCAATCGACAATGGTTTGAAAAAAGGAAAAAAAATTGAGTAACCAATCCGTGAAACTGGCACGAAAAAAAAGTCGTGCCACGGACACGTGGAAACACGTCACTTAAACACTCGAAATGTTTCGAGCTGAATTCAAAAACAGTCTCATTCCTATCTTACCATATCTGCGCTACTCATCTTATCAACGGTGAGCTCGAACTGCTTCACTGCAGAAGCTGCCTTGGAGGCTCCGCTGAGGGCTTAAACCAGTAACGAGCATTTTGATTGGTCGTTTTTGTGAACCAATCACATTCTTTCTGCCCTCAGAACATGTTTGAGTAAGGAAAACTCCTATCTACGTCAAGGCCTTCTTTTCTCTCTCTTTCTCTCTGCACTAAATGGCAGTGCTGTGGTTAGATAGTGCAGATTAAGGGGGCAGTATTATTCTAATCAGAGCTCCTTATGACATCATAAAGACGGCGAAATTTCAACAACCTATTTTTGCATGTGCTTGTAGAGAATGTTTTACCAAAACAAAGTTAATGGATTGATCTTTTTCACATTTTCTAGGTTGATAGAAGCACTTGCAACCCAATTATATCACTTAAACATGGAAAAAGTCTAATTTTCATGCCAGGGCCCCTTTAAAAACGTATCTTTTTTTTACAGTTTTTAATACACACATTTCCTGTATTTTCTGGATGTATTTTATTAAAGATACTGAGAAATTGCAAAAAACAACAAATCTAATTCTGGCATGGTGGCCTAAGACTTTTGCACAGTATATGTAATTTTCTCAGGTTTTGGATTAAGTCTGTCAGCAGTGGGCGGAGCTTATTAAGAAAGAAGATGCACTGACAGAGTGAAATATGTGTTATAATGATATTTAGCTATATTGTAACTTTGAACACATCATGTTTCTCTTTACCTGGACATTAATACAACTTTACATTGGTAAGAGATATTAATTCAAGCAATATTCTAGCTAAAACAAACAAATTATTTTACAGCTGATTAATTAAAGATCTTTTATTCACAGGATTTTCCTTTGCTGATACAATAGAGTCATTGTCTTCAGATGAAAATGGTTTTGAGGGTACAAATGTGACTATATCTTGTAAATACAGTATTACTAGTGGTGTTACTGTTAGCTCTCTTCAGTGGTATCGACAGTATATAGGATCAACACCAGAGTTTCTGCTGTCAGTCACTGAATATTCAGACGCATCTGAGACGGCTCTTCGTCTCTACTCAAGAGCTAAAAAACAACTAAAACAAGTGGATCTGGATATCTCATCTGTTAAAGTCACAGACTCTGCTCTGTATTACTGTGCCATGGTGCCCACAGTGACAGGAAACACAACAACACTGTACAAAAACATGACACACTACATTGCAAGTGTATCACACATACTGTACTGTAAATAACCCACTTTGTTGCTATATCCTGCCATAATACTTAGAGTAAACTCTGTGAGCTTTGTGTAAGGTTTGTGTATATTTTGATAGTTTTTAAATTTGAAATGAAGTAGGCAGAAAATGCACTGTAAAAACTGTAACTGCGTAGCAAAACCCCCAGAGTTAAATCAACTCTGCCGGGTGTACAAGCAGAGTTAAAAGTATTTTTATTATTTCTCTCACCATCTCTGTTTGAAACCTAAAACTGCATTTTACATCTTACTTGTTAGTGATGGAAATTTTCGTTCATTTAGGTGACTCGTTCATTTTCAGTTCGTTCACCAAAATGATTCGTTCAGACTCGTTCACTGATTCGTTCAGTGACCATTTCTTAATTTTACATAAATACCCCAATAGGTGGCGAAGATGTGTGTCATTATGTGTTATAAGAAATGAAAGACTTGCAAAAACTCATTAGTTTTTAATAAAGTTCAAATTGTGAAATACTAAGCATGATTTTATCAAGCTACAGAATATATTAAGACACACGTACATTTATAGTACATCTAATCTGGATTTGTTGTAAATAAAGACTCCCGTGCATTCCTCCTCTGGTTCAGTCAGTCATCAGATCCTCGTTCACGAATCATATAATTTCGGTCATGTCGTTCAAGACTTCGTTCAGACTCAGATGACTGATTTAAGTTCAGTGAAAGGGTGGATTAAACTATAAAGATATATAAAGCTATATTAAACAGAAATACCAAATTTTTCAACAGTAATTACCTTGATTATCATTTGTATTAAGGTAATAGTTCGCCTAAACATGGTTACTATAACTTTACTAAAATAAAACCACATTCTTTCACAAGATTGTTTACTCTCGCTTTCTATACGATCCCTCTCATTCATCTCATTCATTAGGTTGTAACTTGTACCAGTCATTCAGTTTGTTTAAGAACGCGATCCCTGTCTCTCTCTCTCTCGTTCGTTCAGACTCAAAACAGCGGCTCGGTCAGTGAAGGGCGTATTCATTCAGTACGTTGAGCCAATCATATGCTCGGCCACAGCTTATACTCGATTGCCATTGGCTCGTAGTTTTGTCACTCCGTGCTCCTCAAAAAGGGAGGGAAATTTCAGTGAGCGAGAAATATGAGTCAATGGATGGCGTGAACGAGAACGATTTGTTCACCTAAAAGATTCGTTCAAAAAGAACGATTCGTTCACGAACGTAACATCACTATTACTTGTAGTTATTTTCTTAATTAAGGTTTAGATGTTGGCTGTTTCATTTAAAGTCACCATTTTTGTGATTAGTGTTTGTTTTAGCTGGACTTGACTCTTGATTCTTAGTTTTTATCTAACTGCTATAACGTAGTGTATTTAAAGCATGTTTGTTGCAGCAAAAAAGTTTTATAGAGGTGGCAAATACATGAAGTCCAAACATTTTTGTCTAGAAATTTGATGTATTATGTTTGCCCACTTATCAGAAGTGTCATAACTGTTTATACTGTGATATTATAATATGTGATCCAGCTTTATCACAGCACCCAGCCAGCAGTGCTTGGTGGGGCAAATGTAGGCCCCATGTGGGCTTGCAATATGAGCCCCAAGCTGGTCTTGCACCCGGGTTTCATGCTGGCCCCATCTGACTTAGCCCACATGAACCTTCTGTAGAAACAAAAGCCGATGTGGACTAAACCAAAGTCAAGTATGGGTGTGGTTGGGTTGAAGAAGTGATGAAGTTAATTAGATAATGAAGAGATGAACGAAGTGATGATTGACCATTAATGATAAACACCTGTTGTTAATAAACAGAATCACTAAGAAATATAAACAAGAAGAGAATAAAGACAAAATGCCAGCAGAACCACAACAACTACAAAAAAATAAATAAACATTTCTTGGTGGAGCTAATGTAGACTGCAAAATCCCCAGTGTTAAATTAATTAACACTGCTTAATGTTTATATAGATCCACACTACAGAGTGTTAAAAAAGTAACACTTGAAGCATTTTACATCTTAGATCTTACTTGTAGAGTTATTTATTAACTTAGGTTTGGATGTTTCATTTAAAGTCACCATTATTGTGATCATTGGTTGTTTTAGTTGGACCCCTGACTCTTTGTATGTTTTTTCAGCCTGCTATAGCTTTGTGCGTTATATTTGTTATGGCAAAGAAGAGACCATGTTGCAATTCTGTTGTGGTGGTTGATACGTAATGTTGAACATCTAGAAAATGTATTTATTCATTTGGTGTTTGGTCATTTAGCAGATGTATTGGTCTCTCTCAGTAATGTGACGCTACAATACGATATCTGGCACTCCCAAAGCAGTCCGTCATTCTGAAGGTTTTGAAGCAATGTCTTCTTAGATTAACCGTGATGTAACTTAAACACACAAACATCAAGTCTCAGAGTATGAATCTCAACAATGGTGACAAAGAAAAATGCCAAAATGTTCATGATTTTTTTTCATGCCGCAGTGCATTCTGGGAGTTCTGGATAAGATTTGTTGATTCCCAGAATGCATTGCAGCATGAAGCTTTTCATTTTATGGTCACCATTATTGAGATCCATACTCAGATTCTTTATATTTGGGTGTCTAAATTGGACAACAGTTAATTTTGAACTATACAGTATTTCAACTTTCTTTAAAATGATAAACTGATAAGAGTGTGCCAGATATCATACTTCAGTATCACATTACTGACAGAAAAATATTTTTGGTAAGCAAACTAAAATAGCATATCAGTTTTTTTACATGACAATCAACACTATATCCTAACCACCACCACCGCCATACAATCAAACTGGACACTTTTGTCTCTTTCGTTGCCATAACAAACAGGTTTTAAACACACCAAGTTACAGCAACCAGAAAACAACAAGTGAAGTACAGAGTAAAGAGTCCAACTAAAACTACCACTGATCACAATGATGGTGACTTTTAATGAAACAGCCAACATCTAGACCTAAGTTAAAGGGGTCATATGATGAAAATGTTAGCATTGCCACTTTGTAGGTGTGAGCAAAAACAGGTCATTGAAATTTGGCTTTCATTATGATGTCATAAGGATATCTTATTAGAATAATACCGCCTCCTTAATCAGACTTCTGAAAGAGAGAGAAAAGAAGGACTTGACAGCACAATTGAGTTTGAATTACAAAAAAAACACCATCATTGTGATCAGTGTTTGCACTTTATCCGCTCATTTGCATTTTAAAAAACACACCCAAAACGACACATTTTTGGACTTGACAGCACAATAGAGTTTCAATTACAATAAACCACCATCATTGTGATCAGTGTTTGCACTTCATCCGCTCATTTGCATTTTAAAAAACACACCCAAAACGACACATTTTTGCTCAAACCTACAAAGTGGCAATGCTAACATTTTCATCATATGACCCCTTTAATAAATAACTCTACAAGTAAGATGAAAATGCATCAGTGTTACTTTTTAACACCCTGTAATGTGGATCTAAACACTGAGCAGCATTAAAGGGGACATATTATGAAAATCTGACTTTCACTGGGAATTTTGCAGTCTACATTAGCTCCACCAAGAAATGTTTATTTATTTTTTCTAGTTGTTTTGGTTCTGCTGGATTTTTTTCTCTTTATTCTCTTCTTGTTCATCTTTCTTTAGTGATTCTGTTTATTAACAGCAGGTGTTTATCATTAATGGTCAATCATCACTTCGTTCATCTCTTCATTATCTAATTAACTTCATCACTTCTTCAACCCAACCACACCCATACTTGACTTTGGTTTAGTCCACATTGGCTTTAGTTTCTACAGAAGGTTCATGTGGGCTAAGTCAGATGGGGCCAGCATGAAACCCGGGTGCAAGACCAGCTTGGGGCTCATATTGCAAGCCCATATGGGGCTTACCCACTGAGCAAAGCCTCTTAAAAAGACGTCATTTCGACGTCCCATGAGGAGCCAGAATGAAAGTTTTTATGACGTCTTTTTTTGACCTGTTCTGAACATCCAATATTGATGTCAAGGGGACCTCTACACAAAGTAAAACTATTTAAAATGTGGCCATTTTAGATATTATATTTGTTTATATAATCTTTATATATGAATAAATGTAAAAAAAATATTGCTTATAGATAATTCCCAAATATACAAGTTCCACCTTAACTATCTGCGTCTGCAATCTTGCTCTCTCTCTCTCTCTCTCTCTCTCTCTCTCTCTCTCTCTATCGTTCAATAATTGAAGTGAAGTGACGTGAACTTCACTCTTCCTCCCACGATTGCTCTTGCTGGATAATTGTTACAATTACATTCTCTAAAACAATGTCATCACCATTACAAACAGTTGTTTTAAAAAGCATTGTTTTGAAGTAGGACCATACTAAACAAACCAAATTTACTTTATTTTTTTATTTTCTACGGCTCATTTTTGAGAATTTACAAGATTCTGATGTTTTATTGAACATGTTTTGTTACCATCATGGTGATCGGTGTTTCCTTTAGTTGGGTAGTTTGACTCTTTGTTTTTATATTATAATGTGTGTGCTTGATGATGGTGTTTTTAAAACACATTATTATTGCACCAAGTGTTAGTCACCAATGCTTGTGGCTTTCCATTAATTACATTGATGGTCAGAAATGGTGGTATAATATAACTGAACTAAAAACACTCATAAAACATTATACATTTTGTTTAAAAGTAAACTTCTATCTCAGTTTGTTTAGAGCTGCAATAAACATACTTTGGTGCATACTGCTGCCTACTGTAATGGAAATTGAAACCTTGTGGCTGTAATAAAAAATCTGAAGTCCAGAATTGTTTGACACAGATACAGACATCAAGAATCAGCTCATGAATCACAACGATGGTGAGTTTTCTAAATGTTGCAGTGCATTGCACCAGCGTATTATAAAAACTTATGAGTCCAGAGAGTGTCACCACTGTTGTGATTCATGGGGTGATACTTGATGTCTGCATATGTGACAGTAACATCTGGACTATTAATTTTATATAAGCGCTTCACAGTGGTGGTATGAACCTAAATAATAAGTTGGATGTGACACCTCAAATCAACTGAGAAATTGAGACAATACTACATGCTCTACAAAATTAATTCACAGACTTCACATATGTGGAATTACTGCTGATAAACGTTCAGTGAAGTTGTAAGATCTACATGTGAGTTTTGTTTATAACAAATTTTCTTTGCAACAAATAATATGCTTTTGCAAACACTCTTAGAAAGACCAAACACTATTATAAAAAGTCAAAGAGTCAAACTATCCAACTAAAGGAAACACTGATCATCAAAATGGTGACAAAAGTTTTCAATAAAACATCAGCATATACATCTCTGTTAATACATCTCTGTTAATTAAAGAGAGAGAGAGAGAGAGAGAGAGACAGCATTTAAGGTGGAACTTTATCTATGAGCAGTGCTATGTTTTTGAACACACATTCACATATAAAGATAACATGATTTTAACAGCTTAACAAAATATTCTACAAAAATACACGTGATGTTTATGTTTTTTTGACTCAGAACTCATAGACCACATTTGTATACATTTTTTTTGTTTTGATTTCCCGAACCCCTTTTGGACGTCTATGTGACGTCCAAGAGGGGTCATAGTCAGACGTCCAGATACTGTACCAGATCTGCACGTTGTCTAGACATACAGATAAGGGCCTGGACCAACCGACCTAATATAGACATGATCTGCACGTCGTGCGGACGTCTCATGTTTGGTGGGTTAACTGATTCTCACTCTGCGTGTGTTTCGCGCTGAATGACGGACGGGCTAAGCGATGCAGGTACAGAAAAAGGGGCTAGCCTCGCCCATGCCCTGGTGTATTTTAAGATATGTCAGTGCAAGTTGTTTTCAGTTTGGACAGCTCTTAAAAATGTTTTAGTCTAAGACTAGTCTAATCCCTGTCGGGAAACCGCCCCATATAGTTTACTTTGAGGGGTAGTTCAGGTAGTATGCAAAATTAATCAATTATTAATTTACCAAACTATTATTATCTAAAAAAAAATTTTGCTGGTGGAGGGAAAAAAGCACAAACGGAGCCAATAAAGACATTCAAAAACTGCTCATTTTTAGTTAGGCCTACTTACATTTAGTTGGGTTATTTACATGCATTGTTACTAGTAATCCTGTTGTTTACACTGTTTAAAATGGATGAAAAAATATGTATGAAGTCAGAATCGCATAATTTTTGCTGCAAATAAAAAATAAATATTGATGACTTAGTCCTTTTTTATATCTTAATAGGGCAATGTATCCTGCGAGATACAACTCATAAAATCCTGAATATATCAAATATTTTAAAAATTCCAATGAATATCTTTTACAGAAGTCCAGATGATTCAAATGTGATGACATGATTTTTTGCTCATCGTTTTCCACTCTTTACTGTTTAAGGGTTAAACAAGCAGTGTCTCTTATACATTAAAGGGGACATATTATGAGATTTTTTTTAAGATGTAAACTAAGTCTAAATCTAGGTCTGAGCAAAAGTGCGCCGTTTTGGGTGTGTCATTTAAAATACACCTTAAAAAAATCTCATAATAGGACCACTTTAAAATTAATTAATGTTACTCATTATTTTTCTTTAAAACGCAACTTTGGTTTAGGTTCGATAAAGGCGTACTTGAGCCTTACTGTACTGTAGGGCTGTGGGGGTACTTAGGGCTAAAAAGGTTGGGAACCACTGGTTTAAAGAGCCCATGGCATACAAAGGCTAGCATTGCTACTTTGTAAAAATGTGTCGTTTTGGGTGTGTCCTTTAAAATGCAAATGAGCGGATGAAATGCAAACACTGATCACAATGATGGTGGTTTGTTGTAATTGAAACTCAATTGTGTTGTCAAGTCCTTCTTGTCTCTCTCTTTCCCTTTGCACTAAACAGCAGTGCTGTGGTTGGATAGTGCACATTAAGGGGGCGGTATTTTTATAATAAGAGCCCCTTATGACATCAGAGGGCCAAATTTCAATGACCTATTTTTTGCTCACACCTACAAAGTAGCAATGCTAACCTCTGTATGCCATGGGCCCTTTAAATAACTAAATATCACAAATGAGAAATGACTCAAGAAAAACTCAACATATAGAACATCATCACCACTAGGGGGAAGCATCGCATGCATTCAGACGTGAGGCTGCAATATTGCTGAAAATATCAAGAGATAAACAGAGACTCACATCAGATCATATGAGGTCTCACTCTCTGATTGTTTAACTCACAGCAACAATGACACAGTGGATGATTATTGCTCTTTTCTTCACTGCTCATCATTCTGGTAAGAACATTCATTATTTACATTTATCTGTTTAATTACACATGTGATAAATACACTGCAAAAAATGACTTTCTTGGTATTTTTGTCTTGTTTTCAGTAGAAATATCTAAAAATTCTTAAATTGGGATGCTTTTTCTTGGTGAGCAAACTGACCTAAGTAAATAAGTCTAGTTTTAAGACAAATAATATACAATTTAAGTGAAATTGTTCTTAAAACAAGCAAAATTATCTGCCAATGGGGTGAGAAAAAAAAGTGAAATAAGATTTCTTTTTTCTTAAACACTTAATTCAAGTAAAATGTTCTCACTCCATTGGCAGATATTTTTGCTTGTTTTAAGCACAAATTCACTTAAATTGTATATTTTTTGTCTACAAACTAGTATTATTTTCCTAGGTCACTCTGCTCATCAAGAAAATACATCCCGATCCAAGAACTTTCAGATATTTCTACTGAAAACATGACAAAAATACCAAGAAAGTCATTTTTTGCTGTGTAAAATGATGCTGTAATTCTAATATGAACAAAGATCATCATGAATGTTGTTTCACATTTAATTTTAGGATGTAACTCTCAGGACAGTGTTGACCAGAATACAAGATTTCAAACAGCTCTTGAAGGAGCAGCTGTAACAATCTCTTGTACATATAAAAGCACTGATCCGTCTCCAACTCTCTTCTGGTACCAACAAAAAGTCAATGGATTTCCAAAGTACATGCTGAGCAAATTTAGTAATGATGACAAAGAGTTCAAGGAGAGATTTAATGCAAGTATTGACACATCTTCAAAATCATTTCCATTGATAATTCAGGATCTTCATGTGTCTGACTCTGCTGTGTATTACTGTGCTCTGCGGCCCACAGTCACTAAAACACATTCAACACTCATACAAAAACCTTGAGCAGCTAAATCTCTAAAAACAACTGCACTAGCAATAGTAAGATTAACCAAACAGCTGCAGGTTTCTGGTTTAATCTTCATATGAACTGAAACATGAACTGTCATCATTAAAATAAAACTATGCCCACAAAAGGCCTTAAATCTTAAATGAGATACAGCAAATAGCAGTTTTATGATTGAGTCCTTTTTTTCAGCACTTCACTGGTATATCCAACATCCCAGTGACAAATGTGGACTCATTTAAGTTCCTGGGTTCCATCATCTCCCAGGATCTGAAGTGGGAGTCCAACACCAACGCCATCCTTAAAAAGGTTCAGCAAAGGATGTACTTTCTACAACTGCGGAAGTATGGCCTACCACAAGAACTGCTGGCCATCTTCTACACTGCTGCAGTTGAATCCATCCTCTGCACATCCATCACCGTTTGGTTTGGGGCAGCCACAAAACAGGACAAACACAGATTACAACGCGTAATTAGGACAGCTGAAAAAATCATTGGTGTCTCCCTGCCCTCACTAGAGGACTTGTACACTTGTCGGACCAGGAAGCGGGCAGAACATCATCAAAGACTGCACACACCCAGCATACACCCTCTTTAACCTCCTCCCTTCTGGCAGGCGCTACAGATCCCTGCGCACCAAAAGAACCAGACATAAGAACAGCTTCTTTCCCTCTGCCATAACTGTACTGAACTGCAGCTAAGTGGCGTCAGCCGCTCTATGTCCATTCACCACAGTACATACTTATAATCCTATATGCATCTTGCACTAATTACATACATATTTACTGTATATTTGTATATCTTATTTGTATATTATGTTAATAGGGTAACATGTGCCTATATGTATATTGTTGTCTATTTTGTACAGTTTGTGTCTTATCATTATTGTTTTGTATATTGGGTGTTCTACTACCTATTTGTATTATACGTTTAAATGTTAAAGTATAGAGAGTATTTACAAACTACCGGAAACAAATTCCTTGTATATGTAAGTATACTTGGCCAAATAAAACGGATTCTGATTCTATAGGAGTCTCAAACTCAAACAAGCAGTGAGGTTTACACAGTGCACAGCTTTAACATAAGGCTGCACTTCATCATGCTTACAAAGTCATTTATGAAACCCTATTTTATTATAGTCAGAAATGGAGCAAGGGAGACTGAATACAAATGCAACAATGAAAACTATCCAGACACAGAAACAATACACAATCAAGGAGACATGGGTGTATATATATATATATATATATATATATATATATATATATATATATATATATATATATTTATATATATATATGGACTAATCATGAAGAACAAGACACAAATGAAAACAATTAGGGTGTGGTCAGGAGTACAACTACAAACTGACTACATTGGCTGTGTCCCAAATAGCGCACCTCATGTAGACTTACAATGGCTCCCATATCATAGGATGTCCCATTGGCATTTTAGGTTTCAAACGGGTGCTCATGTGCGCAGCAGACTTCTTCCTGGCAGTCAAAGCGATGTTACATCACAAAAGTGTGGACTTGGAGGAACGCCGTGAATGTTTTAGGGTGCCACAAAACAATGCCTGACGCTTGATTTTTTTCCCAAACCAGTTCAGATAGGAGTTTTACTTAAACATGAGCTCAGGGGCAGAAATAAATTTGATTGGTTCACAAAAATGACCAATGAAAGTCCTCAACCAGAGCCTTCAAGGCAGCTTCTGCAGTGAAGCAGTTCGAGCTCACCGTTGGTCAGGTGAATAGCTCAGATGGTTAGATAGGAATGTGACTGGTTTTGAATTCAGCTCAAAATGTTTCGAGCATTTAAGTTACGTCCACTTTTTCAGCTGTCCGTGACACGACTTTCTTTATCGTGCCAGTTTCACGTGTTGGTTACTAATTTTTTTTCCTTTTTTCAAACCATTGTTTGCTGCAGAAGCGGCCTTGAAGGCTCCGGTTGAGGATTTTCATTGGCCATTTTTGTGAACCAATCAAATTTCTTTCTGCCCCTGAGCTCAGGTTAAAGTAAAACTCCTATCTGAACTGGTTTGGGAAAGATTGACAGACAAACTAAAAGTCCACAGAACAAATGACAAATACACCACACAACACCACAAAAACAAATTCATGACATGAAAAATGCATGATAGGTGCTCTGTAGAGTTCATATGAATGAACAAAATGTATTAGTTTTTTAGCTTCTGGTTTTAAGTGTTAAGGTTTTTGTACTGGTTAAAATAAAAACATTAGGACGTCTTTGTTTCTTTTCATGTGAAAATGTGAATTACCTTAACATAAACTGTAAATTGCAATACCACTCTTAACCTGAGGGTGGCAATATCTACACATACATGACAATACTTAAAACTGAAGCCTTGACTGAAAGAAACTCATCAGTTGTTGAACATTATCATGACATCAGTCAACATGACAAGCAGCAAACAATCTGTCTCCTACAGCTTAAGACTCACATTTTCATTTTAACCAAAGATGACTTATAGACTGTTTATTTTATTCATTTTTATTTTTAATTCCTATGGTAAGCGATAAAAAAATCCTTCATGAAATCTTTTCTTGTTGTACGTTTTCATTATTTTTATTTAAATGTAATTGAGTGTGTTACTGAGCTCTTTTATATTACAGGATCTTTTGGTGAAGACGCTGTCAATCAACCAAAGGAGGACAGAACTGCCGTTGAAGGAGAGCAAATTACTCTGAACTGTGAATATGAATCACTTCAAGATGCTCCATATCTTTACTGGTACATTCAACGCTCAAACAACCTCCCTGAATATATACTGATGAGATACAAGTTTGGATCAAGCAACAGCTCTGATTTTAAAGACAGATTTGATGCCAGATTGGACACAAAATCAGTTCCTCTGATAATTCAGGATCTTCATGTGTCTGACTCTGCTGTGTATTACTGTGCTCTGCAGCCCACTGTGACTAAAACACATTCAACACTCATACAATAACTCTGTGATCAAACAATCAAATGCATCTTCATCACAACACGACTGCAGATACAAAATGCCAAAGAGATTTTACAAAAACTCACATAAAAGGTAAACAGCAGAAAACTAAATGTAACTAAATGCTGTAAATTGATGTAAACTAAATGACCTCAAACCACAGTAATATCTCATTTAACCCACATGCAGAGTGTATACTCAAAAATGTGTAACACCTGCTGAGCAAATTAAAATAATAAGAATTTGTGTACACACACACACACACACACACACACACACACACACACACACACACACACACACACACACACAATAAACCTCTCAATAAATCCTGGATGAGAGGCAGGGGCCCGTTTCAGAAAGGTGGTTAAGTGAAAACTCTGAGTTTGTTAACCCTGAAATAAGGGAAACTCTGAGTTTTCCGTTTCAAAAAGGGAGGTAGGGTAAACCTGAGACAGCGGGGTAAGTCAAGCCTGTTTCAGAAGAAGAGGTAACTTATACTCAGAGTCTGTTTCCGGAGTAACATACTCTCTGAACCTAACCTGGTCGGGAGCAGGTTTGTAAACTCTGAGTTTCTTGTGGTCTCCTCCCCATTTTTAAAGGAGTAGCAGTGTTTAATCTTGTTAGTTGCTTTAGTACATTCATTCATTGTGCACATTTTTATCATGTACACTGTAAAAAAAATTTAGCTGTCTTTAAGTTATAATTAAATTGCCAGTGCAAACCATTTTAACTTACGACTTTATATTTTTATATATTACACTAAACTTTCAACTAAAAAAAATCAAAACAGTAAATTGAAATGACTTGTAAAGCTAATATGATATACTTAGGTGCATAGATCGTCTTAGTGACTAAAATGTCATGTACTTTTATAGAGAATCTGATGATGTTGCATTCATTTGTAGAAAGTTAGATTTATGTTGCGAGTGGATTTTGAGACCCCGAGTGGTTTTTTTTTCATATTCACTTACATTTATTTGAGCGAAATTATTATTTTTTGCAGTCATTTTAGATATATAAATATACTTATATGACTAATATCACTTTTTGTGGTGCTCTTACATCTATACAGTTGCGTTGACATGTCTTACGCATCCACTCGTCATTATCGCTGGTCTAGTGGGTAGTGCTGTGTGCAGTGGTTAGGGCAGACGTACTGTCGGCGATCGGAGTTCGAATCCCGGCTCGGCGAACTTTTGTTTTTATTCATGACAAACATTTGTAAAGTTCGTAGCCTTATATGACAAAGTATTATGCTTAATTTTATTTTAGCTGAGCTGCTGTCATATTTTTGTCCATGGGATTGCATGTGCATGTAAATGAATATAATAATGTACAGTCCTCAGTTTATTTACTTCGGATATTTTAACTCTGATGAAAAAATAAATGTACGCATTTACTAGAGTAGCAATTTACAAAAAAACAACTCTTTTCTTTAAAATATATGCTCCTAGTTGCTGTACACTTGCAGTAACACTTTCAGTTTTAGTAGTAAAAATGATTAAGAACTCTTTGTCACGTGCTGTTGCCATGGTAAATCGTAAAATCTGAGCTCCATTGATGATGGCTTTTCATTGTGGCTGTGCACGCGCTTAACTCAGAGTCAACCTACTCAGAGTCGATTGAACTAACTCAGATCAGCTTTTCTGTAACCGAAAACTCAGAGTTTACTATATCAGAGTAAATCAACTCAGAGTTCAAGTTTAAACTCAGAGTTGGTTGAACCTCCTTATTGAAACGGGCCCCTGGTCTAAATGTTACAAACCACACCCACCTTTACCCACCTTATAGTTTTACAACAAGCAGTCTTTCAACTCAAGTTTAATATGTAGCGTTCCTTCATGAATCAAGTAATAGTACAGTTTATTAGTAAATATGGAGAGATGTATATTACTTATTCTTTTCTTAGTCAAAGGTAAAGCACACTTAACATATCAGATTTAAATGTGTTCAACTTTCACCTATACATTAGATAAATACTGATTAGAGATGGTATTAAATATTTTTATTATTTTTTATGCTAATTTACTTTCTGTTTCCCTGCAGGTGTATTTGCTGATAGCATTAAACCAGACAAGGATACAAATATACTCAAGACTGAAGGAGAATCTGTGACACTGAGCTGCACATATGATGCAAGCAACAATTATGTTTATCTTTACTGGTACAGACAGCATAACAGTGAACCTCAGTTTATACTGCGGAAAGGAGCTCGATCATACAGTGGTGATGATGATATACCAGACCCACGGTTTAAGTCAACAACATCTCGATCATCTACTGAACTCATTATTGACAGTGTAACTCTGTCAGATTCAGCTTTATATTACTGTGCTCTGAGAGTTGGAGCCCAGTGATACAAAATACCTGATAGTCTTTACAAAAACTCACACACAGTTATTGCTTTGAACAATTTTTAATAAAACCACAGTCGTTCTTAATGTGAACCACAAAACTCTTAAACATGACAGAATACAGTAACACCTGCTGAAAGTTTAATCAAAGGATAAAAGTGAACATGTGCAGTTGTTGTACTGAAGTGTATGTAAGCAAATGAGCGGATGAAGTGCAAACACTGATCACAATGATGTTGGTTTGTTTTAATTGAAACTCAATTGTGCTGTCAAGTATTTCTTCTTTCTCTCCTTCTCTCTGCACTAAATGTCAGTGCTGTGGTTGGATAGTGCAGATAAAGGGGGCGGAATTATTGTAATTCACCTTGCTACCTACCTCACAAAATAGGCAAAATCTGAACAACCTAATTTTTCACATGCTTGCAGAAAATGGCTTACCCAAAGAAAGTAACTGGGTTGATCTTTTTCACGTTTTCTAGATTGATAGAAGCACTGGGGACCCAATTATAGCACTTAAACATTAAAAAAAAGTCTGACTTTCACACTATGACCCCTTCCCAGATAGCAAAATTGCTGTGGCCCAGATCTGGTTCACATCTGACACCTTCATCTGGCCCACCTTTGGCATGGAATGATGGCACTTGAGCGGTCCACCTCTTTTTTTCCAGATCTTTACCAAAAGCAAACCATAGAAACGCCACATGTCAGCCAAACACAAAGCAAATAATGCAGATCTGGCCCAAATCTGGGTAATAGTTCATTTAAATTTTGGCCCAGATTCAGCCCAGACCAAACACCATTATCTGGTCCACACCTGGCATGGATTGATGGCACTTGTGTGGTCCACTCCTGTTTAACACATCTTGCCCACAAGGAAGCCAGAGTGATGACACAAACAGAGTATAAATCTCAACCATGCTGACAATTAAATGAAAAACTTCATGCTGCAATGCATGCTGGGTATTAACAAATTACAAATCTCATCCAGGACTCCCAGCATGCACTGCGACATGGCTAAATAATGAACTTATTACAATTTTCTTTGTCACCATGGTTGGGATTCATAGTCTGATTCTTGATGTTTGTACGTCCCAAATTTGCAAATGTGCCAAAATTTCTAAAACTCCTTAATGACAAACTGCTGTGAAAGTGCTGGATCTCATATACAACATTGACAGAAAACAAACTTTTGATTAATAGGAAATTCTTTAATTAGATGATGATTTTTACCATTATATAGACAGGTTTCCTGGGTGAAATAGGCGGGCCGCCATTAGCCTTTCACTCTGCCTACGACTTCCTGTTGTGTCTGCCAAGCACTTCCGGTTAGTGAGTTAGCATCTTTTACTGTCTTTGGTCAGCGTGCAGAAAAAGTAAACTATGGATGGTGTTACAAGTGTCCAGTTTTCTTGACATTCTAAGATTGTTTCTGGGTTGTCTGAATGTTAGAGGAATGTTACATTTTACCATTTTTAAACTTTATGACAATGTCATGTTTTAATGTTCACACAATGTTTAAAACAACAACTGTTTATTATATTGACTTGTTTGATTGTTATGTAAATGATAGAGAAACATTGCATTTTATTATTTTAAAACTGTAATAAAACATTATCTTAGTGTTCAGTAAAAATATTGCTGTAGAAAACACAATTCACTTGTTAGGGTTTAGATGTTGATGTTTTGTTTCATTTTAAGTCACCATTATTGTGATTAGTGTTTGTTTTAGTTGGAGTCTTGACCCTTGACTTTTTGCTTGCTAGTTTTTTCCCTGATTGTGTTAACTTTGTGTTAATACACCACATTTGTTATGAACATTTGAAGTTAGTTTAATTTTTTGGTGGTTGGTACATAATGGTAAAGATCATCACCTAATTAATTTACTAATAAAAAGTTTGTTTTCTGTCAATAACGTAAATGAGATCCAGCACTTTCACAGCAGTTTGTCATTAAGGAGTTTAAGAAATTTTGATGTCTGCTGAATATTTGGGACGCACAAACATCAAAAATCTGAGTATGAAGCTCAACAATGGTGACAATTAAATGAAAAGCTTCATGCTGCAATGCATGCTGGGTATCAACAAATTACAAATCTCATTCAGGACTCCCAGCATGCACTGCAGCATGGATACATAATTATTTTTTTCTACAATTTTCTTTGTCATCATGGTTGAGATTCATACTCTGTTTCTTGATGTTTGTGCGTCCCAATCATACAATGGATATTTTTTGTCCAAAGTTTTTTAAACTCCTTAATGACAAACTGCTGTGAAAGTGCTGGATTTCATTTACATTATTGACAGAAAATAAACTTTTGATTAGTAAACTAATTAGGTGATGATCTTTACCATTATGTACCAACAACCACAGAATTAAACTAACTTCACATGTTCATAACAAATGTGGTGTATTAACACAAAGTTAACACAACCAGGGAAAAAACTAGCAAGCAAAAGTCAAGGGTCAAGAGTCCAACTAAAACAAACACTAATCACAATAATGGTGTCTTAAAGGTATAGCGGAAGATTGTCGTTTTCCGTGTGAATCACCTCTGTTATTGGTCATCCCAGATGTCAATCATTCTGATTATATGTTGACGTATAACCATCGTACGTGCTCGCCTCTCGGTTCGCTTTCTGCACATGCGCACTTTCACGTGTATGTGTGTTGTGCTACGGTTTCAACCATTCATTGAAGCTCGCGTTCTAGCTGTGTTTTTTTTCAAAATGTCTGAGGGTCGCAAGACAAAAAGTGTCTACGAATTGTATGACAAGAAGAGAAAGGACTATAAAGAAAGAAACAAGACCAGAGTGTTTATGGGAGACTATTTCACACGCTGGCTGCTGGTGTGAGCTAAAAGGACTGGTTGGGCTTCCCACGCGAAGTTTCTACAGGAAAGGTACATTTTGTCATGCTATTTGGAAAAATCCATTTAAAATCACTGCTAGTAAAGTTGATGTAAGTTATGATTAGCAATGCTAGCCCTGGCACGAGTCACGAACCGCACAGACACGGTAAACATGCCGACAGAAACTTGTAAACAGAGCGAATAGAAGAACTAGGCTCCTGCATGCTCTCTCTCTCTCTCTCTCTCTCTCTCTCTCTCTCTCTCTCTCTCTCTCTCTCTCTCTCTCTCTGTCTCGTGCACGCGTTTAACAGGCGTTCCCTCTCGGGAGGAGGTAGAGAGTTTCGTGTGCATTTTTTAAAAAATACGGAGGGGCGGTTCTTTTAAATAATTCGGGAAAATCTTCCGCTATACCTTTAAAATGAAACAAAACATCAACATCCAAACCTAATAAGTAAATTGTGTTTTCTACAGCAATTAATTTACCGAACATTCAGAAATAATGTTTTATAAAATATATAACAAATATAATAAAATAAAATAATATAAATATAAAAATAAATATAATAAAATTCAATGTTTCTCTATCATTTACATAACAATCAAAGAAGTCAATACAATAAACAGTTGTTGTTTTAAACATTGTGTGAACATTAAAACATGACATTGTCATAACGTTTAAAAATGGTAAAATGTAACATTCCTCTAACGTTCAGACAACCCAGAAAAGTTCTTAGAATGTCAAGAAAACTGGACACTTTTTATGTTGGCAGAATGATTTGGGAATGTTGGGAACTTTTAGGGAACGTTCTTAGAAGTTTTTTTCTGTTAGCTGGGGAATTAATTAAAGCACTGTCAAACACCCCCGCATTCTGCGCTCACTGTAAACACCTTGCTGTTGTCTTAAAAGTAACTCTAAATGTAAAAATAACTGGCAATGTATGCAAAGTGTCTCTCTTCCTATCAGCGCCGATCAACAAGCATTTAAAATGCTAGGCAGGAAGGCTAGAGGGGATAACTTTTTATTTTTATTACTCTTCATTTTCTGTTATAGATTAACACACGGATCCATACAAACATCGTAATACAAGCAAAAGATTGACTAAATTAAACTGCCCATATTGTGTAAAAGTACACAGCCCACTTTGTCGGAATGGAGGGACTGAAACGCCTCTGAGCTTTTCAGGTTATTTATTGCATTCCCATCCACTGCCATGGAATCAATAAAATAAGAAAAGATCTTGAATGTTTTCTGCCAATGATGTTACCTTACTTGGATGTGGAATGGTCAAAACATAATTTTTAAGATTTTCAGTCAAATGTTGCCATTCCAAAATCATTTTTACACCAATACTCAGCCTGCACAGGAAGTTCTTGACAGAAACAAATGTGTTTTATACACACAAAGTAAGGCATTCAAGAAAAATTGGTAAAGAAGTCAAGAGTCCAACTAAAACAAACACCAATCACAATCATGGTGACTTAAAACTAAACAAAGCATCAACATCTAAACCTAATAAGTGAATTGTGTTTTCTACAGCAATATTTTTACTGAACATTCAGAAATGTTTTCTAAAATAACAAAATGCAATGTTTCTCCATCATCTACACAACAATCAAACAAGTCAACATAACAAACAGTTGTTGTTTTAAACATTTTGAGAACATTAAAACATGACATTGTCACAACGTTCAAAAATGGCAAAATGTAACATTCCTTTAACGTTCAGACAACACAGAAACGTTCTTAGAACTTCAAGAAAACTGGACACTTTTTAAGTTGGCAGAACGTTCTTAGAACTTTTCTCTGTTAGATGGGTAAATGGCTCACTTCAGACTCACACACAGACGAGCCGATGCTTACTGTGCCATATGTTTGCCAAAACCGGGCCGGATATGTTTTAAAAGAACTGTGCCACATTTGCTGCAACATATGTGGGCCACTTTAGACACAAACCCACATGAGCCGGTTCTTACCGTGCCATATCTTTGCCAAAACTGGCCCAGACACGTTTGTAAAGTGCTGGGCCACATTTGCTGCAACATGTGAGGGCCACATTTGGTTTATTCAAAGATTAGACCGTGTCTGTTGTGCAGCATTTTTGCCGAAGGTGGCCCATATTTGTTGTTTGATATTTGGGCCATATTCACTTTTGTCAGATGGGCTACTTTTGGTTCATATTCAGATGACATGTTGCCGTGGGCACCCCATCTTTGCCTTAAAAGGCCCACATGTGATTTGATATATGTGGCCCATTTTTGCTATTTTACATGTGAGCCACTTTAGGTTCACATCCCTTTTATTCGGGCCATAAGAAGACCAGCAGTGCCGCATCTTTGCCTGAAGTGGCCCACATGTGCTTGCTATCTGGGTTTAAATTACTGGTGGCTGTGGCTTAGTGGTTCATACAAACCAGCAGGTTGGTGGTTCGATCCCGGTTCCACCTGACCAAGTGTCAAGGCCCTTGCATGGCTGACACAGCTGTGAGTGAGGCAACATGTAAAGCGCTTTGGATGGCCATGGGTTTGTTGAAAGTGCTATACAAATGCAGTCCATTTATCTGTAAAAATGAAAGTTTGTCTTTTTACACAAAATTATTGTAAAAAAAAAACAACATTTAAATATTATGAATTGTCTGTTAAAAAAACGAAAAATGTATGTAATCTTTCATTAGGATTGGTATCTGTAATTTTAATGGTAAAACATTAAATTACAGAAAATATGTGTAAAACAACAGACTTTTAGGGCTCTGGGCCCTATTTTAACGATCTGAAACGCAAGTGCGAAGCGCAAAGCGCAAGTGACTTTGTGGGCGGTATTTTCCCGGCGGGAGAAATAAGTATTGCGCCGGACGCAAATCAATAAGGGGTTGGTCTGAAGTAGGTTCATTATTCATAGGTGTGGTTTGGGCGTAACGTCAAATAAACCAATCAGAACGATATCAAACATACCATTTAAACGAAAGGCCGCAAGTTCCAAGTCCGGTTGCTAATAATATGACGGATTTACCAGGCGCACGCCAGCAGCGCTTCACAGCCTAGGAGACCGACGTTCTTGTAAGAACAGTCAAAGACAGAGTTGTTTTGTATGGGGATGGGAGAAACCTGCCCAAATCAGCGTTGGTTAAACAGGCGTGAGAGGAAATAGCGGCAATTGTCTCATCAGCTGCGCCAAGCACTACAATGATGTCAGGAGACGGGCGGATCCCTAGCTTGCCAGCATAAATCGGGCACGCCGGGCACACAGGAGGACATCGCTGCGTCCACCCTCACCGCTGAAAGTGTTTGGGGGCTTTGAAATCGTACACAAGAAACGCAAGCAAGGTCCAACACCAAAGTACAATTACAAATCAAGTTCATATACATTAAGGTTTCTTATGAAAACATTTTAATTATTATTTACATAAAATAAACGTAATACAGCTACACAACAAACTTATGAAAATATTTTAATTGTTATTTGCATGAAAACTGTTTAACGCTGCCACACAAAATAAATAAAAACTATCACCACAATGCTCACCACAATGATTTCCCTTATCTCATGTATTAATATTTTTTATTGTAACAATTTATGATTTGCAAAAATAACTGTTGCATCTGTGTAGATTAGGTAAGCAATGCGCGTTGTGCACGCTATACATCATGGTCAAGCATGCGCCCTTAAAATAGCATAATGAACCACGCGCAACGCGCCACTGACTTTAGACTAGTTTTTTTTTGTTAGTAGCGCAATTGTTTTTTGAAACTGCAAAATAGCATAAGAGATGGTTTGCGCCGGAGCACGCCTCCTTTTTTGCGCTGAACCGCCCAGGGAGCGCAAGTTTATTCCCTAGTTTGCCGACGTGCGTCTGTGGAGGGAAAAACCCGCTGTGCGCCGGTGCAAAATACGAAATGATACATGCGTCACTGATACATGCGTCACTGACAAAGTCAATTGCGCCGGGTGCAAGATAGGGCCCTCTATCTTACACCCGGCGCAATGCGGCGCAATGCGTGACGCAAGTGTCTTTCGCTAGTTTCCACCCTAATTTTCACGTTTAGCGCCGCGTTGTTTAAATAGCAAATGCATTTGCGCCCCCTTTTGCGTCCATGGGCGTTCTGGTCTGAAAACGAGGTGTGTTCAGGCGCATTGTTGGCGCGTTGCTATTTTGAGGCAACTAAAATAGACTACGCCATTGACCAACAAAAACCTGGTCTAAAGTCTAAAGTCAATGGCGCAATGTGTTTTATGTTATTTAATGAGCGCATTAGTAATATGCGCCTATAAACGGGAGGACAACGCGGGTTTGCTTATCACAAAGTACATGAATGCGCAGCAGCACAAAAATGCTTTTAAATATGAAAGATTAAAGGATTGAATGTAAAAGATTATTATTGAGTCTCTTGGACATAAATGAGGACTAATTATGAGACGTTAGAAGGCGCAAAGAGCTGCTTCATCTGCAGACTGGTAAGTAAATAAATGCTTTGCTTTAAACAAATGCATCTGTTTTTAAATGTTTTTTTTAAATGCTACCTCACGGATTTATTGTATATGATGACTCTATACC
The DNA here is from genome assembly GCF_027580225.2 of Misgurnus anguillicaudatus. NCBI lineage: Eukaryota > Metazoa > Chordata > Actinopteri > Cypriniformes > Cobitidae > Misgurnus > Misgurnus anguillicaudatus. The sequence goes on from NC_073338.2 coordinate 18,204,303, forward strand.
TGTGGATATGGTGAGATGAGAAACATTTTTAAGTAATGCTTAAAAAACTCTTTGCTAAAAAAACGCTGTCCAAAGTGCTGAACCTTGCGGAGAGCCGTTTGTAAATACTTTATCTCCTGTGTGTTACAAATAAAGAATTTTTAGAGTACAAACCTTATCTTACATACTTGTAAATTATGTTCTGATGATATTGGATAGCCATACATCTAGAGCAATTACAAGCCTGCTTTTTTACTTCCATGACTAAAAGAACAGGGGTTTTAAAGGTTTTAGTAAAAAATAACAATTTCAATACAAGTGAAAAACAACACAATTATGTAACATTAATCTTAAACTGGGGATCTTCTTCCTCCGCTTAGTTTTTCAGTTTACAAAATTCGTCATCTAAATAGATATTAGACATAGCGCCAACGCAACTTGCTTTTAAAGGGGATGAGAGCTGAGACTCTCATTGGTTTACTGCATGTTACGCCCAAAATACTCCCATTACAATAGGACCAACCCTTTTCGACCATGCGCTCGGCGCACAAACCATTTTTCCCGTCGTTAAATTAGCAAAAGTGGATTCGGACACGCCCATTTAGACGTTGTGCTGTGCGCTTTAGACAATGATTTTAGATCGTTAAAATAGGGCCCTTAGTGTATAACAAAAAAAAACAGAGAAATGTTGTAAAAAATACAGACAATTGCCTGTAAAGTTTATTTTTTTTACAGTGCAGTTAGTCTGAGGCTAGGATAAGATCTGTACAGGAACCCCCCCCCCCAGTTTTATAAGTGCAGATGACAAGTGTTCATTTTTGTCACATTACCACTAGGGAGAGAAATCTTACCATGAACAATCAGTTTAAGCATTATTAGAATCACAAACCTCTCTGTATTATATTTTGTCAACATGGAGACACAGACGACCCTCCTCGTGATTCTCACTGTAGTTTCAGGTAAATATACTTTCATCACATTGCAATGTAGTAGACTGAACTTTTATATAATATATTTAAAGGACTGAATATGTTTTATTAAAATAACTCAGTTTGCAATATGTGATACAAAGTATGCTGAATTTTATTTCAGGTGCATTTGCTGATAAAATTGGACCAAGAGAAGAAGAAACAAATATAATCAGACGTGAAGGAGAATCTGTGAGACTGAGCTGCACATTTGAGACAACCAGCAGTCATATTTGGCTTTACTGGTACAGACAGCATCCTAACAGTGAACCTGAGTTTATACTGTATAAAGGTGCTCGATCACAGAGCTCAGCTCAGCATACAGCAGACAATCGGTTTAAGTCAACAACAACTCAGTCATCCACTGAACTCACTACTGACAGTGTAACTCTGTCAGATTCAGCTTTATATTACTGTGCTCTGAGAGATGTAGCCCAGTGATACAAAAAGCCTGAGAGTCTTTACAAAAACTTAATGTGCTTTAAACTGTCTTTAATCAAACCACATCAAACCACTATTAGTTTTTGTAAACCACCGCTTTAGAAATAGGAGTATGTGGTCACACCTGTGAATTTGAGAGATTATAAGGTAAACATGACGTGTGAGATTGTTATTTAAAGGACAAGTTCGGTATTTTACACTTAAAGCCCTGTTTTCAGATGAAATCGGTTTTGAGTGAAATTTCGACATATGCGGCTGAACCAATAATTTTCGGGTGTTTGTTGTTTCACCTCCCACCTCTACAATGGGTTTATAGGTGCACTGGAACAATCCTTTCTAAAATGCATTAAACTTTCATTTACAAAGAGTGAAACCCACCGAGCGGTCAGGGGTGTTCACTGATATGCTCACACAAAAATCACTGCAAAATAACCATTCCAACAGGTCTTATAGTAGTTTTTGTCCAACTCCATTGACTTGTATTAGATGTGCTGTGAGGTACGGTATTACTCCGCGCCGGGAACTTTGTTTCTATTCTTGCAATTGGCAAAGGTGGATTAGCGCCACCACCTGGGCTGGAGTGTCTGTTATTCAAGCTCTCAACGGAAGAATATACGGGTGTGAGGCATTTGGAAAAATAGGTACACAAGTTAACAACGAATGCTAAAACACCTGTTGGAAAGCATCTTTTTCAGTGATTTTTGTGTGAGCATATCATTGAACACCCCTGACCACTCGGTGAGTTTCACGTCTTTGTAAATGAAAGTTTAATGCATTTTAGAAAGGATTGTTCCAGTGCACCTATAAATCCATTGTAGAGAGGTGAAACGCAAACACCCAAAAATTCTCGGGGGGCAGCCGCATATGTCGAAATTTCATTCAAAACTGTTCTATTTCATCATAAACAATCTGAAAACAGGGCTTTAAGTGTAAAATACCGAACTTGTCCTCTAAGTGACATTAACTAATTTCGCAAAACAGACATAGTTTTAACCAAAAAACATTTATTTATTTTCCAAAACAGTTGCGAGAAGGAAACTTCTTTCACCAATGAGAAACCTTTTGACACACCCTTACGTGGCACGGCCATTACTCCAAGCTGCAGCTACCCCGTCTCGTAATTTCCCCTGTATAAAACAAGGTGATGACTGTATGCCCTACATGTGTTTTTAAACACATGTTCCCATATGTGAAATACTTATTAAAAGACTTCAAACAACACAAAGAGACTAATGTAACTTTAGAATGTATTAACAGGTTCACATATACATTTGTAAAATTCCACTTTCATTTTATTTTGAGCTTGGATCAGCAGAAAACTCATTACATTAAATTTGTCATAATGTATCTATACATTTTTCTCTAAACCTGACTGTAGTCATTTCAATATGTTTAAGCATAGATTTTTTTTAGTTTCTGGCTATGTAAGATCTTCATATTCATACTTGCTGTTTTATGGGCGTTTCACATGGTAGGCGTAACACCTGAATGTCAAATGCCACACCTACTTTTATCCAAATTATAACTTTACAATCTGCCATCTGTCCCCCTTATTTATACAATTCCATTCTGTAATTCACAAAGTCTGATTTGATATTGGGCTACTTTACTAGCAATGCTTCTTATTTTCAAGAGATTTATGCTGCTGATTCTTATAACAGTATCAGGTAATTATTTTCTGTCTTAACCGGAAAATTATGCAAAGTGTAAGTGATAACATTCAATTCCCAGGTGTTAAATTAGTTTACTGTTATTAAAAATATAATATTCTTAAAATTGTTTAAATATATAGAATCAATGATAATTTATCCTGCAGGTATATTTGCTGACAGCATTCAACCAAAAGACAAGAATACAAACATAATCAAGACTGAAGGAGAATCTGTGACACTGAGCTGCACATATGATGCAAGCAGCACTAATGTTAGACTTTACTGGTACAGACAGCATCCTAACAGTGAACCTCAATATTTACTGTATAAAGGAGCTCGTAGTAGTAGTGCTGAGAATATAGCAGATCATCGGTTTAAGTCAACTACATCAGATTCATCCACTGAACTCACTACTGACAGTGTAACCCTGTCAGATTCAGCTTTATATTACTGTGCTTTAAGAGTTGTAGCCCAGTGATACAAAAAGCCTGAGAAGCTTTACAAAAACATAAACTAAATTATTGCTTTGAACAGTTTTTAATCAAACCACAGTTGTTCTTTATGTGAACCACAAAGCTTCAGTATATGACAAGATACAGTAACACCTGCTTTAACCCACATTAATAAAACAAAAGGATTAAAGATCTCCTCACTGAACTATTTAGTCTTTATTCATAAAATATAACAAATAGTAATAATTAGAGTTCTCAACGGGTCGGGTCGGCCTGACAAATGCTTTCACTCTTCTTCTTCTTATCTTGATCCTCCTTTGGGCTGGTCTCCATGAGCTCTGCTCTTGGACTCGGCTCAATCTTTATGTTCTTTTTCTTTACCTGAGTTCTGGGGTTCAGACCACCCAGCTAGAAAAAAAAAGTTCTAAGAACGTTCCCTGAAAGTTCCCAAAAACATTCTGCCAACGTTAAAAGTGTCCAGTTTTCTTTAAGTTCTAAAAGTGTTTCTGGGTTGTCTGAACGTTAAAGGAATGTTACATTTGACCATTTTTAAACGTTATGACAATGTCATGTTTTATTGTTCACACAATGTTTAAAACAACAACTGTTTATTATATTGACTTGTTTAATTGTTATGTAAATGATATAGAAACATTGCATTTTATTATTATATAAAAAAAATTCTGAATGTTCAGTAAATATATTGCTGTAGAGAACACAATTCTCTTATTAGGTTTAGATGATGATGTTTTGTTTCATTTATAGTCACCATTATTGTGATTAGTGTTTGTTTAAGTTGGACTCTTGACACTTGACTTTTTGCTTGCTAGTTTTGCTCATTTACATTTTTTGACAGAAAATAAACTTTTGATTAGTAAATTAATTAGGTGATGATCTTTAACATTATATACCAAGCACCACATAACTACACTATTAACTTATCATAACAAATGTGGTACATTAACAAAAAGTTAACACAACCAGGAAATAAACTAGCAAGCCAAGGGTCAAGAGTCCAACTAAAACAAACACTAATCACAATAATGGTGACTATAAATGAAACAAATCATCAACATCTAAACCTAATAAGTGAATCTTGTTTTCTACAGCAATATTTTTACATAACATTCAGAAATAATGTTTTATAAAATAATAAAATTCAATGTTTCTCTATCATTTACATAACAATTAAACATGTCAATATACTAAACAGTTAAAGAAACTGGACACTTTTAACGTTGGCAGAATGTTTTTGGGAACCTTGGGAACTTTTAGGGAACGTTCTTAGAACTTTTTTCTTCTAGCTGGGTACTTAGATGCACTATAGATGGTTTCAGCAGTAACAACATAAACAAGCGGCTGTTGTGGTCCACACGTAACTTCCGGTAAACTTCGCTAAGAATAAATAACAACAAAGTTTTTTAAACGTAGTTTATTTATATAACAAGCAAAAAAACTTCATTTTTTATATATTAATATATAACCTAGAAAACCAAAACATTTGTTATTTTCGACGGGGCATTTGTTCAAGAGATCAGTTTAGCAACTAGTCAGACCTTAAAAAAAAAACGAAACCGGAAGTAAAGTTCGGATCCAGACGTGTATTGCGTCAGCGCACATGCATCCGATGAAACCATATTTACTACTGAAACTGATAGTGTGAAACTGCCTATAGTCTTCACTGGTCCTGCTTCACCACCCAAATTCATCATACATGATTTTCCCTTGACTTAACTCTGATCAACTTTAACTATTCTCAGTGTATAAAAGCAGACATTATTAGAAGTGTTCATCTTTCTCAAACTACCACTAGGTGGAGACATTTCACCAGATATTAGGAAATGAGTGTTTAGCCACACAACAGTTTGTGCTGCAGATATCATCCTGTAAAATGATACACTGCTTACAAGTTTTACTTTGTTTTCTTGCATGTAATTGTTCTGTTTAATATTTAAAATCTTTTTTCAAGTGGTCATATGACTGAAGACCTTTTTTGGGCGAACTACAGTAAACAAATAACTGTTCATATCTTCTCCACGAGCAGATCTGAGAACATACGCATTCAATGCAAGCATTGGGCAAACCAAGTTATGCTGCTTCTGGTTTTGATCTCTAAATGGAGGAGGACAGAAGGCCTGCAAATCTAAGACACATTAGAAAGAACCTCAGGCACATAACCAGGGTGCAGAAGAGCCTTGATCATCCCAAGTGCAAGTTCTAGGCATGTAGAGGACACTTTCTGTGGCTGAACTCTCCTCTATGATGTGATTGTAGACAGAAAAAATGTTTTGAGTGCCAAAAGCTTGACTGGAATGGTCTCAATGGGCTTGAAATGGGCCACAGAGAGAGCAGAGTCTCCACTCCTCAGGCCTCAGCCCCTGTCTCAACAGGGCGTCTGCTCTCTGATTCAGACACCAGGGCAAGTACACTGCTCTGGGTAAGAGCAGCTTCCCCACTGTACAAGTTGGAGTGCCATATTTTTCTGTGGGCACAAACGCAAAGCCCCCTGGAAAAGGTGTTTCAGAGCGTGAAAGACCTCCAGCATCTCTAGGCAATGTATGGGCCTACTGAGATGATGGACTTAGATTATGACCCACATGGCTTTCCATAACCACTCCCCAGTTTAGAGAGATGCATCAGTCATAAGTGTGATGTGACAACACTGAGCCCTCAACATTGTCAATGAATCCCATACTATGCCCAGAATAGAGAGAAAGGAAAGAAAGTGGGCAGTATTATTATAATTCGCCTTACTACCTACCTCACAAAACAGGTGAAATCTGAACGACCTAATTTTTCACATGCTTGCAGTAAATGGCTTACCCAAACAAAGGGTCTGTGTACTTTTGCGTCCATTCATTTTTCTTTTTTAACCAATAAATATAAAAACGAAAAATGTGATTTTCTCTTTTTTTGTTTTTAAACTGGTGAAAAGATAATCAAAATACAAAGTTATTCTAATTATTTAATAGTATTTTACAATTGAAAAGCAAATAATTGTAATTTATTTATTTTACTTACACAGTTTGGCTGTTTCACATTAAGGCTTCTTCTGGCTGTGAATTCGCAGAGCGCGGCTTTATGCACGTGAACATCACAGCCTTTCTTTACTCATTTAGACTATATTAAAACGCGTCCCAGATAGCAAAATTGCTGTGGCCCAGATCTGGTTCCCATCTGACACCTTCATCTGGCCCACCTTTGGCATGGAATGATGGCACTTGAGCGGTCCACCTCTTTTTTTCCAGATCTTTACCAAAAGCAAACCATAGAAACGCCACATGTCAGCCAAACACAAAGCAAACAATGCAGATCTGGCCCAAATCTGGGTAATAGTTAATTTAAATTTTGGCCCAGATTCAGCCCAGACCCAACACCATTCACTGGCCCACACCTGGCATGGATTGATGGCACTTGTGTGATCCACTCCTGTTTAACACGTCTCGCCCACAAGGAAGCCAGAGTGATGCCACAAACAGAGTATGAATCTCAACTATGGTGACAATTAAATGAAAAACTTCATGCTGCAATGCATGCTGGGTATTAACAAATTACAAATCTCATCCAGGACTCCCAGCATGCACTGCGACATGGCTAAATAATGAACTTTTTACAATTTTCTTTGTCACCATGGTTGAGATTCATAGTCTGATTCTTGATGTTTGTACGTACGGTTATTTTTTGCCAAAATTTCTAAAACTCCTTAATAACAAACTGCTGCGAAAGTGCTGGATCTCATAAACAACATTGACAGAAAATAAACTTTTGATGAGTAAATACTTTAATTAGATGATGACTTTTACTATTACGTACCAACCACCACAGAATTGCACTACTAACTTAACATTGCCATAACAAATGTGTTTTAAACGCACAAAGTAAGGCAACCAAGAAAAATTGGTAAAGAAGTCAAGGGTCCAACTAAAACAAACACTAATCACAATAATGGTGACTTAAAATTAAACAAAGCATCAACATCTAAACCTAATAAGTGAATTGTGTTTTCTACAGCAATGTTTTTACTAAACATTCAGAAATGTTTTCTAAAATAATACAATGCAATGTTTCTCTATCATTTACATAACAATCAAACAAGTCAATATAATAAACAGTTGTTGTTTTAAACATTGTGTGAACATTAAAACAGGACATTGTCATAACGTTTAAAAATGGTAAAATGTAACATTCCTCTAACGTTCAGACAACACAGCAACGTTCTTAGAACGTCAAGAAAACTGGACACTTTTTATGTTGGCAGAAAGTTTTTGGGAATGTTGGGAACTTTCAGGGAACGTTCTTAGAACTTTTCTCTGTTAGATGGGTAAATGGATCACTTCAGACTCACACACACATGAGCTGGTGCTTACTGTGCCACATGTTTGCCAAAACCGGCCCGGATATGTTTTAAGAGAACTGGGCCACATTTGCTGCAACATATGTGGGCCACTTTAGACACAAACCCACATGAGCCAGTTCTTACCGTGCCATAGTTTTGCCAAAACTGGCCCAGACACGTTTGTAAAGAGCTGGGCCACATTTGCTGCAACATGTGAGGGCCACATTTGGTTTATTCCAAGATTAGGCCGTGTCTGTTGTGCAGCATTTTTGCCAAAGGTGGCCCATATTTGTTGTTTGATATTTGGGCCATATTCACTATTTGTCAGATGGGCCACTTTTGGTTCATATTCAGATGACATGTTGCCATGGGCACCGGATCTTTGCCTTAAAAGGCCCACATGTGATTTGATATATGTGGCCCATTTTTGCTATTTTACATGTGAGCAACTTTAGGTTCACATCCCTTTTATTCGGGCCATAAGAAGACCAGCAGTGCCGCATCTTTGCCTGAAGTGGCCCACATGTGCTTGCTATCTGGGGTAGATTATAACTGGCAAGACTGAACATCTACAATGTTTGAAACTATAAATGTTGATTTGTGATAATGGGCTCTATCTTACACCCGGCGCAATGCAGGGCAACAAAAACCTAGTCTAAAGTCAATGGCGCAATATGTTTTTTTGTTATTTGAAGAGAGCATTAGTAATATGCGCCGAAACGGGAAGACAACGCGGGTTTGCTTAACACATAGGATACATGAATGCGCAGCAGCATGAAAACGCTTTTAAATATGAAAGATTTAAGGATTGAATGTGAAAGATTATTATTGAGTCTCTTGGACATAAATGAGGACTAATTATGAGACGTTGGAAGGCACAAAGAGCTGCTTCACCTGCAGCCTGGTAAATAAATGCTTTGAGTTAAACAAATGCATCTGTTTTTAAATGCTACCTCACGGATTTATTGTATATGATGACTCTGTACCTGTGGATATGGTGAGATGAGAAACATTTTTAAGTAATGCTTAAAAAAAACTGACGCTGTCCAAGTGCTGAACCTTGCAGAGACTTTGCGGTTTGTAAATTCTTTATCTCCTGTTTGTAACGTAACAAACAAAGTATTTTTACAGTACAAACCTTTTCTTACATACTTCCCAGATAGCAAGCACATGTGGGCCACTTCAGGCAAAGATAAGGCACTGCTGGTCTTCTTATGGCCCGAATAAAAGGGATGTAAACCTAAAGTGGCTCACATGTAAAATAGCAAAAATGGGCCACATATATCAAATCACATGTGGGCCTTTTAAGGCAAAGATGCGGTGCCCACGGCAACATGTCATCTGAATATGAACCAAAAGTGGCCCATCTGACAAATAGTGAATATGGCCCAAATATCAAACAACAAATATGGGCCACCTTTGGCAAAAATGCTGCACAACAGACACGGCCTAATCTGGGAATAAACCAAATGTGGCCCTCACATGTTGCAGCAAATGTGGCCCAGCTCTTTACAAACGTGTCTGGGCCAGTTTTGGCAAAACTATGGCACGGTAAGAACTGGCTCATGTGGGTTTGTGTCTAAAGTGGCCCACATATGTTGCAGCAAATGTGGCCCAGTTCTCTTAAAACATATCCGGGCCGGTTTTGGCAAACATGTGGCACAGTAAGCACCCGCTCATGTGTGTGTGAGTCTGAAGTGATCCATTTACCCATCTAACAGAGAAAAGTTCTAAGAACGTTCCCTGAAAGTTCCCAACATTCTCAAAAACTTTCTGCCAACATAAAAAGTGTCCAGTTTTCTTGACGTTCTAAGAACATTTCTGTGTTGTCTGAACGTTAGAGGAATGTTACATTTTACCATTTTTAAACATTATGACAATGTCATGTTTTAATGTTAACACAATGTTTAAAACAACAACTGTTTATTATATTGACTTGTTTGATTGTTATGTAAATGATAGAGAAACATCACATTGTATTATTTTAGAAAACATTTCTGAATGTTCAGTAAAAACATTGCTGTAGAAAACACAATTCACTTATTAGGTTTAGATGTTGATGCTTTGTTTAATTTTAAGTCACCGTTATTGTGATTAATGTTTGTTTTAGTTGGACCCTTGACTTCTTTACCAATTTCTCTTGGTTGCCTTACTTTGTGTGTATAAAACACATTTGTTATGGCAATGTTAAGTTAATAGTGCAATTCTGTGGTGGTTAGTATATAATAGAAAAATCATCATCTAATTAAAGGATATACTCATCAAAAGTTTATTTTCTGTCAATGTTATTTATGAGATCCAGCACTTTCACAGCAGTTTGTCATTAAGGAGTTTTAGAAATTTTGGCAAAAAATAACCGTTGCACATTTGGGACGTACAAACATCAAGAATCAGACTATGAATCTCAACCATGGTGACAAAGAAAATTGTAAAAAGTTCATTATTTAGCCATGTCGCAGTGCATGCTGGGAGTCCTGGATGAGATTTGTAATTTGTTAATACCCAGCATGCATTGCAGCATGACGTTTTTCATTTATTGTCACCATGGTTGAGATTCATACTCTGTTTGTGGCATCACTCTGGCTTCCTTGTGGGCGAGACGTGTTAAACAGGAGTGGACCACACAAGTGCCATCAATCCATGCCAGCTGTGGGCCAGTGAATGGTGTTGGGTCTGGGCTGAATCTGGGCCAAAATTTAAATTAACTTTTGCCCAGATTTGGACCAGATCTGCATTGTTTGCTTTGTGTTTGGCTGACATGTGGCGTTTCTATGGTTTGCTTTTGGTAAAGATCTGGAAAAAAGAGGTGGACCGCTCAAGTGCCATCATTCCATGCCAAAGGTGGGCCAGATGAAGGTGTCAGATGTGAACCAGATCTGGGCCACAGCAATTTTGCTATCTGGGTTGTAAATTATTTTTTGATGATATTGGATAGCCATTTAAAGCAATTAAAAGCCTGCTTTTTTACTTCCATGGGGCAGGTGGCCTTTCTGTGTGGAGTTTCTGCATGTTCTCCCTGTGTCAGCGTGGCCCAGTGTTTCCTCTAGGATTTTTTCCAGCTGTGGCGGCAGGGGGCGCCCATGATGATTAAAAATTTACATTATTTTTTTTAAAATGCAGATTCTAGGCTACAGTAAACTAACATGTTTTTTTTATAATTTTCATGCTGTCATTTACTTTTCCTTATATTTTTTCTTAAAAAATACGTTTTATAGCTTCGTACGGAACTTTCATTGTAGTTTTAATGTACTGTTGCAAAGTCACGCACAATCCTGTTTGATAATCCGCACCGCAGTGATTGACAGAACAACCGACCAGTTATCCGACATCAGCAGCAATTTAGTCCACACGTTTGACATAAAGACCCCGTCCCGATCACACCGCAAATCGCGCAGTTAAATATAAACCTTTGAGGGTCTTCAGAGCTTAAACACAAATAAGCACATGACCATTTAAAAACTGCTATCTATCGGAATCGAGTCGAATTTTGGTCTTGGGTGTTAGACCCGCAGTTAACTCTTGTTTATTGAGTCGCCGACCTGCATCTACAACGAAAATGACACGTTAATATTATTACACCCGTTACATCAAATATATGCGCGGGTACCCCGACCCTGCTGTCTGAAAACAGATGAAACCGTCTCACCGTCTGCCTCAAGTCTTAATTACCAATGCCCTTCTCTTCCCACTGGAATAATGTAAGTTTCCTTACAAACAGATTCGACTATTAATGTCTTGCATTTCCATATGAGTAGTATTCTGTATTTAGCCTTTTTTTGACAAATATCTCGTCATTAAATGTGAAACTTTGTGAGTGTCGATCTGAAGCACAGAAGATTGACAGCTGAGCGGTCAGCAGCACGCTGCGCTTATAGTCTATATTCTGAATAACTAATGGCCCGATAAGTTGATTATATAAGTACAGTGATTCCAAATGAATCTCCAAAAAACTTGTAATATGTTAAATCGAAAGTTTAATCATGTCTTTTCTCGCAGCCCTGCGCTGCGTCCGTGTATGCGCCGGTGAACAGAATACGCGATGACCTTGAACCTTAAATTACCCTACATTTATTGTCATACAGATAAAAGTTAAACAACATTAGAAACTGTAAATGTTGTATTTTTATTTGTGTAAACTCACAATAAGGAGAAAACATCGTGCTCATTTAAAATCATTAAAACATGACGTGCTTTCTGCTGCTTTGGTTTTACAGCGCGTCACAAAAAAGAACAGAAACTTAAATACTTTTTTAAATCGTTTTGTCAATCTGATAATTATTTAAGTGTAACATATTTTGTGTAGGCTTATTTATTTTATTATTATTTCTCAAAACAGAGACGTAGCCTAATCATCATCTGTTGATTTAAATCTATTTGTACATGAAACTAAACACATGGGGAAATGTATATTTTAGGCGATTTAAGTTATTTATAAATGAGTGAACAACGCGAATCCAGAAAGGAATTTATTTATTTTTAAAGACAGCCAGTCTGGCAGGGCTCTTTATTTTGCGAGCTGCCGCCGTGGGTTTTGTCTAGAAGGGATACAGCAAATGCCGAAAAGTTTTGGATTAAATTTGGAGGTATATTTTTATTAGGATGAAAACAGCGGCTCTGGCTAAATGAGATCCAAATACATCCTACAATTGTGTGAAATTTTGTGTTTAGAGTTGGGTTTTGGTGAAGATTATGATAAAACAGTGCTCATACGGCAAGATTTCGTTTGCTGTATCCCTTCTATCCACAACCGCAGGCGTGGCGGGGATGTTTTAGGCGCGGCGGCCCGCCACGGTAGAATGTATATAGCGGAAACACTGGTGGCCAAAAACATGTTCTCCCACAGGCCAAAAACATGCAAGTTAGGCAAATTGGAGATACCAAAATGTGTCTCTCCCCCAACTTGTGTATAAATCAACTTGTCTGAATAAACTTGTGTATGGATTACCTGGTTCTCGCCATGAATATAGCCGTAGATGCTGGAATGGCGTTAAGAAATAAAGGAAAAAGAAGATTTTACTTCCATGACTAAATGAAAACGGGTTTTAAAGGTTTTAATGAAAAAATAACAATTTCAATACAAGTGTAAAACAACACAATTATTTTACATTAATTTTAAACTGGGGATCTTCTTCCTCCGCTTAGTTTTTCAGTTTCAACTGAGGGGTTTTACCATTTTCAATCAACAAGTAGTCGGTGTTCATGCCAATTTGATTGTTTCAGATAGACCCTGATTTGTGAAAATTATATCATAAATATAAATAACAAACTACTTTTTTTACTGTTTCAGACGGACGTCGGTCTTTTTTTATACTGCATAATCTCTCTATTTTCGCACAGTCCTTCCCGTTCACTTTGAACATTTCTCGTTGTGAATGAATGTTGATTTGCGTTTAAATACCTGTGTCTGAACCATAACTTGTTGCGATGACAGATGCGCACAGGCTGAATTTAAAACTAGTCAATTGTTTCTGACTGCAACACTGCATGTTCATTTAAATAGCCGTTAATTATAAAATGTGTATCTGTCTTCCGCATTCACCGGCTTCCCAGCAAGCAATTTTGGCTAAAACAAGGCAAAATTTAGGTTGTCAGTGAAAGTCTAATAGTATAATAGCCCAAGAATAGACAATGCTTATGTTTACAACATGTAAAAGAAATTAAAGCAAACACCTTGAACACCTGTTGCTTACATGATGGAATACAGTACTTCTCCAAGTTATTTTGGCAAGCGGCATGTAACCAAATTCAAGGTTATTTAGGGTAGAAGTGTGTTCCTATTGCACAAGCCGGACTATAGAGTCTCGGTTTTTGCTTGCTACAAAGTTTGACAAAACTTGAAGAAATGTACAAAATGCGTAGAATGATGATGTTTACATGCATGAAGCAAAGCACTGCGATCACTGCCAAAGAAGTCTGAATGTGAAATAGCTAATAATCGTGTTTTTTTAATTTTAGTTTTAAATGTATAATAAAGGTGCAAAAATCATAAACAAAAATCTGAAAATACATCAGTATTTGTTTTTTTGGGGTAGGATGTTCTAAATACAGTTTGAATTTAAATTTTGAAATGTAATATTGCATTTTAAAAATACAACAACCGTTTATATTTTATTTTTCATATCATGGTTTATAAAGGAAAAATGAATGGAGGCAAAAGTACACGGACCACAAAGTTACTGGGTTGATCTTTATGCATTTTCTAGGTTTATAGAAGCACTGGGGACCCAATTATAGCACTTTAAAGTTTGATTTTCATGCTATGACCCCTTTAAAATTAAGTTTTTCTGAAAATTTTACTTTCGCCCCTACTCCCCCCTAATTCAAAACACAGATGTCCTGGAGTCATCCAGTAAGAGCCAGAGCTGGATTCATGCCTTGTGTAAAAGTGCGAGGTGAGAGGGCTAGATTGAAAAGAAGCACCCAGTACTGGTACGCTGTGCCCCAAAAAGGGAAATTCCAGAGTTGGGGAAGCATGAAGATGTGAAAATATCAGATTTAAAATGATAAACCACTCCCCTGACTTTTTTCCATAGTAGAAAAAGAAACAAGATGATCAGCATGTCTATCTCGTCTGGTCCAGACAACTAAAGCTGGTTGCTGGTTAAAGAGCGCTGGATGAAATGGAATCTTTCCATTGAACTGATTTTACATGATGTTTTATATAAACAAGGTTTGGGAGGAGCTGATCAGACAATGAACTCAGCTGGCCTTCAATCATTAATCAATGAACATGGCTGGCTCTTAATCACTAATCAATGAACTTGGCTGGCTCTCAATGAACACGGCTGGCTCTCGATGATTAAGCAATGAACACGGCTGGTTATCAATCACTAATCAACACAACAACTTAGTACCAGCTCTATAAATAATCATAGAGTCCTTACCCTCAATTCTCTGGGACATTATTGCAAGATGTCCAGTCAAACAAACCCAGCACAGGAAATTCACCATACCACACAGGATTATCTCGGGCCTTCCGACAGCGGTCGGGATGTTTCAATCAAGCCCGAGGCCTCCCCACAGGCCGGGCGATCTTCCCGCATTGCTACACGAATCCCGAGGAGAAAAGGGCCGTCTCCTCGCACCTCGCAGAGGCGCTCCCCACCATCACCGGCATCTTCATACGCTTCTGCTTCTCCAGGAATCCCCGACATCAAGAAATGGTCCATCCTAGGCCTCGAACTAGCTCTTGAAAATGCAGATATTCCATTCTCACGTTAACAAACAAAGGCGCAACTGTTCAGCCTACTCCGCGATAGCCGGAGGGCTACTCAACCCCCGCAAACAGCCGTGACAGCAAGCTCTGACTCCTCGTCTCTGCAAGCACGGAGTACACCGTACACCCGAAAGACACCAGGGAAAACACGGAGGTCTCAAAGACACAGCATGAAGCCATGCTTCCGCTCACGGCAACGGCTTCGCTCCTCCCACTGCCGCTTCTTTCTCCCGGCCAATGGCCTGCTGCCCCTCCGTCTCTCTATCACACGGGGTTGCGTTCAGCAGCAGCGCCGGCCGCATCTATTTTTCCTTCTCACATTTCTCCCATTTTTTCCGCAGGAGCTGACACGAGCGCGGCAACGGCTTCGCTCCTCCCACTGCTGCTTCCTTCTCCCGGCCAATGGCCTGCTGCCCCTCCGTCTCTCTATCACACGGGGTTGCGTTCAGCAGCAGCGCCGGCCACATCTATTTTTCTTTCTCACATTTCTCCCACTTTTTCCGCAGGAGCCGACACGAGCTCGACAAAGGCTTCACTCATCCCACTGCCGCTTCCTTCTCACGGCCAATGGCCTGCTGCCCCTCCGTCTCTCTATCACACGGGGTTGCGTTCAGCAGCAGCGCCGGCCACATCTATTTTTCCTTCTCACATTTCTCCCATTTTTTCCGCAGGAGCCAACACGAGCATGGTAACTGCTTTGCTCATCCCACTGCCGCTTCCTTCTCCCGGCCAATGGCCTGCTGCCCCTCCGTCTCTCTATCACACGGGGTTGCATTCAGCAGCAGCGCCGGCCACATCTATTTTTCCTTCTCACATTTCTCCCACTTTTGCAGCAGGAGCCGACTCGAGCGTGAGGATGCCTCCGCTAACGAGTCAGGCCCCGGTTTTCGCTGCAGGAGCCGACACGAGCGTGAGGATGCCTCCGCTAACGAGTCAGGCCCCGGTTTTCGTTGCAGGAGCCGACACGAGCGTGAGGATGCCTCCGCTAACGAGTCAGGCCCCGGTTTTTGCCGCAGGAGCCGACACGAGCGTGAGGATGCCTCCGCTAACGAGTCAGGCCCCGGCACCCTCTATGACTTTTCAACCTGATATTTTCACCCACGGATCGACCCAAAGCGTGAGGCTGCCTCCGCTAGCGGCTCCAGCGGCTTCTTTTTCTGTTGATTCTGTTCCCCAGACTCGTCAGCCTTTCACGCTGGCTACCGCAGCACCAATGCCCATCCCACCCAACGCATTGGCCTTGGAACCTCCCCCTGTCATCAATTCCATCAGGCAACAGATCCTCGCAGAAATTGAGGCAGTTGGCATCAGAAGCGGATCTTCCCCCAACACTAGTGCCTCCCTATTCAACTATAATATTCCCGTAAATCATCCACTCAAAGACCTTCTTACCGCCTCTCTAGATACTATACTCCAGGCAGTCTCAATGGGAACTCTTCAAACCTATCTGACAGCTTGGAGAAGCTTCAGAACTTTCCATCATTTACACCAGATCCCTTTAGCCAACTTCTCTCTACTTACCATAACATCATTCATATCGTACCTGCATAAAGTCAAACACCTTCGAATCAGCACAATTAAAGGGTATATGAGCGGAATCCAATTTTTTCACAAACTAATGTTAGGTTTACCCTCAACTGCTATCACTAATCCCCAGACCGACATGCTTTTAAAAGGTATTGAAAAAACCCAACCCAAGAGTCCAGATTCCAGGTTACCCATAACCATAGAAATCCTTTCAAAATGTCTAGCCACTCTTCGCAAAGGCTACTCCTCAGTACATACTGCCCGAACCCTAGACGCCATGTTCGTGTTAGCCTTTTTTGGTTTCCTCCGCTGTTCAGAATTCACTGTTTCAGCCACCTTTGACCCAAACCTACACCCAACCATCTCTGATCTAGCCATAATAGATGACGAAACCATCTCATTTTTTATCAAACACAGCAAGACGGACCAAATGAGAAAAGGACACCACATATACATTTTCAAAATTCAAACTCCCATCCAACCATACCAAGTTCTCAAAGCTTACACTTCCTATCGTTGCCACCAGATTAAATCCTCTTCCGACCCACTTTTTGGGGATGAATTCAACCGCCCAGTAACCCGCTTTTGGTTTCAGAAGCACCTAAAACAAGTTTTGCTAACATCTGGCTTCCCCCCCATGAATTTTCAAGTCATTCCTTCCGCATTGGAGCAGCCACAACAGCTGCTCAAAACGGACTCCCAGACTCCCAGATACAAACCCTAGGCCGCTGGTCTTCGGAAGCTTTCAAAAATTACATCAGGGCAGATCGTGCTTCCATCAAAAAAGCCCACCAAACACTCACGGCCCAGCAAACGGACATAAGATCACACCGTCACACATAAACCCATCATCACCCTCGATCCACTTCCCTGCCTCCGCAGAAGCTAGTACCGGCAACTCAAGCTGAGACCCTCATCAAAATCTTACACAGCCCTACCACAACAGATTCCTTCTCAGATAACAACAACTGTCGCAGCGCGACCGCTCTTGCAGAAGCCCAAGCTTTTATTTCACTCTCTGCCACAGCAGATGCCTTTTTTAAGCCAGTATCGCAGCAGCGACCGCCCCCACAGGGGCCCGTGCTTCTTTCACTTCCTCTGTCAATAAAACCTTCCCTTTCCAACTCAGGCCAGTATCGCAGCAGCGACCGCCCCCGCAGGGGCCCGTGCCTTTTCCTCGATCTGCCGCAGCAGTCGACTTCTGAAGCCAGTATCGCAGCTGCGACCGCCCCCGCAGGGGCCCGTGCTTTTTTCACTTCCTCTGCCAATAAAACCTTCCCTTTCCAACTCAGGCCAGTATCGCAGCAGCGACCGCCCCCGCAGGGGCCCGTGCCTTTTCCTCGATCTGCCGCAGCAGTCGACTTCTGAAGCCAGTATCGCCGCTGCGACCGCCCCCGCAGGGGCCCGTGCTTCTTTCACATGCTCTGCCAATAAAACCTTCCCTTTCCAACTCAGGCCAGTATCGCAGCAGCGACCGCCCCCGCAGGGGCCCGTGCCTTTTCCTCGATCTGCCGCAGCAGATCATTTCAACCTCGAAGCCCGTATCGCAGCGCGACCGCCCCCGCAGGGGCCAGTGCTTCCTTCACATTTTCTGCCCAGCAGAATCTATGCATCTATCGCTGCCTAAGCAGTACTGCTCCCTCTGGAGTTTTCTTCTTCCCCAACTACCTCATGTCTGGCTCCTCTAGAGCACAGCCCCATCTCAGGGCACAAACTGCTTCCTTCGCTCCCTTGGAGTCCTACCTTGCTCCTTACAGCACTACCTCACCTATTACCTTTAAAAACTCCCCGCTCTTCTTCAGAGTACAATTTTCTCCCTTCCCTACATATTGGCAGCAGCAGATTTTGCTCCCCCGGAGCCCCCTATATTCTTCAAACTACAGCCTTTGGGTCCAGGCCTCTGCCCCACCTCATATATCCTTCTCAACCTCTTCACAGCACTTCTCAACAGTGCCCGCTCTCCAGAGCTGCCTTTTTCAATTCTACCCTCTACTTCAGCATTTTCCCCAATGAGGGCCAGCACCTCGCCTTCTCAAGCCAGCCTTCTTTGGGGAATTGTTGTTCAGGCGGCTGTCCTGCACCACCTGCTCTTTTTGGGGATAACCCGGGTCAGGGCACGCCCCAGGCCCGGGGCTCCTTCCCCGGTCAAGGGACGAACGTTCCGAACTCGGGGGGTATTTCCCGAGCTCGGAACCTTCGCCCCGGGACAGCACGCCACTCACGCATATTAGCAGTCCCTCTTTATTGTCAGTGAGGCGAACTCGTAAAATGATGTTTTATATAAACAAGGTTTGGGAGGAGCTGATCAGACAATGAACTCAGCTGGCCTTCAATCATTAATCAATGAACATGGCTGGCTCTTAATCACTAATCAATGAACTTGGCTGGCTCTCAATGAACACGGCTGGCTCTCGATGATTAAGCAATGAACACGGCTGGTTATCAATCACTAATCAACACAACAACTTAGTACCAGCTCTATAAATAATCATAGAGTCCTTACCCTCAATTCTCTGGGACATTATTGCAAACCCACCTCCACCCCTTCGCCTCACTACGTACATTTAGCTCAGCACCGGGGATAACCCGGGTCAGGGCACGCCCCAGGCCCGGGGCTCCTTCCCCGGTCAAGGGACGAACGTTCCGAACTCGGGGGGTATTTCCCGAGCTCGGAACCTTCGCCCCGGGACAGCACGCCACTCACGCATATTAGCAGTCCCTCTTTATTGTCAGTGAGGCGAACTCGTAAAATGCTCAGTATCTTGTGAAGGATAGAGGCAGGTCTAAATGTTACAAACCACACCCATCTTTACCCACTTTATCATTTTACAACAAGCACTCTCTCAACTCAAGTTACATATGTAGCTTTCATTCACGAAGCAAGTAATAATATAGTTTATCAGTAAATATGGAAATATGTATATTACTCATTCTTTTAACAGCAGAAGGTAAAACACACTTAAAAACTTAGATTTAAATGTGTTAAACTTTCACCCATACATAAACTGTTGGTATATGACATGTTACATACAGATTTCAGATGGTATTTTTTTCTTGATGTTGATTTGCTTTTCTGTTCTCCTGCAGGTGTATTTGCTGATAGCATTAAACCAGACAAAGATACTAATATACTCAAGATTGAAGGAGAATCTTTGACACTGAGCTGCACATATGAAGCAAGCAGCAGTTATATTTATCTTTACTGGTACAGACAGCATAACAGCGAGCCTCAGTTTATACTGCGGAAAGGTGCTCGATCAAATAGTGGTTATGATGATATACCAGACCCACGCTTTAAGTCAACAACATCACAATCATCCACTGGACTCATTATTGACAGTGTAACTCTGTCAGATTCAGCTTTATATTACTGTGCTCTGAGAGTTGGAGCCCAGTGATACAAAATACATGAGAGGCTTTACAAAAACTCACACACAGATATTGCTTTGAACAGTTTTTAACCAGATAAACATCAAACCACAGTTGTTCTTTATGTGAACCACAAACTAATTTGTAAATGACAGAATACAGTAACACCTGCTGCAAGTTTGGAGAGTTATGGAGGGGTAAAAGTTAACAGTTGATGCAGTTGTTGCTTTAAACAGCTATCTTTCACATGCTTAGAAACTACTTTTGGGGGCAGTTCCCCAGGGCAGTAATGTTTTAAGCATGTTTGTTAAAACTAGCTATATTTCCTAATTAAACCAAGGTTTAAAGGGGTCATAGAGTGAAAATTAGACTTTTTCATGTTTAACAGCTATAATTGGGTCCCCAGTGCTTCTATCAACCTAAAAAATGTGATAAAGATCAACACACAAGCCATTTTCTGCAAACATGTGAAAAATTAGGTCATTCAGATTTCACCTGTTTTGTGAAATAGCAAGGCGAATTACAATAATACCACCCCTTAATTTGCACATGATTCGGACACGTGAAAACTCGGTAACAGATACCTTAAACGCTTGAAACGTTTCCAGCTGAATTCAAATACAGTCACATTCCTATCTTACCATATCTGCGCTACTTACCTGACCAACGGTGAGCTCAAACTGCCAGAAGCTGGCGGAAGGCTCA
Organism: Misgurnus anguillicaudatus; assembly: GCF_027580225.2. Classification (NCBI taxonomy): domain Eukaryota; kingdom Metazoa; phylum Chordata; class Actinopteri; order Cypriniformes; family Cobitidae; genus Misgurnus; species Misgurnus anguillicaudatus. Next base: position 18,224,948 of record NC_073338.2, read on the forward strand.
ATAGTACCCAGTGCTGTGATTGGCTGAAACGCTCGGGGCACGGGGAGTGCCTTCCAGGCAGCGCTGCCTTGAAGGCTTCATTTAGGGCTTAAAACACCAACGAGCCAGGAGGTCACCTCCTGCTGAAAAAGCTTGATTTTGAAGTCCTCAACCGGAGCCTTCAAGGCAGCTTCTGCAGTGGAGCGGTTCTGGCTCGCCGTTGGTCGGGTGAGTGGCGCAGATGGTTGGATGGGAGTGTGACTGGTTTGGAATTCAGCTCGAAACGCTTCGAGCGTTTAAGTTACGTGTTACCACGTTTTCACGTGTCCGTGGCACGACTTTCTTTTTCGTGCCAGTTTCACGTAATGGTTACTCAATTTTTTTTCAAACCATTGTTGTTTGGGATTGGGGTTAGATTTGTGGGTTTTTTTATTTTTAAACTGTTTTCGCTTGGGATGAAGTTGGGTTTGGGTTAGAATGGCAGTGGTTTATACATTTATTTGTCAGAAATTTAAACTGCTTTCACTTGATGTTGGGGTTAGAGTTGGGTTAGGATGTCATTTTACTTAACAGAAAGTTGTTCTAACCCCAATCCCAAACGACAATGGCAAGAAAATAGGGAAAACAATTGAGTAAACACCGCGTGAAACCGGCACGAAAACGAAAGCCGCGCCACAGACACGTGAAAACGTGGTAACACGTAACTTAAACGCTCAAAACATTTCGAGCTGAATTCAAAACAGTCACATTCCTATCTAACCATCTGCGCTACTCACCTGACCAACGGTGAGCTCGAACTGCTTCACTGCAGAAGCTGCCTTGAAGGCTCCGGTTGAGGACTTTCATTGGTCATTTTTGTGAACCAATCAAATTTCTTTCTGCCCCTGAGCTCATGTTTAAGTAAAACTCCTATCTGAACTGGTTTGGGAAAAAAAATCACGCGCTGAAAAACTGTGCTAATTAGCAAATCCAGGTGATTGGAACAAAATACTGGAGAGGACTTTTAATCCTGGCACATGGATTTCCCACCTCTGCTCCATTGAAGCTTTTGAAAGGAATTGTGGGACCAGAGGCGGCCAATCCATGTGCCATGAGTAAAAGTCCTCTCCAGTATTTTGTAGGGATGGCTCCCGCGAAACTGACGTTTCGACACTGTGTCGAGATCCCGAAGCGTAAATGTTTCAAAACACTGCTCCGAAATGTGATTCGAAACACCCATGTCACGTGATGAAGTGATTCGAAACACCTAGCGGTGCATTTCACAAGTCTTTCGAAAGGTGGCGTACCTGTCGAATCTGCGTCGAATGTTAAACTGACAGGGTAGGAAACAAATCTGACAATACCTCATAGATGCGTTTTTGGCAAGATCAAATACTATAAATTACTGAAAAGAAGTAATTTTTCCTCATAGGTATGTAACACTTAGGCTACTTACAAAAAATGCATGCCAGCAACAAGTGTCCCTTGTGTGAGAATGTTTTCAAAGGCTGGAGAAATTATATGTAAAAAGGAAGCTGGTTGAGTTTATCAACACAGAACAATTGATATATTTGAATAAAGATCTTTATATGTAAACAATGTGGCATATTATGGCTTGATATATTTTATGAATCTCTTATTATTTATTTGGTAACGTTATATCTCTATTCCATTTTTTTTATTAAATAGACCCGAATAGCCTATAGTTATCGACAATTGTGAGCCTAAAAGCTCATGTAGTTGTCAAACAGATGTTAAAACAACAACAAAAAGCATTTTATTATGATGACGTAGCACATGCATTTCCCAGGTTTGATCCTAAGATCTACGCATGAGAGTCAAGAGCACTATCCACTCTCCCATTCTATCACTTGTGTATCAATCAAACAACATGTGGGATACAATTTGTCAGCGCTCGTCTAAAATCTTGTCAAGGCTGCTTCATGTAAAGATATGCAAACGACCGCTAGGTGTCACTGTGGAGGCGGTTTCGGATTGATGTTTCGAAGCCTCGAAACATACGGCACAACTGATTCAACTGTTTCAGTGTTTCACGAAGCCTCGCTCTGCCCACCACTAGTATTTTGTTCCAATCACCTGGATTTCTTGTCTGATACATCAAGATGAAGTGTTGTTTTATTTTATTGGTTATTCAACTGTTTTTCCTATTTTCTTACCATTGTCGCTTGGGATTGGGGTTAAAACAACTTTCTGTTACATAAAATGACATCCTCACCATAACCCAACTCTAACCCCAACCCCAAGTAAGAACAATTTAAATTTCTGACAAATAAACATATAAACAATGCCATTCTAACCCAAACCCAACTTTATCACGCGAAACAGTATAAAAATTTGCCAAAAACCACAAATCTAACCCCAATCCCAATCCCAATCGTGAAACTGGCACGAAAAAGAAAGTCGTGCCACGGACACGTGAAAACGCGTCACTTAAATGCTCGAAACGTTTTGAGCTGAATTCAAAACAGTCTCGTTCCTATCTTACCATATCTGCGCTACTCATCTGACCAACGGTGAGCTCGAACTGCTTCACTGCAGAAGCTGCCTTGGAGGCTCCGCCGAGGGCTTAAACCAGTAACGAGCATTTTGATTGGTCGTTTTTGTGAACCAATCACATTCTTTCTGCCCTCAGAACATGTTTGAGTAAGGAAAACTCCTATCTACCATTCGCACATTTATTCATAATGCTTGTTATGATATAACACAGAAACATGGAGAAATATATTCCGCTGATTCTTATATCTGTGTCAGGTAATATGCTCACTGTCAAACTCAAATATTTTCAAACTTGTAAGTAGTATGGTGTTAAATTACAGTATTAACATCAATGTTATATAACCTTATAATAAGGCTCTTTAACACTAATGTTTCACTGTACCAAATGTAAAAAAAAACTACATTTTCAATGAGATCTTACCAATTTAACCAATTTCTTTGTTTGCAGGTATATTTGCTGAAAACATTCAGCCAAAAGACAATAATACAAATATAATCAAGACTGAAGGAGAATCTGTGACAGTGAGCTGCACATATGATACAAGCAGCGATAATGTTTATCTTTACTGGTACAGACAGCATCCTAACAGTGAACCTCAGTATTTACTGTATAAAGGTGCTCGATCATGGAAACGTCATGGGAATATAGCAGATCATCGGTTTAAATCAAATACATCTGAATCATCCACTGAACTCATTATTAACAGTGTAACTCTGTCAGATTCAGCTTTATATTACTGTGCTCTAGGAGATGGAGCCCAGTGATACAAATTACCTGAGAGGCTTTACAAAAACTCAAAACAGTTATTGCTTTGAACACTTTTTAATCAAGTAAATATCAAAACAGTGGTTCTTTATGTGAACCACAAAATTCTTACAGGGTACAGAAACACCTGATGAAGGTTTACCCACCCTGCTGAATTAAACCAGCTAAAGTTGGTTGATCTCCCAGTCTAATTTTAGCCAGTTTAGCTGTTGTAGCAGGCTGGTTTTGGAGGGGGTTTGGCAACCTTTTAAGCTGTTCTTAGCTGGTCACCAGCCAAAACCAGTTCACCAACTAACTTTACCAGGCTGGAAGGGCAGTTTGACCAGCTTTGCCAGACCAGTTTAAATCAACTAAGTTTAATTCTTAAACCAGCAATCCAGCTTAGCCATGCTGTCCATGCCTTGTTAAAATGTTTTTCATATATTTTACATAACTTATGTGCCTCTCTTCCATCTTTTACTATTACTATGAAACCGCTCCTTCTGAGATGCTCTGATTGGTCAAGCTGTTCTGATTGGCCCAGTCTGTTGTGACTTGCTTAGAGCATGTACCAAAAATTTCCAACATTTATAGGAGGATCTTTGTTGACATCTTTGTACGCATGCGCGAGTGGTTATGTGGCAACAAAACAAACAGCATGGCTGCCTGTAAAGACGCGACTAGCACTTTCAAGAGAGTTAGCGGGCAAAAACACAGTATGTAAGCACTTTAACATCTGAAGACCGGAGAAGGTTTGGAGAGAAGCTCAAAATTTGTATTGGTGACAAAATCAAAGTTATTCAAAGCTCATAAGATCTGGGCAGATGTGTAAAATCCATGTGCCATGAGTAAAAGTCCTCTCCAGTATTTTGTTCCAATCACCTGGATTTGCTAATTAGCAGTTTTTCAGCAGGAGGTGACCTCCTGGCTTGTTGGTGTTTTAAGCCCTCAATGAGGCCTTCAAGGCAGCGCTCCCTGGAAGGCACTCCCCGTGCCCCGAGCGTTTCAGCGTTTCAGCCAGCTTCTGGCAGTTCGAGCTCATCATTGGTCAGGTGAGAAGCGCAGATATGGTAAGATAGGAATGCGACTGTATTTGAATTCAGCTCGAAATGATTTGAGCGTTTTAAATGACGTGTTTTCACGTGTCTGTGGCACGACTTTTTTTTTCGTGCCAGTTTCACGTATTGTTTGCTCAATTGATTTTCCTATTATCTTAATGTTGCCGCTTGGAATTGCGGTAACAACATCTTTGTTACATAAAATGACATCCTCACCCTAATCCAACCCCAAGCAAAAACAGTTTAAAATTCTGACAAATAAACATAAAACCATTGTTTAAAATGGCGCCCGCATTTATGCAAAATCCAACTTTGTCCTTGCACAAAAACATTTCAAAAATCAGACAAAAACCATAAATCTAATCCCAAGCAACAACAATTTGAAAAAAGTAAAAAAAGCAAAAAAAACGATACGTGAAAATGGCACAATTAAGAAAGTTGTACCAGAGACACGTGAAAACATGTAAACACATCATTTAAACGCTCAAAACATTTCGAGTTGAATTCAAAAACAGTCACATTGCTATCTTACCATATCTGCGCTACTCACCTGACCAACGGTGAGCTCAAACTGCTAAAAGCTGGCGGAAGGCTCGATATCTAGCGCCAGTGCTGTGATTGGCTGAAACGCTCGGAGCATGGGGAGTGCCAGGCAGCGCTGCCTTGAAGGCTTCGTTGAGGGCTTATGCTGCGTTTACACCAACCGCGGTAGAGGCGTGAAGCGCGAGTGATTTCAATGTTAAAGGGGACATATTATGAGATTTTTTTTAAGATGTAAACTAAGTCTAAAATAGGTCTGAGCAAAAGTGTGCCGTTTTGGGTGTGTCATTTAAAATGCAAATGAGCGGATGAAGTGCAACCACTGATCACAATGATGGTGGCTTGTTGCAATTGAAACTCAATTGTGCTGTGAAATATTTTATCTCTCTCTTTCTCTCCATACTAAATGGTTGTGCTGTGGTTGGATAGTGCGGATAAAGGGGGCGGTATTACCTTATTCTGACATCACAATAAGGGCCAAATTACAATGACCTATTTTTTCACATTCTTGCAGAAAATGGTTTACCAAAACTAAGTTATTGGGTTGATCTTTTTAACATTTTCTAGGTTGATAGAAGCACTGGGGACACAATTATAGCACTTAAACATGGAAAAGGTCAGATTTTCATAATATGTCCCCTTTAAGTCAATGTGCAGACGCGTTGACGCGCGTCAGAAGGTCTCGCGGCGCGGAAGAGGCGTTCGGCGCGGAGCGGAAGACGCGTTTCCGCCTCATTCGCGCGAAAGGCGCGAATTGAGCATTGTGCGCGGTACGCGGGAATGGTGCTTTTGTGCATTTTGTGGTTCACGCGAATTTGCGGCTGACGCCCGAGTTGAACTTTTGAACTTTGGCGGAGCCTGCCTGCTGCTGTGGTGGCAGCTCCGCCCGGAGTCACTCACTCAACCAAGGCTTGATATTGTCCGTAAGCAGTCACTCGGAGCTATATGACACAAGTTGTTATTTCTATAGAGGAGACAGGAATAAAAAGGAAGAGCTTGGAAGAGTGTCAGTGAGGACATTGGGCAACCTGGTAAGTTGTAATACACACTTCACTTTTGAGTCAAGTGACGTTTATCGACCCGCACCGTTTATTTTCCCCCTATAGTAAGGTTACCAAATACAAACTGGTAACTCTCTTGATAAATGCACAATCAACATCAGTCATCTTGCAAACAGACATTCGCACAGCAGTTGCCCCTCCCACAAGAAGCGGATTTTGCCTAGGACGTGCGTCAAATGCTTGCTCGCGTCTACTCCGCTCTACACACGCGAATGCATTCAAAGGGTTCAAGCGGCAAACTCGGTGCGGTAGAGGCGGTTTTGACGCCCAAAACGCGTTTGGTGTAAACTCAGCATAAAAACACCAACGAACCAGGAGGTCACCTCCTGCTGAAAAACTTTGCTAATTAGCAAATCCAGGTGATTGAAACAAAATACTGGAGAGGACTTTTACTCATGGCACATGGATTTTACACCTCTGATAAATACATAGTCACTAAGACTTACCATGAACAAAATGAGCCTCACAAACTCGATTAGAAGCTGCAGGAATCCAGGCTTTCTTCGGAGCGTCCAGGTTCAATCGCCTAATTGCATGCAACCCTTTCTTTCGTTTTTCGCGATCCTTTTCGGAGGGAACAAAAGCTTTTTATCAGGCTCCCAACGAGCCTACAAACGACCACACAGCAAGAGTGAACCATCCTTTTCTCTAAATCAGTGGTCACCAATCCTGGTCCTGGAGGGCCGGTGTCTCTGCAAAGTTTAGCTCCAACCCTAATCAAACACACCTGAAGCACTTTAATTAGCTGCTTTAGGTGTGTTTGATTAGGGTTGTAGCTAAACTCTGCAGAGACACCGGCCCTCCAGGACCAGGATTGGTGACCAGTGCTCTAAATCCTCCTCCAAACGTGCAAAACAATCAAATTACAGGTATCTAGCGATGATTCCCATGATGCAACACGACAAACAATGACGTCACAAAAGATCCACCTATAGAGGGTATGCACGTGACATCACCTCCACCGAGAATGACTGCGGTTACGCCCACTGAATGGAAAAAGACAAAGCAGCAGAATTTGTGTACAGTGTGAAATCAGCATCAAGTCCAACTAAATTTAATTATTGCTGGTATTTATATACCGACAGCCAGTTTGATGAATGTTTTGCCACTCAACAGGACGAGCTCCGGCGTGGTCACGTAGAAAAGTGACGTCAATGCATACCCTCTATATACTGCAATATATTATAATATAATATTTTATAATATATTTCAAGTAATATATTGGTAAATATATTTTTCTTTAGTAAGGGAATGTGTACCTTTTAGGTACAAAAGTGTACTTTTTGAAAAGATACCAACCCTAATGACAGCTTTTGTACCTTCATACACCTTTGTTTCTGAGAATGTATGATACATTAGATGATGGTTGACACCTTCATCTTAATGAGATTTCTCTAAAATGTCACAAACCACACCCACATTTACACACTTTATAGCTCCACTGCATTAACATTTTTATCTTATAACTTTATTAGTCAACATGGAGAGATGTATATTACTGGTCCTTATAACAGCATCAGGTAAAGTGCACTTAAAAACTCTGTCAGACTTAAATATGTTCAACTTTCACAAATGTACATATTTACATGTTAAATGCTAAAATGGCACAATATTTTAAATTTTTATTACTCTTTCATTTCCTGGCAGGTGTATTTGCTGATAGCATTAAACCAGACAAGGATATGAATATAATCAGAAGTGAAGGAGAATCTGTGACACTGAGCTGCACTTATGAAACAACCAGCAACAATGTTTATCTTTACTGGTACAGACAGCATCCTAACAGTGAACCTCAGTTTATACTGCGGAAAGGTGCTCGATCATATAGGAGTGAGGATATAGCAGATCGTCGGTTTAAGTCGACAACATCAGAATCATCCACTGAACTCACTACTGCCAGTGTAACTCTGTCAGATTCAGCTCTATATTTCTGTGCTTTAAGAGTTGAAGCCCAGTGATACAAAAAGCCTGAGAGGCTTTACAAAAACGTACACACAGTTATTGCTTTGAACAGTTTTTAATCAGATAAACATCAAACCACAGTTATGAAACCACAAAGCCTCTGTTCATATCAGGATATGGTTACACCTGGTTGAATTTGGGTAAATTGTATTCAGTATTTTGTGATATAGTGGCGGAGTGTAGGCTACATGATGTATTACTTAATTGACTTAGGATGCTTGAGTGGTTACACTTAATTTCCATATCCACTTTAGACATACTAACTGTACTATACATAACTTTGCAACTATATGCCAAATAATTCTCATTAAAGTATTTGTACACTGAAAAAAACAACTTGTAAAATTTACTTAAAAAAATCCTCGTAACAATTTGCACGAACTTTTTTTAAGTAAAATTTACTGCTTTTTTATAAGTAAAACTTACCTACTAAAATCAAATAAAATTTACTTAAAATTGCATGATAAAACATATGTTAAATAATTAATTAAATGTTACTTAATTATTTTATTTAGAAGTTAGATTTATTTTAATCGTTTAGGTAAAGTCTATTAGGTTTTTTTGGAAAATTGAAGCATTGCTGTCCTAATATAAATCGTATTTTCTGTTTGTTATTTTCTTTAACATATTCCTATGGACCTAGTTATTTTTAGTGTTATAAATGGCATTATAACACAAAATTCATGACTGACAACACGTCAGTCATTGAATAAACTTGATTCGGAACAGAAACGCACACAAACTGTGTTTCTGACATGCATTATCAACACTGTGGAGAGAATTACAATACAATGTTCTGAACAGGGTTCATGTAAAGAAACACTGATCACCTGAACGGTGACTTCACAAAATTATTATTTACAACAAAACAACATCAATAATATAAGAGCTTAAACCTTTATGACATTTTGCTAACAAATATTTAAGTAGTTAAAGTTCTTATCAGTTCTTATTCTGTGATAAAGCTTAAAAAATAAAAATATTCAGGCGCAAAGAATTGTGAGTATTCCTTACAACGTGCAAATAAATGAAGTAAATTTTACTTAGATTTTTTAGTTTAATGGATTTAATATTTTTAATTAAAATGAACTAAGATTTTTTACTTGAATCTGCTAAAGTTTTTGATTAAAATGTACTTAATTATTTTAGGACTATGTGCAGTGACTATAAAACAGTTAAATAATAATAAGAAAATATCTAATAAGACTGTATTCCCACACAGTTCATTTTTTACATGAATAAATTGTGTATTTATCATCATTTTACTTAGGAAAATCTAGTTCTCAATAAATGTTAATATTATTATGTAGAAATTATGAGAGTTGATCTAATAAATATTACTACACAAAAAAGTTCGTTTTTTCAGTGTTGGCAGGAAGTTGCAAAGTTATAGTAGTTAGTAAAATGTCTAAGATGTCTTTAGCTCTTGGTGGAAATATTTATTTTAATTTAAGTGCAGATCATCACAATTGTTTACAAAACCACTTGGGGTTTAGTACTCACATGCAATGTTGGAAAGTCATAGCATGTGTTCTGTAATTGTAAAATAAAAAATATTTGACCATGTAATTTTGGAGATAAATAATTCACAGTATAAGCACTCCAATTTGCTTACTTTTATTTATCTTAGTAGTCTAATAACTGTGTAAATCCTCATTAAACCCTGTTTCAGTATTTATGGTCTGCAGTTTCAAGGGGAGGAGTTTGCTTAAGACATACTCTGCTTGACAAGAGATGAATGCAAATTGTTTAGCTGAAGAGCAGTTTGTGTTTAACCTAAACCAGTCACCATCCTGCTTATCATCAAAATGTTGCTCTTTTTAACTGCTTTGATTTGTTCTCTTATATGTAAGTCTTTCATTTCAGATATAGTTTTTGTATGTCTTCTCTTTTACTTTGTCTGGTTGAGACAAATAAATGTAATATGATGCTAATTTTGTATATATTTTTAAGTTTATGGCATTTAATTTATTGTGATTCTTGATTTTGAAGGTGTCACGTTTGCGAATGTCATCACACCAGTTGACAGTGAGGTTTATGGGACAGAGGAGGAAACTTTAACTCTGTCCTGTGATTACTCCTCAGCATCCACACTACAGTGGTATCGCCAATATCCTGGATCAGCTCCTGAATTTCTGTTACTCATTCTGCATGCTAATGGAAGAGTTTCACAAGTGTCAGATATTGTGAATCTAGATCCTCGATTCTTTGGGAAACTGAATGAAAAGAAAACTCAAGTGCATCTGGAGATCTCATCTGTTAAAGTCACAGACTCTGCTCTTTATTACTGTGCCATGGTGCCCACAGTGACAGGAAACACATCAAGGCTGTACAAAAACCTTCCCAAAAACAACAGGAAAGTTTCATATATTGCATATTTTTAGTAAATGTTAATTTAAACTGAGATTTATTCCCAAATGTATTGAGTAACATTGCCAATCTTTTATTAAGCATCTGGTACTGTACTAAAGTATATTTTTAAATCTTAAAATACGTTGTGACTCTACTGAAAGATTTTGGTGGTTAGCTACATAAACCAACATGTCAAGAGATTGCATTTCTCAATGACATTTTTATAATGAAACTGAATTAGGAAATATTTAAATAACTCCCTTACCCTGACACATATGAGCGTACAGATGCAGGCTCAGCAAAGATGCTTTTATGAGATTACATCACCACCTGCTGGAACATTCAGATGATGAACAGTCGACTTACAATCTCAAGTGAAGCTTTTCGTTTTCATCACCATTTTAAATGTTTTTTTTCCATGAGCACTCTTTCTTTAACTATTTTGATAGACATAAACTCTCTGAAATGACCTTATATTTTATAGAAAGAAAATATAAAAATTGGTTTCTGCCTATAATGAGGTTTTTAACAACGATGGTTATGTTTATGTTTCCGTGACCAAAACAACTTCCGCAAAGAATCAGTCACAATAAAGTCCCTCTATAATAGATTATTTTTAAATAATAGATAAAACGTATCAACTACTACACAGAGCTAACATTATGGTGTAAAATTAATGTATACAATGTAAACCTCTCTGCACAAATGCTTGCCATCTCCCCTCATCTTTATAGGAAACCAATTTTATTTTCAATTAGCTATTTTGTTTCAGAGGTCGGTGTACCCACTAGCCAGACCATAAAATAAACACAGACCGAAGTTAGGACCAGTCCCGATTTTTCTATCAGAAAATCTTCTGTATCTACTTTTATATATATTATTCTGCAAATAAACATAAAGTATAAAAAGCAGTCCTAGCAGCCAAATGTATTTTCTGTATCTTAGCAAATAAACAAGCAAAACAATTAAAAATTAAAATAACACACAAAAAAATTCTTAAGCTCTACATAAATCACATGGATAAAACTTAAATTAAGAATTTAAATGAAAAAACACTTCACGACGACTTCTAAATGATCATTTTTGTTGTTCTTTATTATTATACTTAAACCCAAACCAGGTTTGAGAGCTTGGTAATGTAGGCTTCATTCTCAAGTTTAGACACCATCTAAACTTATACAAATGACATCAGAACAATAAGGCGGAGCTTTTAGAGAAGACTGTACATTTTTGTGTTAATCAGATTTCTGTTATTTTGCTCTGACAATGTTGCATTACTTAGTAATTTGGAGCTTAATGTTTGCAGGTGAGTATTTAATTTTATCACTCTGTGAATGTTTTTCTTTAAAAATGCATAATGCCAGTTGTGATACAGATATGAACACGTCAATTTTTTTTCAGTTTATTTAGATGTCACACATGCTGAAAGCATCACTCCAGATCATACAGAAGTGAATGCAGTTGAGAACGAGAATGTTACACTGTCCTGCAAATATTCCTCCGCATACAATCTCCAATGGTATCGACAGCATTACCACACATCAGCTCCTCAGTTCCTCATGCTCATTCTGAGAAGCTCTGAAAAAGTATTACAGAGTTCAGATAAACGCCTGTCAGGAAAACTAAATGCGAAGAATAATCGTATGGATCTGATCATCCCTTCTACCACATTTAAAGACTCTGCACTGTATTTCTGTGCTCTGCAGACCACCGTGACAGGAAACCAAACTTTGCTTTACAAAAACCTGACAAGAAGAGGGGGAGAAATTAAACATGTGCTCTGCATTTACACATACTGTACACCCACACCTTTACATAGATATGCAATCTTCACTAAATTGTTTTAGTAGTAAAAAAAATTATGCACATTGGTGCATGTGGTAACAATCTTTTGACACTGTGTACATCATATTCAGAAAGTAAAAATATATTTTTTTAAATCAAACCACAAATTAAGTTTACAAATAAGCATTTGAGTGGGATCTCATGAGATTTATCTTTCTATGTAACATGTTTTTGACTCAGAAAATGATCAACTCTTAGTCAGGGGGCGGAGCATCAACCAGACATAAAGCTCTTAACAGAACAGATGATGTTACAGTACAAGTTCATCTCATCACACCATAATGTTGCTCCACACAGTTATTATGCTCTGGGCATTCGGATGTAAGTAATGTTAATAATATCAATTGCAGTCTTAATGCAATATTTAAATTAACAATGTTAATTGTCATTGATTGTCTAATTGTAATAATGAAAGTGAAATAGATTAGTTTAATTGTATACTGTGTTTCTAAATTATATTTATTGTCATTTTCAGGTGGAGTGTTTGGGAGTATTATTACACCAGACCAAACTGAGGTCTTAAAGGAAGAGGGTACCAATGTAACTCTGTTCTGTAGCTACTCAACAGCCATTAGTGTACAGTGGTATCGACAGTATCCCAAATCCGCCCCTGAATATCTTTTATTAATCCTGCAAACGGGACGTGTCCAGAGTGCAGAAAAACTGGATCCTCGGTATTCCGCAAGACTAAATGAAAAGAAAACTCAAGTGTATTTGGAGATCTCATCTGTTAAAGTCGCACTTTAGCAGCTCATTTGCATTTTAAAAAACACACCCAAAACGACACATTTTTGGACTTGACAGCACAATAGAGTTTCAATTACAATAAACCACCATCATTGTGATCAGTGTTTGCACTTCATCCGCTCATTTGCATTTTAAAAAACACACCCAAAACGACACATTTTTGCTCAAACCTACAAAGTGGCAATGCTAACATTTTCATCATATGACCCCTTTAAAAAAAACTAGCCGCTTTTAACGTTGGCAGAATGTTTTTGTGAACATTCGGGAACTTTCAGGGAACGTTCTTAGAACTTTTTATTTCTAGCTGGGTCTGCTTTGTATTATTGTGCACTGACGCCCACAGTGACAGGAAACACAACAACACTGTACAAAAACCTAACATACACATAGATAACAAGCCTAGTAGGTTAGTTTAACAGTAACCCACAGTTTTCATCCACATAAATTATTTTTTTCTTCCTTTAGTCCTTGTAATTTTTTAATTACATGAATATTGTGTACAGATGAAAATATTCTAGTGTATAATCAATTAATCAATTTAAGGAATAAAACAACTTTCTTTAAGCAAATGTTCAAACACATAAAACATATACTTAAACAGTCATAACAGTTCGAATAAGAAGAAAATCAATTCAATGTCACTATGGCAGTATGTGATTAACCTGCCATCTAGTGGTTGTTTGGGTTTAGTACACTGACCTGGAGAACTTGCCTATTGGGGTGACGTTGTATCTTCAATACGCATATGTACATGTGTGTGTACATATGTGTGTGTATATATATATATATATATATATATATATATATATACATATATATATATATATATATATATATATATATATATATATATATATATATATATATGTGTTTGTGTATATGTACATGTGTATACATATGAATGGCCCCTACGCTAATTGGGTTTTGTTTTTCTTTCTTCATGTCTCGTCCTCGACCCGAGGACAATGAGACAAACAGACCCAGTTCAGGTAAATGTGAAAGTCGGCACACCTCTGACCCACCGGCTGACCTTCAACGTGATGCCCAGCTGATGCATGACCAACGACCACCTAACCTCCGCCTAATCTCCTTAATCGTTTCAATGTATATATAAATATATCTCCCAAGGGTTTTTCCCTCCTAGGACTTTTTTTACTTCCCCGGCTAAGCCAGTTTTTTTTCTCCAAGGGGGTTTTTCAACCCGGGGAGGCAGCCTTCTTGGGCTTAACTTAGCACCCTCTTCTTTACGTTACATTAGCAATACGCACGCTTATAATGTTGATTCATAGCCGCAGCAAATTTAGCAAATCATTTTTCTGTGCTTTCCACTGCTTCTATTAATGTAAAGCTGCTTTGAAACAATCACCAATTGTGAAAAGCGCTATATAAATAAAATTGAATTGAATTGAATTAAATTGTTTTAATACAGTTTAAGGTGACTTACATTTCTCTATAAAGATGCTTGACATGATGATCGCTCTGTATAGGAGAATTTTAATAATTTCTTTGCCCCTGCAATATATTCAATATTATTAAGAGACTAGACATAATATATATATATATATATAAACATAAATATGTAACATAAATATGAATACTGATACCGTTACAGTAAATAATTTGATGCAATTATTGGACATATTGGGGAGGTATTAGGTTCTATTAAGGCAATATGTGAAATGTGCCCAGTTTGCCTGATATCAAGTCTCTGATGTGTTCAGGAGAGTTTTATAGTAGAAGAGGAGGAGTTACATCACACAGTCTTGTGCTAAGGCTGAAGCTATAGCTACAGTTTGCCATTTACTGTGTGTGTGAATCCAGAGTCATCATGTTATTTTTTACTATATTGCTGCTTGCATTATTTAAAGGTGCAGTGTATTTGCTATTAAATACCAAACATTTTTTATACTACTGTTGAGAATGTAAGAACAGTATTTCTTAATCTATGTCTGTACGGTTAATCCATTTTTGATAAAGTTTTTTCTTGGATTGTTTCATGTTTGCAGGTAAAAGTTTTGCAGATGTTATCACCGCAAAAAGAGATCATGTGTTCACCACTGTTGGTGACAAAGTTACTTTTTCTTGTAACTTCAGCAACAGTGGTTATGTGCCAAGTCTTCATTGGTATCGTCAGTATTTGGGTTCAGTACCTCAGTTCCTCATACTGGAGTACTCAGGGAGTGTAGTGACGGCTAATCCTCCCATCCAAGGGATTTCCATTAAACACAGAAAAGAAGCTCAGGAGGTGAATCTGGAGATCTCATCTGTTAAAGTCACAGACTCTGCTCTGTATTACTGCGCCCTGCAGCCCACAGTGACAGAAAACACAACAACACTGTACAAAAACCTGCAGCAAATTATTAAACAGAAATATGCAGTATGAATGTAAGAAACAAAGCCATTAAAACATTGAAATACCAGAGGTGAAAACAAGAGCAATGTTAGTAAAAACGTTTAACAATGATTTAAGATCATTTTAAGTTTAGTCATGCTATATGCATTGCAGCTCTGCACATAACTCTGCCTCTACTTTTCAGTTTAATCTTCCAATGTTTATGTAAGTTCTGCAAGAATATTTGACACTATTTAAAACTAATATATAAAACCAAAATTTAGGATCTCGAGTGTCATAAATTCAGCCATGTATGTGTCACAAGCCAGGGGCTGGCTGCTAGTGGTTAAGCCACGCCCCTTCTCAATCTCCACCTCGAGGAGGTCCCCAAAACCAACCCAATGACCAAACAACAACGAGGAACAGGTAAGTATAAAAAAATAATCTTTATTTATTTAAATATTTAAAATGTACTGGGAATTGGGGAAAGGGAAAATTAAAACTAATGTCCGGCTCTGCCCTCCAGGGGAGCCACGAGCTAGTGAGTGACGGGGGGTGGGGATAACGTCGGGGAACGGGCTCCCGCCTCTGGTTCCCTCTGCCCGTGGCGCGCTCCTTTTCCTTCCTGGAGGCAGAAATAAATCAAAGTCAGGGTTGGTGTAGACTCGTTCGTATCCGTGTACCTGTAGCTAGCTCGAGGCGGTTCGCCGCCTGTCTCACACAGCTCCTCGCTGGTCGACTCGCTCTCCTTCCCTGTTCTCTCTTTCTCCACAGATGACTGCTGGGACACAAAGGCACAATGAATCGGTCTCCAATGGTTCTCTCACCTCTGAGCTGACTACAGCGTTCGGTAGGTAAGGCTCTCTTCCCAGCTCGGTATCTCAGTGCTCACGCTGGTTCTCTCTCTCTCTCCACAGATGACTGCTGGGACACAAAGGCACAATGAATCGGTCTCCAATGGTTCTCTCACCTCTGCGCTGACTACAGCGTTCGGCAGGTAATGCTCTCCTCACAGCTTGGTATCTCAGTGCTCACGCTGGTTCTCTCTCTCTCTCCACAGATGACTGCTGGGACACAAGGGCACAATGAATCGGTCTCCAATGGTTCTCTCACCTTTATGCTGACTACAGCGTTCGGTAGGTAATGCTCTCTTCACAGCTTGGTATCTCAGTGCTCGCGCTGGTTCTCTCTCTCTCTCCACAGATGACTGCTGGGACACAAGGGCACAATGAATCGGTCTCCAATGGTTCTCTCACCTCTATGCTGACTACAGCGTTCGGTAGGTAATGCTCTCTTCACAGCTTGGTATCTCAGTGCTCACGCTGGTTCTCTCTCTCTCTCTACAGATGACTGCTGGGACACAAAGGCACAATGAATCGGTCTCCAATGGTTCTCTCACCTCTGAGCTGACTACAGCGTTCGGTAGGTAATACTCTCTTCACAGCTCGGTATCTCAGTGCTCATGCTGGTTCTCTCTCTCTCTCCACAGATGACTACTGGGACACAAGGGCACAATGAATCGGTCTCCAATGGTTCTCTCTCTCCACAGATGGCTGCTAGCTACCACTTCGAGGTAGGTACGGCTCTCTGCACAGCTCTCACGGCACACTCCTCTTCCCTGTTGAGTTGGCAGGTTTTAACAGGTTATGCTTAATGTAACAGGGTGGCGGACTTAAGATGGCTGGCTACGCGATGCGTCAACTGGACAGTGGTTTTTCCTAGGTGGCGCCGGGGGCCGAAACCCTCTCGGCGAGCTCGTTGGTCCACAGAGGGGCGAGAACGTCACGCCGGCACACCGGGTCGAGCGCTGCCCTTTCCTCGAGACCCGTTGGTCGATCGAAAACTGGACCGGGGCGCCCTCTCGTTGAGACCTCGGGGCGGCGGATCTCCTTCGCCTCAAACTCTGCGATGATGAAAAGACACAGGTAAGGTAGCAATAGTACAGATAATACTCACGCACCGTCAATAGCACAGTTCTTCACCGCCACTCATAAACTCAAGTCCGCCGAGCGCCTAGCTGGGAAAATACTTCGAGATGCCAGTTCGTGGTTTTTAAGACTGAAACACACTCACAGCATAATCATGTACAGGTCTTACTCTAGGACCATAGTTCCTCTTTACCGTCTCTGAAGCGAGTGACTGGAGGCGGGGGCTACGTCGGACAAGACAACAGCAATCCCACTGCAAGACACAGCATTACACAGCACCACTTCAAGTGAAAATTTCTACATCCAAGACTCACCCACCACTCAGTGCACACAATAGACGCCCGTCTTCCTTTCCTTCGCTCCGGACGGAAATATGGAGATGTTAACTCGGCCTAGTGTTTGTATTTCGTCACTGGAGCTGTTTCACACAAAGGCCCTTCGGCTCACCCACCGCGCTGGCTCAGGGGTAGGGCCGTCCGCTCTCTTTTGGAAACACTCAGAGATATATAGGTCAAATACATACACAATACTTCTGTAAGAAGATTCCGTTACTCACAACTGTTGTATTTTCTTTGTCCTAGATTGACTTCACGCTGTAATAGTTCCAAATGCGCAGGCAGGGCGTTTTCCAGCCGCCAACACTATTCCTCCATAAACGTATACTCACAACGGTGCGTCTTTTCTCCCTTCGTTGCTTTCCTCCAAGGTCAGTATTGGTTTACTTCGTTTACTTCGTTTACCTTTAAGGTCTTCGGTATTTTCCTTCACGTAAATCTATAATCCAGAACGAGGGAGAGAGCAATACAGCAGTCCAAAATAGTGTACCAGGTGAGCCCAACTCAGCGCTACGGTCCACATCAACAACAGGAATAATCGACCTCAAACTGTGTTTCAAACTGATCTAAAATACTCCCCTGAGTGTTGTTCTCGCCCAATCACCCGGCGCTCCTCTTGATAACTCTCAGCTGCATGTAATTCGGCTGATTACAGCGTTCGCGGCGCTACCGGATGTCCGGTGTTTTCTTTTACCGGTCCGGGCGGAAACATCCGGGCGGAACCAAACTTGCCCAATTTTTGGGTTCCGCCTAAAAGATCGTCACTCCTGTGACATATGTCCAAACCTTTGGCTGGTTGTGTCTATCAACATCACAATTAAATGTCATGTTTTAAAGTCTTTTAGAGTAGTAGGGGAGACCGGGGTTGGTTGTCACAATTTTTACTCATGCATGAATTGCTCATCTTCAAAAAATCTTTCAGCAGTAATTCCTACATGAAATGAAACTTTGGAGACTTGGCTTTAAATGCGTATACTTTTTACTTTTCGAATGTATTGTAACAGGGAGTAATTAACCATCAAAGACACTCTGACACAATGTGACAACCAACCCCATCACGGGGTTGGTTGTCACAGGGTATGGGGTTGGTTGTCCCTATAGTGATTCAATAGGATTTCGGTGATAAATTGGGAGCTGAAAAGATAATGTGTAACTTTTTTGTTTTTTAAGATAGAACCTGCAAATTAGTTTTAATATGAATCCACCCCTCTGATAGTTGTTATTAATGCCCCTTATGTTTAAACAATGGGATTAAAGTGGGTGATCAGTTACTTGAATAGGCTTTATACCCAGCTGCACTATGAACCCCAGCCAGCTCCCCGCTTCCTGTCTGCCACCACCGGACAAACTGACCAATCCAGGCGTGTCCGATTATTGTTGTTGTTGTGACTACTGGATTAATCAGTTTGTCCAATAATGGCAGACAGGAAACAAGAAGCTGGCTGAAGTTCAGGAAGTAGTGCAGCTGGGCATAAAGCCTATTGTCTACTGTGTTGAGAAATAAAATGAAATAATTTTTGTGTTAAAACCTCTTTATTTAATGCTTTATTTATTTTATTTTAACAGCAAACAAAAACAGACAAACAGTCTTAAAAGGTCTACATGTCCAATATTCTTATGTGACAACCAACCCCGCAAGCTATGTGACAACCATCCCCAACTGACTTCTTGACAAACATGATAAGCGAGCTGCCACACGGCTTTAACTTGATCGCTAAAAGATGACTCAAAATAAAGCTACTACTTTTAGCTTTTAAATGAGTGTTTTGTTTTTGAATGACTAATATCCTACAAGATCTCAACACAAAAACAACACCAAAATGAAAATTTACTCTGACACATAAAAATAAAAAATTGTCTCCTAACCTCAATGTTTTGTGTCTGCTCGGCAAAATTTCAAGTGCAAATGAGTAAGCTATTAAAGGGGTCATGTGATGAAAGTGTTAGCATTGCCACTTTGTAGGTTTGAGCAAAAATGTGTCGTTTTGGGTGTGTTTTTTAAAATGCAAATGAGCGGATGAAGTGCAAACACTGATCACAATGATGGTGGTTTATTGTAATTGAAACTCTATTGTGCTGTCAAGTCCAAAAATGTGTAGTTTTTGGTGTGTTTTTTAAAATGCAAATGAGCGGCTAAAGTGCAAACACTGATCACAATGATGGTGGTTTGTTGTAATTCAAACTCAATTGTGCTGTCAAGTCCTTCTTTTCTCTCTCTTTCAGAGTTCAGATTAAGGAGGCGGTATTATTCTAATAAGATATCCTTATGACATCATAATGAAAGCCAAATTTCAATGACCTGTTTTTGCTCACACCTACAAAGTGGCAATGCTAACATTTTCATCATATGACCCCTTTAAAGGCTAAAAAATTGATATCAAAATTGTACCACAGCGCCATGTAGTATGTCTGGAATAAGCAGTGTGACAACCAACCCATGAGACAACCAGCCCCGGTCTCCCCTAGACTGCAGTTTTACATTAGACCAGCAGAGAGCACCTGAATGACAGATGTTATGTTGTGTGTAATGATGAAATGAACTTTCAGACTTTCAGACTGCACAGACACAGAGAAACATTCACAAGTTCATGTTTTACTGATTTAGATTTTAGTCTCTTTTGAAGAACTGTTTTAGGTCCAACATGAGATCTTGGCTATGGGGTTTACTTATCATTCTGCTTTCTCAAGGTGACGTACAGCACATTTCAATCTTATAATTTTTTTAAGATGAATTTTGTTATTGTTATGTAATGCGATAGCGTGTTGTTAAATAATGTTATGTGTTATTATATGCAGGATGTAGAGGACAACACACAGTACATCAGTCAACAACAGATGCTTCAGCTCTTATAGGAAAAACAATAACGCTGAACTGTGATTATAACACAACAGACACAATGCCTGCCCTGCTGTGGTACAAACAAACAGGCGGTTTAGCGCCAGAATATATTTTAGTAAGACATAAATTTGGAAATGGAAGTAATGCCAAAGAGTTTCCTAAAACAAGATTTCAATCTCAGCTGGATTCTGCTATGAGAAGAGTTACACTGACTGTCCTGAACCTTCAGTCATCTGACTCTTTTGTGTATTTCTGTGCTCTGAGGTCCACTGTGACAGCAGGATATTGAATACTCGAACAAAAACTGTTGTAGTTAATGCCACAATTTGTTGCTATAATTATAGTTTGTGACACTAAACAAAACAAGTTGTGGGCAATATTAGCAAAAACACAAATTTCTGCTCATGAAAATTATTACAAAATTACCAAATATTTCATTTGCATACACATGGAGAATTTTTTTCCCCATATTTTAATGCTGTTTCCTTATCAAATTATAATACTTTTTACCCCCCCCCCCAACACACACACACACACCTTTGATAATATCATCCAGTTAGCATTAGTAACACACAAACAGTGAATCTATATGCAGTCAAAAACAAAACAAAAATATTCAGTTGATATTTTCATTGATATTTTAATTTACACTTTTTAATTTTAAACTGAAGGTATTGTTGATCTTGTAAACAACTAAAACAATTGTCCTTATATCAGACCAATGCATCATAAACATTTCAAAGACCCCCATAGGAGTTTACCATGTATATACTGTATGGGTCTATATGGTGACACCTGCAGGAAGCTATGCTGCACTGTGATTGGCTGTTGAAAGCAGCAGTTGAGTGTTTCAGTTTGTTTAGTGCATGAAGACTCATTGAGGAAAACGTCATTCTACATAATGTATATCTGTGTATTACTGGTTTTATTTGGATTTATGGGTAAGATTTCAAGTCTATAACATTTCATAATAACTATATATTTTTTACTTTAATAAGGCATATTTGGTGTTGTTTTTGGATGAACATTCACTAAGTGCTAAATGTTTCATCTGTATAAAATAATAGGCTGGTTTCTTCTCAGGTTCCAGTATGGCAGACAGTATTACTCCATTATCTACTGTTGTCCATGCGAAGAAGGGTGACAGAGTTATTATCCCATGTAAATATCATTACACTTTATCAATAAATAATCTACAGTGGTATCTGCAATATCCCAACTCTGTGCCGGAGTTCCTCGTTCTTATTATGGAGTCAGGACAAAACCAGACCGCTACACCTCCTCATCCTCGACTGAAAGCTGCAGTTTGGAAAGACAACAAGACGGTGAATCTGGAAATCTTCCCTGCAGATGTGAAGGACTCAACAGTGTATTACTGCGCACTGCAGCCCACAGTGAAAGGAAATGAATGAATACCATACAAAAACCTGCTTTCAGCTACATGAAGAACAAAATATTTAAGATTTCAAACAACTAGAATGGTGACCATTGTCATAATTTAAATGTATTGCATTTTACCATGTTTACTTTATATCTTGTAGTACACAAACCACAAAAATATATTTTTGTCTAAGTTCCCAGATAGCAAGCACATGTGGGCCACTTCAGGCAAAGATGCGACACTGCTGGTCTTCTTATGGCCCGAATAAAAGGGATGTGAACCTAAAGTGGCTCACATGTAAAATAGCAAAAATGGGCCACATATATCAAATCACATGTGGGCCTTTTAAGGCAAAGATGCGGTGCCCACGGCAACATGTCATCTGAATATGAACCAAAAGTGGCCCATCTGAAAAATAGTGAATATGGCTCAAATATCAAACAACAAATATGGGCCACCTTTGGCAAAAATGCTGCACAACAGATACGGCCTAATCTTGGAATAAACCAAATGTGGCCCTCACATGTTGCAGCAAATGTGGCCCAGCTCTTTACAAACGTGTCTGGGCCAGTTTTGGCAAAGATATGGCACGGTTAGCACCGGCTTATGTGGGTTTGTGTCTAAAGTGGCCCACATATGTTGCAGCAAATGTGGCCCAGTTCTTTTAAAATATATCCGGCCCGGTTTTGGCAGACATGTGGCACAGTAAGCATCAGCTCATGTGGGTGTGAGTCTGAAGTGGCCCATATATGATGCTGTAAATGTGGCCCAGCTGTATAAAGATGCATCAGGGCCAGTTTTGGCAAAGATATGGCACAGTAAGCACCGCCTCATGTGTGTGTAAGTCTAAAGTGATCCATATACCCAGCTAGCAGAAAAAAGTTCTAAGAACGTTCCCTGAAAGATCCCAACGTTCCCAAAAACTTTCTGCCAACATAAAAAGTGTCCAGTTTTCTTGACGTTCTAAGAACATTTATGTGTTTTCTGAACGTTTGAGGAATGTTAAATTTTATCTTTTTCAAACATTATGACAATGTCCTGTTTTAATGTTCACACAATGTTTAAAACAACAACTTTTTTAAAATTGACTTGTTTGCTTGTTATGTAAATGATAGCAAAACATTGCATTTTATTATTTTAAAACTGTTATAAAACATTATTTCTGAATGTTCAGTAAAAATATTGCTGTAGAAAACACAATTCACTTATTAGGTTTAGATGTTGATGCTTTGTTTAATTTTAAGTCGCCATTATTGTGATTAGTGTTTGTTTTAGTTGGACCCTTGACTTCTTTACCAATTTTTTCTGCTTGCCTTACTTTGTGTGTATAAAACACATTTGTTATGGTAATGTACAGTTAATAGTGCAATTCTGTGGTGGTTGGTATATAATGGTAAAAATCATCTTCTAATTAAAGGATTTAATCATCAAAAGTTTATTTTCTGTCATTGTTGTAAATGAGATCCAGCACTTTCACAGCAGTTTGTCATCAAGGAGTTTTAGAAAATTTGGCAAAAAATAACTGCTATACACTTCGCGCGTACAAACATCAAGAATCACACTATGAATCTCAACCATGGTGACAAAGAAAATTGTAAAAAGTGAATTATTTATCCATGTCGCAGTGCATGCTGGGAGTCCTGAATGAGATTTGTAATTTGTTAATACCCAGCATGCATTGCAGCATGAAGTTTTTAATTTAATTGTCACCATGGTTGAGATTCATACTCTGTTTGTGGCATCACTCTGGCTTGCTCTTGGGCGAGACGTGTCAAACAGGAGTGGACCACACAAGTGCCATCAATCCATGCCAGGTGTGGGCCAGTGAAGGCCACAAAGAATGGTGTTGGATCTGGGCCGAATCTGGGACAAATTTTAAATTAAAGGGGACATATTATGAAAATCTGACTTTTTCCATGTTTAAGTGCTATAATTGTGTCCCCAGTGCTTCTATCAACCTAGAAAATGTTAAAAAGATCAACCCAATAACTTAGTTTTGGTAAACCATTTTCTGCAAGCATGTGAAAAATAGGTCATTGTAATTTGGCCCTTATTGTGATGTCAGAATAAGGTAATACCGCCCCCTTTATCTGCACTATCCAACCACAGCACAACCATTTAGTATGGAGAGAGATAAAATATTTCACAGCACAATTGAGTTTCAATTGCAACAAACCACCATCATTGTGATCAGTGGTTGCACTTCATCCGCTCATTTGCATTTTAAATGACACACCCAAAACGGCACACTTTTGCTCAGACCTATTTTAGACTTAGTTTACATCTTAAAAAAAATCTCATAATATGTCCCCTTTAACTATTACCCAAATTTGGGCCAGATCTGCTTTATTTGATTTGTGTCTGGCTGACATGTGGCGTTTCCATGGTTTGCTTGTGGTAAAGATCAGGAAAAAGAGGTGGACCGCTCAAGTGCCATCATTCCATGCCGAAGGTGGGCCAGATGAAGGTGTCAGATGTGAACCAGGGGCCTCATTTATAAAAGTGCGACGTAGGAACTGTCCTACATTTCATCTAAGATCATTTCTGAAATGATCGTAAGTGTGATTCAGAGAAAAGGAGCTTACGCACAAAAAAACGTGCGTACGCCTCTTTTCCAGATGTGCGGTTTATAAATCACAAATGATCTTAAAGGGGTCATATGATGAAAATGTTAGCATTGCCACTTTGTAGGTGTGAGCAAAAACAGGTCATTGAAATTTGGCTTTCATTATGATGTCATAAGGATATCTTATTAGAATAATACCGCCTCCTTAATCTGAACTCTGAAAGAGAGAGAAAAGAAGGACTTGACAGCACAATTGAGTTTGAATTAAAACAAACCACCATCATTGTGATCAGTGTTTGCACTTTATCCGCTCATTTGCATTTTAAAAAACACACCCAAAACGACACATTTTTGGACTTGACAGCACAATAGAGTTTCAATTACAATAAACCACCATCATTGTGATCAGTGTTTGCACTTCATCCGCTCATTTGCATTTTAAAAAACACACCCAAAACGACACATTTTTTCTCGTACCTGCAGGGTGGCAATGCTGGCATTTTCATCATATGACCCCTTTAAAATTGTGCGCAGCTGAATGCTTTTAGAACTCCGCCTTGTAAACGCCCCTTATTTAATTCATTAGCATATAAATATTACATTTTCAAAGGCCAAATTCTCTGACTGCTACAATGGCGAGTGGTAAGAAAACATATTTCGTTTGTCGTTTGCTTAAGTTTTTAATATTTCTAAATTCTAACATAGAAACTTTATTGACATCACTCAAGTTAAGGCGATTATTAGTGGATCTTTCAATTCACGGGTTTCATTTAAATATAGTTTTACACGTAGGCTAAACATATATTATATATTATATTTGTGTCTTTAAAGTTTTTTTTCAGTTTGCCATGCCTCCTACGCGGCGGTGTTAAAATAAGATATTTTCGACTTTAAAATTCAAAGATCGTATCTTAAACCGTCGGAATATATTCCATATGGATTCATTTCGATTTACAGATGTTTAACATTAAAATCGATGCATGGGAATAATTTGTATTAATTTTTGAAATACCCATCACTCTTAAATGTTGCATGTCCCCTGGATACATCGAGGCTTCACAATTTAGTTCCTTTCACGTCGTTTTAATCATTAAATTCGATCGGTTTTACTCTCATTCAATAAAGCACATGTTCTGTAATATTAACATGTGTTAAACACTGCGAAACAATTTTGCTATATTTTTAAATATTTTTTTGAAAAGATGACGAACTAGAAAATCGTTTCAGATAATAAAATCTACCCTATTGTAATTAGTGATCACGCCCCTGTCTCTCTGTCCATAAATACCCAAACACAGGCTAAAACATCAACTCGATGGCGCTTCAATACCTCACTATTAGAAGACCCCAACTTTACAACCCTTATAAGGCGAGAGTGGGCATTCTTTCTGGAAATGAACGACTCTCCAGACACCTCACCTTCACTGCTATGGGAAACTGGTAAAGCCGTAATCCGAGGGAAAATTATATCATACTCTTCATATATGAAAAAACAGCAACAACAATTGGAAAATACATTAGAACAAAAAATCAAACTCCTAACAAATGAAATATCTCACCATCCCAGTGAACCCAAACAGAAGGAATTAAAAGAACTCAAAACACAAATTGATGATATCATACAGAAAAGAACACAATTTCAAATTCAGCAACTGAAATATAATGGTTTTCAATACAATAACAAAGCAAACAGTAAATATTTAGCAAATCTACTACAATACAAGAAGGAGAAATCAATCATCCCAGCCATCTTGGACACCACAGGAAATATTAACCAAAACTCACAGGATATAAATAATATATTTAGAAATTTTTATAGCAATCTCTATTCCCCCACTCACCAACCTACTCAATCGGAAATCGACATTTTTTTGAACAGTCTGACATTGCCAAAATTAACTTTAGAACAAACCAACATTCTAGACGCACCCCTAAGCATTAATGAACTTACTAAAGCACTCAATAAAATTCCTAGCAATAAATCTCCCGGGCCAGATGGACTACCAGCTGAATTTTACAGACACTTTTGGGACATATTATCACCACTATTTACCAGAGTAATTACAGAAATAAAAAAGTCATCCACCATACCCACACACATGAATACAGCAGCCATGACATTACTACTAAAACCCAACAAAGATCCATCTCATCCCTCAAGTTACCGACCTCTCTCATTATTAAATACTGATTTGAAAATTATCACCAAAGCATTAGCAACCAGAATAGAAACAGTCATCCCCACACTCATTCATCCAGATCAGACAGGTTTCATAAAAAATAGACACGCTACAGATAATGTCCGTAGACTTTTTAATTTATTTAATATATCACAAGAAAGACAACAGAAAACAATTATCATTTCACTTGACGCAGAAAAAGCCTTCGATAAGGTAAACTGGGCATTTTTATTCAATACACTTCACAAGTTTGGTTTTGGAGAGTCGTTCATTCACTGGATTAAAATACTGTATTCATCACCCAGGGCCACCATCACCACCAACGGAATTACTTCACAGAGTTTCACACTACATCAGGGCACCAGACAGGGATGTCCTCTCTCGCCCTCCCTCTTTGCCATTTTTATTGAACCTCTCGCAGCAGCAATACGACAAAACACCATAATCGAAGGAATTCAGGTAGACAATGTACAACACAAAATCAGTTTATATGCAGATGATCTTTTACTATATCTACAGAACCCACGAGTGTCACTTCAAGAAACGTTTAATATTATCAGTAGATTCTCACTTGTCTCATATTACACTATCAATTGGAACAAGTCAATTTTACTACCACTATCAGATGATGCATGGGATTCTGGAGCTCAGGACCCCTCCCTCCAGCTTCACACAGGCAACATCAAGTACCTAGGGATTCAGATTTCCCCCAGGCTGTCAGAGCTTTTCACTCTCAACTACACTCCTCTCCTTAAGAAAATTGAAGACGAATATAAACGCTGGTCTAAACATCCACTAACATTAATCGGAAGAATAGCCGCTGTAAAGATGAAAACCCTACCTCAGATTAACTACCTTTTTTCTATGATCCCTGTCACTCCTACAGATAAATGGTTCAAAACTCTCAATTCTTTAACAACACAATTTTATTGGAAAAATAAAAAACCCAGAATTTCACTCTCAACACTACAAAATAAAAAATCACATGGGGGGCTTGAGGCTCCAAACTTCCATCATTACTTCCTGGCGAATCAATTACAGTATTTAGTTAAATGGATCAATATACACAAGTACAATTACCCATGGCTAGAATTGGAACAAAACCAATGCATAAATATCCCAATTTCAGATCTCCCCTTCCTCTCACAATCAATTAAGAAATCCAACCTCTTCCAAAGCATTACTATACAATCAACTCTGACAGCCTGGTGGAAAACAAATCAAATCACAAAATCATCACTAGAATTAAATAAGTTTACCCCACTTTGGCACAACCCAGAATTCAAGATTCAAAATAAACCTCTTTTTTTCCCGACATGGGCACAAAAAGGAATCACACATCTTCACCATGTATTTGAGAACCACCACTTCATGTCATTTGACACACTCACACAGAAATATGGGGTTGGGAAAGAACAATTTCTTCAATATCAACAACTTAGACTTAGAATTAAACACAAAACCAGACTTATCAACAACACATTACAACCATCTCAACTTATAGAAGAACTTATGAGAATTAATACTTTCAAAAAATTAACCTCCCAACTATACACACTGATTTCCCACCAAAACACAACAATAACACTCCCAACAACCAAATGGGAAGCTGACTTGGCCTTATCTTCCAACCCTGAGTACTGGGAACAAATCTGCAGGAACACATTTTTCATGACCAATAACACAAACCTGCAGCTTATACAATATAACGTCATTCACAGAACTCACATCACCCAAAGTAAAATGTTTAAAATGGGCCTACACAACACCAATATTTGTTCACAATGCACTTTAGGTAGGATAGATGACTATTTACACGCCATGTGGCAATGCCAACCAGTTCAATTATTTTGGGTTACAGTCACCGAGACATTATCCACCGTCCTGAGTCACAGAATCCCATTATCTCCAACACCCTGTCTCATTGGCGACATTTCTGAAATCCATATCCCCCAAAAATACAGGAATCCATTGCTCGTCTCTCTAGCTGTCGCTAAGAAAGTAGTTCTCCAAAACTGGAAATCAAAGAAATCTTGCAACATCAATCATTGGATAAATTTAATTTCTGAACACATTTCAATAGAGAAATATAATGCACGCAGATGGAAGCAGATATCAGCCTTTGAAGACATCTGGTCCCCATTTCTATCATTTCTTAACACAAAAACATAGCTACAAGCCGTGTACATTACCAATCACACATCTCTCTCTTCTATTATGTAATTTTATTTATTTTATCTCTATAGGCACACACTATTTAAACTCATGCATAACATGTTTTTCCAACCCTTTTTAAACCCATTTCCGCTTAAATACTCTAACTGTGACTAACGAACGTGAACCTCAAGATCATTCTATTCAACCAGCAATAACAATGTCTCACTGCAACTGTATTGTCCTTTTGTAATTTGTCTGTTATTTTGTTGTATGTATGTTATGTGTTACACTTTTACGTGGTGCTTAATCCCCCTCCCCTTATGTGCACTGTAAAGAAGTATTTCTATTTTCCGTACTGTAAAAAAATGTACTTTATATAAAAAAAAAAAAAAAAAAAAAAAGTTGTCCTCCGAAGAGGGGGGGTGGTGGCGGGCCAAAAAAAAAAAAAGAAAATCGTTTTCTGAACCGTTTTGCATTAGAATAGGCCTACATTTTAAAATATCAAAACAGGCCAACATATTTTGTTTTAAAATATATTCTAAAACCTGGTTAAATTATTTTGGAGTAGTAGGCCTTCTCCACAGTTTGTTCATTTTCTGTGTGCACAATTGTTCCATGTTTTAAGGTTTCTATTCTGAATAAACAAACAGTGCAGTTTACATGCTTTGTCCTTGTTGCATTAGCTCATTAAGATAATTCTAAACAGATTTCTGTAATTCAAACAACTCTGAATTGTAGTTGAGAACGTCACGGCGCACTATTAAAACATTGTCGGTAATGTGTCGGTCGGGCTGGGCTCGGACACAACGTGCAGGGGCTTCGGTTATCGTTTTTTGTGCCCGATCTAAGCTCTAATACAGATGATGTTGACGCTGTAAAAGTTTCGAATATTTATTTCTTTTTTATCAACCAGATTCAACACTTTTTTTACATTAGCCAGGGGATGAAAGAGAAAAATAATTAAATAAAAACATGGAAATGCTGACATACATTAATACATTTAGCAGCTTTCTTGTTTATCAGATTATTAATAGATTTTAGGTAGCCTATTGCTTAACTTTTAATAGAAAAATACGTAATAATGGTTTATAATCACCATATTTACATTTATTTATGATAAACGTTGCAAACAAAAGTAACACATTAATCAAATAATATTTCATATGTAATAAGATATCATAAGAGAAAAAAACTAATTAAATATTTTCCAAAGTCTTAAGAAAAATATATGAATTCTAACAAAAGAGCACAAATCTAACCATTTTTTTCTTTTTGTGAATAAGGACAACTCCAAAACAAATGAAAAAATGTTTCTGCATGTTGACCACAAAAGGTACAAAACAAAAAGTTTCGAATATGCCTACCTGCAATACTGCAATATTGCCACAAGGAAACGTGCGTACGTCAAGTCGGAACCTGACGTGGAGGTAAGTACTTTTCCACGTCTAAGACAAGTTTTATAAATCTGAGCGTTTGAGTGGATTTGAGCGTACGCACGGTCTTAGATCAAATCTGTGCGTAAAAACGCTTTATAAATGAGGCCCCAGATCTGGGCCACAGCAATTTTGTTATCTGGGGTGGAGTCAATTCAATTCAAATTCCAATTCATGAATTGAATGGAGGCCAATTCTGAAATTCTGAATTGTGCACAAGCCTGCCACAGAGGGCGGTGAACTGCAACACATAACAGATCTGTAGATTCAAGATGTGGAGAACAGTGCTATTGATTCTCATTGCTGCATCAGGTATCTAAAAGTATTTACACATTGCTAAAAATATTTATTTTATTATGAAAGACAATATATGATAAAGAAAGCCATCACTGTTTGCTTCTATTGCAGTTTCTTGTGGTGATCGAATTGAACCAACTGAAGCAGTTCTTGTCAAAAGTGATAATGACCGTGTTACTTTGACCTGCACTTATGAAACAACCAGTGAATTTGTTCATCTTATCTGGTACAGACAATATCCCAACAGTGAACCTCAGTATTTACTGTGGAAAGGTGCCCGATCAAGAGATGGCAGTCAGCGCATAGGAGATTCAGGTTTTGACTCCTCAACATCCAGAACATCAACTGAACTGATCATTAAAAAGACTGCTTTGAAAGATTCAGCTCTTTATTACTGTACAATTTGGATAGACACAGTGATACAAAGTTTGTAAGAAGCTGTACAAAAACTCACACAAACTGTTCACTTTAATCTCAAAAACATCAAAGCATCACCAAAATCTTATTATCTCGCAAAACCATACATTAGTGTATAGGAAACACCTGCAAGTACAGTCACCAAAAGAAAACCTTATATTTAATGAAGCAGAGTTTCCCCTAAATGAAGTGTGATGTGTAAATTAAAAGTGTTTTAAAATATCGATAATATAACATTTCCAGAAACCCGTATTGATATGATTGTCTATTATACAGATATTGTCAGGGTTGTGGACAGGTTGTGGACAGGTTGTTTGACCGATACGCAAGGTCATGAGTCTCCATACAGAACATGGGACTGTCAGAACCCTGCCATCATGACCAGATATAAATATTAAACAAGACTTTTGGCAGGATCCTGACAGATATAGATACAGAATAATGCGGGAGAGTAAAGTTCACAAATTCCCAGCCAACATTGCTT
Source organism: Misgurnus anguillicaudatus (assembly GCF_027580225.2). Classification (NCBI taxonomy): domain Eukaryota; kingdom Metazoa; phylum Chordata; class Actinopteri; order Cypriniformes; family Cobitidae; genus Misgurnus; species Misgurnus anguillicaudatus. The sequence continues at coordinate 18,256,082 of NC_073338.2, forward strand.
TGTGGGGCCAATGTAGGCCCCACATGGGCTTGCAATATGGGCCCCAAGTTGGTTTGTCCGCGGGTTCCATGCTGGCCCCATCTGACTTAGCCCACATTAACCTTCTGTAGAAACTAAAGTCAATGTGGACTAAACCAAAGCCAAGTATGGGTGTGGTTGGGTTGAAGAAGTAATGAAGTTAATTAGATAATAAAGAGATGAATGAAGTGATGATTGACCATTAATGATAAACACCTGCTGTTAATAAACAGAATCACTAAAGAAAGATGAACAAGAAGAGAAAAAAGAGAAAAGACCAGCAGAACCACAACAACTACAAACATTATATAAAAATTATTGGTGGAGCCAATGTAGACAGCAAAATCCCCAGAGTTAAATTAGTGCTGCTCAGTGTTTATTAAGGTCCACACAAATGAAATAGTGTGGAGTTAATCTGTGACTATATCTTTTCTTTCACCATCTCTGTTTGATTTTTCTGTTTTTGATCTCTTTGATTTATTTAAAGTCACCATCATGGTGATCATTGTTTGTTTTAGTTGGACTCTTGACTCTTGGGTTTCAGCTTGTTTGTTTTTTTCTGGCTGCTATAACTTTGTGTTTTATATTTGTTATGGCAAAGAAGAGACCATGTTGCAATTCTGTTATGGTGGTTGAAATATAATGTTGAACATTACCATCTAGAAAATGTTTTTTTTATTAATTTAGTGTTTGCTCATTTAGCAGATCTATCGTTTTCTCTCAGTAATGTGATACTATAGTGTGATATCTGGCACTATCAAAGCGGTTTGTCTTTCTGAAGATTTTAAAGCAATGTGTACTTAAAAATTAACCATGCTGTAAGTTTTACACACAAACATCAAGTCTCAGAGTATGAATCTCAACAATGGTGACAAAGAAAAATGCCAAAGTGTTCATGATTTTTTCATGCCGCAGTGCATTCTGGGAGTTCTGGATAAGATTTGTAATTTGTTGATACCCAGAATACATTGCAGCATAAAGCTTTTCATTTTATGGTCACCATTATTGAGATCCATACTCTGATTCTTTATGTTTGGGTGTCTAAATTAAACAACAGTTAATTTTGAACTGTACACTGTTTCAACTTTCTTTAAAATGACAAACTGATATGAGAGTGCCAGATGTCATACTTCAGAATCACATTGTTGACATAAAAATATATTTGGTAAACAAACAAACACTCAGTTTTTTACATGACAGTATTAGACACTATATCCTAACCACCACCATAGAATCACACTTGACACTTTCATCTCTTTCATTGCCATGACAAACATGTTTTAAACACAAAATTTATAGCAACCAGAAAATAATAAATAAGTTAAAAAACAGAGTCAAGAGCCCCACTAAAACAAACACTGATCACAATAAGGGTGGCTCCAAATGAAACAGCCAACATCTAAACCTAAGTTAATAAATAACTCTACAAGTAAGATGTAAAATGCTTCAATGTTAGTTTTTTAACACTCTGTAGTGTGGATCTATATAAACACTGAGCAGCATTCATTTAACACCTGGGATTCCGCTGTCCACATTGGCTCCACCAAGAAATGTTTATTTATTTTATTTTTTTGTAGTTGTTGTGGTTCTGCTGGTCTTTTCTCTTTATTCTCTTCTTGTTCATCTTTCTTTAGTGATTCTGTTTATTAACAGCAGGTGTTTATCATTAATGATCAATCATCACTTCATTCATCTCTTCATTATCTAATTAACTTCATCACTTCTTCAACCCAACCACACCCATACTTGACTTTGGTTTAGTCCACATTGGCTTCAGTTTCTACAGAAGGTTTATGTGGGCTAAGTCAGATGGGGCCAGCATGGAACCCGCGGACAAACCAACTTGGTGCCCATATTGCAAGCCAATATGGGGCCTACATTGGCCCCACCAAGCAATGTTGGCTGGGTTTATTGACACTCCTTAAGACACAAGAGGTAAATAGCACAGTAGTTCACAAACGGCTAGATGGGCAGCTCTGAATGTCCAAGCGTATCCACCAAGGACGCACAGTCCAGCACTTCAGGGTCTAGTTGCTGGTACAGCCAAACAGCACAAAGAGCGGAGATAGGACAGCAAGCAGCAGATAATGGGTGATCTGCTCTGTTTCTCAAAGTCAAGGATACTTCCTTGGCAGGAGTGGTCCTTCCAAGTCACTTCTTTCACAGGCTAGGCGAGGCTCCTCTTTAGAATTTGGAGAACACGTAAATGGAACAGGCAAGCAAGTGCACATCATTGCGTCATTACGTGAATATTAATACTGACAAGAATCTGGCAGGATCCTGACACAAAGCAGCATGTGCTCGACAAAACACACACACAAACCCCAGGTGGTTAGACCGGGACTTTGACAGTATCAGTTTTCGAGGTTTTTACTCTCATGTTCTTTTACTCACATTTTTAGTTTTTTTTACATGGGTTGTTTAGATCAGTGTTTCCCAATCCTGGTCATCGGGCACCCCCTCCCAGAAAGTTTTAGATGTCACCTTATTTAAAACACCTGATTCGACTCATCAGCCTCCTTTTAAAATGGTAAACATGTGTCCCTAACAAACTGATGAGTTAAATCAGGTGTGTTAAATAAGGAGACATCTAAAACTTTCTGGGAGGGGGTGCCCGAGGAACAGGGTTGGGAAACACTGGTTTAGATGATCTAAACATTTTGATGTATACTTTGTTCTTTTAATGCTGCCCTTTGTTGTATTTTCAAATCTATACTACCAGTCCAAAGTTTAGAGTCACCTACAATTTCTTTACTAAAATGTAATGATCAGATTATAATAATTTAATAATAATATTGTTTTATAATAATAAACACATGACACTCTTAAACCACATAGAATAACTCAAATGTAACTCTGTGAACTATGTTCTCAATTTAGTTCTAAATAAACTGAACTGCTTTAAAGTTTTTAGTACCTTCAGTGTTGTTACCCTTTGCCTAGAATTTGCATTAATGTACTTACAGTCCACTGCCATTTTATCTTTCAGTAAAGTGATGCTAAATTTGATGGTCACTAAATGTCTCTATTTCTCAGTATATGTGTAATTAATATATTTTGGATTATATTTAGTGTTTTTTTTTTTTCACTTTTTAAATAAAAAAATGTTTATTTTTGTTTTGACCTGTTCTTGATAGCTAAGCTTCCTGAGGATATAAAAAGGTATATTTTCCTTACTTTAAAGGGGTGGAGCTAAGACACAAGGAAAAGAAACAAGGATGCACAAATAAAACATATGAAGTCCCCATGAAGATGAGAAATGGGTGGAGCTTTAAGAGAAAGACACATGAAAACTTCATTATGATCTTCATTTGGTTTCTTCTGTACAATCATTATGTTACTGTGTTGTCTGCTTCTGCTGTCAGTAATACAGGGTAAGAGGCCAGTTTTTTAAACACATATTTTATGATTTTATGTTTATAAATGGTGTATATGAACTATGATATTTTACAAGTAATTTTAGGAAACAACTTTGTGAGTTTTTAATTTCAGTTGTTATTTTTTCACATCTTTCATATAAAATGTCTTATTAAAAATGAAATTATTATATAACATTAATATATAACAACACACATTTTGCAGATAAATGCCTTGCACAGAAAATAACACCACTGCAGGACACTACTGTGCACACTTCTGTGGGGGATTCAGTCACTCTCTCATGCAAATATGAAGGCAGTGTACAGAATTTGCTGTGGTATCGACAATATCCCGGAGTCAGACCTGAATGTCTGCTCCTTATTATTGAGTCATCAACAAAGAATGTAATATATGGAGATACCCGTGACCCCAGGCTGGATGGTGAAGTGAATATGGCAGATAAACGTGTGGAGCTTAAGATCTCAACTGTTGAAGTCAAAGACTCTGCTCTGTATTACTGTGCACTGAGGCCCACAGTGATAGGAAACACAACAATACTGTACAAAAACCTCCATGAACGTATGGAGTGCTAGACAACGTATCTAACACTTTATCATATCAGAATTTGATTGCTATTTTATTAAAATGTTTGGTAGGACTTTCTATGAAGCCCGTGCTTATAATGAATTATAACCCCCTTTATAATTATTTATAGTCAGTTATTACTATTCTATAAATATATTTATAAAGCACAACCACACTAATCCCCCTATTATAAGAAGACTATAGTTACATTTATAATATGTTTATTATTACTTATAAGTGATGTATTTGCATTTAAATCATAATCCACTATACTCTGATTTATAAGTAATAACTACTCAGTCATATACTTCCATGGGGGTATTTATATAAATGCAGCCTGCATTGCTATAATGTCATTATATTATAGTTACTACTTACTTAATCATGCAGATTTACTTCTACAGTATTTTAAATAACAGATTTGATTTATATTGTTATAACCATGTTATAAGTTACTTATTATGAGTCATAATGCAGTTATTAACCTCTATAAATGCTTTATTGATGACATTAAGTAAAGTGAACTCAAATGTTATTTATTATTCATTTTCAATAGTTATCTGCAAATTTTAAAATAATGCCTATAATAATGTAATGAAAAAGTAATTTACAAACAGATGTGATTTACATGCTAGTAAAGTATTAAATCAAACCCCAATATGCAATATGCTGGCTGAGAAGATCAAAGTTCCCATTCATGACATGTAATGCAAACATTGGCCAATAACTGTTTTACTAGTATGTAAATCACAACTGTTTGTAGTTTATTATAGGCATTATTTTTAAAATGTCCAAATAAATTATTGAAAATAGATAATGAATAACATCTTCATGCTTTCATGACTCATAATAAGTAACTCTCAGCATGGCTATTTTAGATAACATCTTCATGATTTCCAAACTTTTGGAATAGGAAAACTGTATCCTTTGCTTTCACTTTACTTTTTTTTGACTTATAATAAGTAACTTATAACATGGTTATAACAATAAAAATCAAATCAGTTATTTGAAATATAACTAAATCTGCATGATTAAGTAAGTAGTAACTATACTAGTAGTAACTATGATATAATGACATCATAATATAATGCAGGCTGCACCATACGCTCATGGAAGTATATGACTGAGTAGTTATTACTTATAAATCAGTGTATATTGGATTATGAGCATGCACGTTGAAATGCAAATGCATCATTAAAAAATGATAATAAAAATAATATAAATTTAACTATACCGTTCTTATTATGGGGTGTACGTGTTGTTGTGTCTTTATAAATATATTTATAGAATAGTAATAACTGCCTATAAATAATTATAAAGGGGCTTATAATTCATTATAAGCATGGGCTTTATAGAAAGTGTTAACATGTTTTTTTTTTTTTTTACAAACAACTGGATATGATACTTTGATGAAAAATTGTCCACACGAGGGCAAACTTTGCTTAAAAGTGAGTAAACTGAACTCTTTGATGGGCATAAGGGGTGGAGAAGTAAGATGAGTTGTAGAAGTTTAACCCTCTGGGGTCTAAGGGGTTTTTAGGGCCCTGGGGAAGTTTTGACATGCACTGACATTTGTGCTTTTTTCAGTTGCTTAAAAACATATTAATGGCAAAAGTCTCATAACACTGTGTTCATCACAAACTGTTCACAAACAATCGCGTCAACTGTTTGACTGAAGACAAAGAAAACACTCGCGTCTGGAGATACTGACACACATACGCAAGTCAATAAGGATTTAGATGTCATGTTTGGTGCAATCGGATGGAACAACAATAATGGAGAGACTGGATTGTGGATTGCGTATCCATTGACTGCAGAAGGCACGAGTCATGCATATGGATGTTTCTGCTCGTTCACTTCAATGGCGCGGGGGTGTGGCGATCTCTTCTCATTACAGATAATGAGGTAACTGGAGAAATACGGTCCTTCTCCACCTTCTCATACAGTTTACACCGAATGACAATATCTGTTTTCAATCTCACTTACATCATTTAAAAGGAGACATTCCAAGCATTATGTAGACATTTATCTTTTGTCTCTACGACAAATATTCGTTAAGTTACAGTTTATTTTTCTGACGCGTTTCTGAAAGGACTTCACTGAGGGAGAGAGATCAAAACGCGCATCATGTTTATTTTCGTAATTTTGCGAAAAGCACAACATTCTGTTTTTATTGGGAGTGGACAGAAAAAAACTAGACACTGTAACGTTTTAAATGATGTATAAATCATATCTGTATGTCAAAAATCAGCAGAGTAATTTAAGTCTCTTTGTGGAGTGATTGAAAAACAAAGAGTTTGCGGCGCCCGCGCCGCCGTCGACCCCAGAGTGTTAAAGGTTTGTTAAACTTACTTGCTTATTAGATCCTTATCAGACATGATATTGCTGTTTAGTCTGTGGCTCATTTCTCTCTCAGGTGAGACAATGATTCAAATAAACACAATATTACAGATTTATTTCTTTGTGTAATTTGAATATGTAATGTTGAGTGTGTTTCTGATTGATTCGTTTATTATTTCCTCTCCTCGACTCATTATTCTCACCTCTTTCTGTTAGGTGATGTCTCTAGTGAGGGAATAGTACCAATCTCTTCTGATAAATTTGTTTCAGAAGGTGATTCAGTTACCATGTCCTGTAATTATAATGGATCGTTTGCTATTGATACTCTTATGTGGTATCGTCAGTACTCATCATCCAGACCAGAGTTCATGTTTCTGATCAATGAAGCTAATTTTAAGCAACCGGCTGATCCTGTAATTCCTGGAGTATCTGCTAAACTCAATGAAGAGAAAACCTGTGTGGATCTGGAGATCTACAGCACTGCATTAAATGATTCTGCTCTTTACTACTGTGCCCTGCAGCCGGCACAGTAACAGAAGACACAAAAGTGCTGCACAAAAAAAGAAGATGTGAAAAAAACATTAAAGCTGGTGCTTATGCAATTAACATGTTTTGTTTGTGTATGTTTTGGCATTTTAGTTTTTTGATTCAGTAGTGTTTGAAAAGAAAAGCTATATAAATCTTCATACAGAAGCCATTTCTGTGTGAGATTTAAAGTTTTAACAGACTTCTTAATGTCTCTTCACCAGTAACTGACCTTGGGTTTCAGCAAAGAACAAAAACACTTGCATTTCTTCTTATTACTTATTTTGGAGCTTATTTGCCTAAATTTTTGTCCAACAAATATTGTTGCTGATTAAAGATAGCATTTAGAGATGATTATGACATAATTTAACAATATTTCTTCCATAAGGGCTGCTGTGATAAAATGGCACAAAACTGAAGATTCTGCAGACCTAAGTACGTATCTGTAAGTATCCGTCTCATTCTTTATTCTCTTCATTAGCTATTCTCATTCTCTGCTAGTGTCCACACAGCTAAATCCTCATGTCTCGCCACCAAGGTTATATATATATATATATATATATATCAGACTCACACATGCTATTCAAAATCTTCAACAGTCTCATCTATTCTCCTCACCCTCCTCACACTACCTCGCTATTGATGACTTTACACTACATATATCAGCACTCAGTTATTATCACCTCAGGTCCCTGGTCATGCACCATCCACAGACGGACTACCGGCACATCCAGGAAACTTGACTGTAAAGTTCGTCACCACCAGCACTTTGGCATGCATATGATACGCAAGTCCTTCCCATTCACTTAAACGGGGCATCTTTTTTTGTCGTTTTATTTATTGGTTTCTCAAATTTTTTGCTATTTTTTTACCATTTTCGCTTGGGTTTAGGGTTAGAACAACTTTTTGTTATTTAAAAATGACATCCTAACCCAAACCCCAACTCCAAGCGACCATGGCTTAAATATGGACAAAAACATAGAGAAACCTGTATATTAAATAACCTTATTAAGCAAATCTGAAATCTAACCCTAAACCCAAGCGAAAATGGTTTAAAAAACAGAAAAAAAATTGAGAAACCAATAAATAAAACGAAAAAAAAAGATGCCCCGTTTAAGTGAATGGGAAGGACTTGCGTATCATATGCACGCCAAAGTGGAGTTTGGCGTGTGTGTTGCATGAGTTTTGCACTTCGTGCTATTTATACGCGACCTCAGGAGACTGGGTAATCACCACCCCTTTTGGGGGGAACACAAACTATACTTCTCATAGACTTCCATACAAAATAGTGGAACAAAGCAAACTTCGTACGAACTCAGATTAAACATGTCAAGTAATTATCTGTCCACCCTGCCTGCCATAGAGCGTGAAAGATAAATTAACACATTCAATTAGGAAAATATAAAAACGTGTCCCTTTCATTCTCACAGTGTCAATTTTTTGTAACATTTGTATTTACGCCTGCTGGGTGTGTACGAACGTTGCTTTGTTCCGCTATTTTGTATGGAAGTCAATGAGAAGTCTTGTTTGTTTTCCCCCAAAAGTGGGCGTGAACCTGTTCAGAGACATTCTATGACATTGCGCTGGTTGTGCATATCCAAAACCCTATCCCTCTTTTCTGTGCTCAGCAAAGAAGAAGTATCCAAACTTCTCTCCAGTCACCCCACAACATGTCCCCTCGACTCTATTCCCTCCTATACCTTACAGACCATTTCAAGCACTTACACCTTTACTCACACACATCATCAAATTCTTCATCCTCACTGCACTTTCCCCAAGCAGGCCTGTGGTACCTCACTGCTTAAAAAACTTACACTTGACACTTCACTTGTAGACAACGGCAGAATAATTTCCCTTCTCCCATTTATTAAAAAAACACTTATGCTGATTTCATTCAGGTCTCTGCATTCCTCTCTCAAAACAACTTTTTGGATTATAAAACATTGTGCTTCAAGAGCAACCATTACACTGAGACGTCACTGCTTTTAGTCAATAAAGCCATGGCTGAGTCTAAATCCTCTGGTTTCATTCTTCTAGATCTGTCCTCTTCTTTCAACATGATATATCACCAGATCCTCTCATCAACACTCATCACTGGGAATCAGGAACAGCATTACTTTGGCTTTTGGAGAAGAGAGCTGTTCAAATTACATAATATGATCACTGGAATCCCTCAAGGATCAGTGCTTGGACAACTTCTATTCTTCATTTATACAAGTATTTAAAGGGGCCATTGCGTGAAAATGTTAGCATTGCCACTTTGTAGGTGTGAGCAAAAATAGGTCATTTGAAATTTGGCTTTCTTTATGATGTCATAAGGATATCTAATTAGAATAATACAGCCCCCTTAAAGGGGACACATTATGAAAATCTGACTTTTTCCATGTTTAACTGCTATAATTGTGTCCCCAGTGCTTCTACCAACCTAGAAAATGTGAAAAAGATCAACCCAGTAACTTAGTTTTGGTAAACTATTCTCTGCAACTATGTGAAAAAAAAATGAAAATGGGTTTTTCCGGGACAACGCAGCCGGATTGCCTCTGGGATATTTTCATTGTTCAGAATATTGTCAACTATTTGGTAAGGTTTTGGAAAAGAGGTTATTTGTTCTAATTACTGTGATCAAATATATTTTTGTCAGAGTTGATGTTTATGGGAATTGTGTGGAGTATTCTTTGTTAGTTATCTCTTCAAATGGGGAAAATGGCACTGACCGCCAGTATAAATGTGTTTGTTTGGAGTAGTTTGTTTTTGGTCTGTGTCTGTGCTGTGAAGTGTGACCGGAAGGCTTTTATTTAGTATCACTGGGAGACTTTTTTTAGCCCAATTTACCAATTGTGAATGGTTTGTGTGTTAGTATGCAATTTTTGTATCAATTGTTTTTATAAAAAAAATAAACAGAAAAATACAGTTACTATAATTTAACACTATAATAAAACTTTAATCAAACAATTGAACAATGAACACAGAACCACAGCAAACAAACCTAATAAATAAAGGCAAAATTCGTCTTTTTTGGTTTTTACTCAAGACTTAACTTTCTTTTTCTTTTTAGTAAATGCCTTAACTTTCTCCCAACGAGCTTACATTTAAATCTTGCTCCCTGCCTCTCTCTATGGCTTTGTACCTGGCCTGTACCACTACACTGGCTTTTTGGAGCGTCTAACCCCCTTTCTTCTTTTACATAATGGTAGTCTTCCCATTTGATTGGACGCATTGTGTGTCACATACAAATAGATCCCGACCCTGCCTGTGAATGAAGATTCAGCTCTCTCGCTGACGGGAGTCGGCTGTTCTCGTTCGCTACAAAGAATCGGCTCTTAGAGCTATTACTATTTTGTAACATTGGTTTGAACTTTTTTTTCCCTTGTATTTTGTTCTCTATTGGACATTTTTGTTGTAGTTTTGGACTATTTTGACTTGTTTTTGTAATAAACACTTTGGCATTTTTCACACTGCCTCTGTTTAATTTGGTCATGTTTTTTGGTACCCTTTTATGGGGTTCCCAGATAGCAAGCACATGTGGGCCACTTCAGGCAAAGATGCAGCACTGCTGGTCTTCTTATGGCCCGAATAAAAGGGATGTGAACCTAAAGTGGCTCACATGTACACTCTAAAAAAATAATCCGTAAAAAAACGGATAATGTCCTGGCAGAAAATTACCGGTACCTTTTCCGTTATGTTTACAGACATTTCCGTTTATTCAAAAACTGAACATTCTGTAGATTTATAGAACATTGTCCGTAGATTTACAGAACATTTTCCGTAGACTTTAGGGACACTTCAATCCGCCTATGAAACGCAACAATGGTGACAATCAACAACAAAGCGTCATGCCGCAATGCATGCTGGGTACCAGGATTGTAGAACACTCTTTCTTAACATTTACTCTCACCATTGTTGAGATTTGTATCCAAACTGTTGATATCTCTGAAGCAAAAACCACAGCTGACACATTTGCAGCAATCTTATTCAATACAGTGTGTTTTTAGATCAGCATAGAGTGTCACTTTTATACATTTCAGCTCATCATTTTTATTTTATCTTTTCATATTTAAATGTTAGGCAAAACATAAAAACAATCAAGCTTAGATGACAACATAGACAATTCTCCTTCCTCAAGCAACAAACAAGTTGTAATTGCTACAAGCAAAAACAATGTTGCAATGCTATAAGAGCAGAGTCAGTTCTGTGAGGGTCAAGGGACAAAAGCCTACCTAAAGGGAACACTAATCTCCATAGTGGTGACTTCAAATGAATCTAAAACAAACAAAAACTGGAGATTTAATGTGATAAATGTTGTGGTAAATATCCATTTGACTTACACGTCACGCCAGAAAGAAGATTTGTCTACTAAATCCCATGTGTTGATTCTGGAATAGTTTAACACTTGTATCTTGTTCTGACAGCATTTGTTTAGAAGTTAAACATCATCCATGTTAGAAAATAACTCTGCAAGCAAGTTGTAATTTTAGGTTTCAAACAGAGATGGTGATAGAGAGGCAAAAGTGAAAGATTGCAGCAGGAGTTATTGCACCCACAATGCAACATGTTATTAAAAAAACGGATAAATGCCTGTAAAACATAAATACGGAAAATTCCTTCATATTTACACAGTACTTTGTCCGTTTTTTTTACGGATTTTTTTTAGAGTGTAAAATAGCAAAAATGGGCCAAATATATCAAATCACATGTGGGCCTTTTAAGGCAAAGATGCGGTGCCCATGGCAACATGTCATCTTAATATGAACCAAAAGTGGCCCATCCGCCAAATAGTGAATATGGCCCAAATATCAAACAACAAATATGGGCCACCTTTGGCAAAAATGCTGCACAACAGACACGGCCTAATCTTGGAATAAACCAAATGTGGCCCTCACATGTTGCAGCAAATGTGGCCCAGCTCTTTACAAAGGTGTCTGGGCCAGTTTTGGCAAAGATATGGCACGGTAAGCACCGGCTCATGTGGGTTTGTGTCTAAAGTGGCCCACATATGTTGCAGCAAATGTGGCCCAGTTCTTTTAAAACATATTCGGCCCGGTAATGGCAAACATGTGGCACAGTAAGCATCGGCTCATGTGGGGTTGTGTCTAAAGTGGCCCACATATGTTGCAGCAAATGTGGCCCAGTTCTTTTAAAACATATCCGGCCCGGTTTTGGCAAACATGTGGCACAGTAAGCACCAGCTCATGTGGGTGTGAGTTTGAAGTGGTCCATATATGATGCTGTAAATGTGGCCCAGCTGTATAAAGATGCTTCAGGGCCAGTTTTGGCAAAGATATGGCACAGTAAGCACCGGCTCATGTGTGTGTGAGTCTGAAGTGATCCATATACCCAGCTAGCAGAAAAAAGTTCTAAGAACGTTCCCTGAAAGTTCCCAACGTTCCCAAAAACTTTCTGCCAACATAAAAAGTGTCCAGTTTTCTTGACGTTCTAAGAACATTTATGTGTTTTCTGAACGTTAGAGGAATGTTACATTTTAACTTTTTCAAACGTTATGACAATGTCCTGTTTTAATGTTCACACAATGTTTAAAACAACAACTTTTTTAAAATTGACTTGTTTGCTTGTTATGTAAATGATAGCGAAACATTGCATTTTATTATTTTAAAACTGTTATAAAACATTATTTCTTAATGTTCAGTAAAAATATTGCTGTAGAAAACACAATTCACTTATTATGTTTAGATGTTGATGCTTTGTTTAATTTTAAGTCACCATTATTGTGATTAGTGTTTGTTTTAGTTGGACCCTTGACTTCTTCACCAATTTTTTCTGGTTGCCTTACTTTGTGTGTATAAAACACATTTGTTATGGTAGTGTACAGTTAATAGTGCAATTCTGTGGTGGTTGGTATAATCTAATTAAAGGATTTAATCATCAAAAGTTTATTGTCTGTCAATGTTGTATATGAGATCCAGCACTTTAACAGCAGTTTGTCATCAAGGAGTTTTAGAAAATTTGGCAAAAAATAACTGCTGTACACTTGGGGCGTATAAACATCAAGAATCACACTATGAATCTCAACCATGGTGACAAAGAAAATTGTAAAAAGTTAATTTTTTTAGCCATGTCGCAGTGCATGCTGGGAGTCCTGGATGAGATTTGTAATTTGTTAATACCCAGCATGCATTGCAGCATGAAGTTTTTCATTTAATTGTCACCATGGTTGAGATTCATACTCTGTTTGTGGCATCACTCTGGCTTGCTCGTGGGCGAGCCGTGTCAAACAGGAGTGGACCACACAAGTGCCATCAATCCATGCCAGGTGTGGGCCAGTGAATGGTGTTGGGTCTGGGCTGAATCTGGGCCAAAATTTAAATTAACTATTACCCAGATTTGGGCCGGATCTACATTATTTGCTTTGTGTTTGGCTGACACGTGGCGTTTCTATGGTTTGCTTGTGGTAAAGATCTGGAAAAAAAGAGGTGGACCGCTCAAGTGCCATCATTCCATGCCAAAGGTGGGCCAGATGAAGGTGTCAGATGTGAACCAGATCTGGGCCACAGCAATTTTGCTATCTGGGTTACCATTACAGTCAGTTTTAGTTGATAGCTCATAACTCCTCAGGAAGCCTCCTAGTCCTCGTTCCTCGCCTCACCGCAGTGCAATAAAATAATTGAAATGTCTTACAAGATGGTGAAACTCAATCAGTTTCCAGGTCGTATGATGTAGGACGTAGGTGCATGGAAATGAGGAGCACATTTGAGAAGAACCCCTAGTGTTGATAAAGAAAGACAGGTCTAAATGTCACTAACCACACCCACATTTACCCACCTTATAGCTTTACAAGAGCCATCTGTCAACTGCATTTACATATTTGTTTCAACTTTGATTTTGAATAACTTTGAATAAGCGTGTAATGATATATTTTATTAGTAAACATGGAGAGATGCGTATTACTGATTATTTTAAATGCAGCAGGTAAAGGGTGCACCAACTTTTAAACTACACATTTTATGTTAAGTACTATAATCACACAGTGTTTAATATTTTTATTACACTTCAATTTCCTTGCAGGTGTATTTGCTGATAGCATTGGACCAAATGACAAGGAAACTAATATAACCAGTACTGAAGGAGAATCTGTGACACTGAGCTGCACATATGAAGCAACCAGCCACTATATTTATCTTTACTGGTACAGACAGCATCCTAACAGAGAACCTCATTATTTACTGTATAAAGGTGCTCGAGCCTGGAGTATCTACGATGATATACCAGACCAACGGTTTAACCCAACAACATCGCAGACATCCACTAAACTCAGTATTGATAGTGTAACTCTGTCAGATTCAGCTCTATATTACTGTGCCTTAAGAGATGGATCCCAGTGATACAAAATACCCGAGAGGCTTTACAAAAACTTACACAGACAGTTATCATGTAAGCGGTTTTTAATCAGGTAAGAATCAAAGTAAAGATGTTCATGCAAACCACAAACCCTCTGTTAATATCAGGATATGGTTACACCTGTTCACGTTTAAATGAGATGAATAAAATTATCCTCATAGCTTCTTATGGTATACAAATATGTGACTATTATTCAGCATTTATGATGTAGTGGCAAAACATACATAATAAATCTAGTCATTATTTTAGAATGCCCTATATGTTTTTGTTTTTATTCTTTGTAACCTCCCATAACAAATGTAATGCCATTTAGTGTAGAGAGAAAGAGAGAGAGAGAGAAATTAATTCACAGCACAATTGAGTTTCAATTGCAGCAAACCACCATCATTGTCATCAGTTTTTGCACTTCATGAGCTCATTTGCATTTTAAATGAGACACCCAAAATTCCAAATTTTTGCCAACAATTTTTAACATGTTATAATAAATTATCTATATGGTGTTTTGAGCTAAAACCTCATATATGTGCTCTGGGTCAAAAATTTACTTTACATCTAAACTTTTTCCCCGCCAGCGTTTAAAAAAAAAGTTGCCAGTCAGTGCCAGCATTTTTCATGATTTTCACAAAAGTTTAATGTCTTCCAGAAAATGTTCTTCTTTAAATATATAAACAAACAATATATAAAATGAAAGAACAGACCCTCTGCTTTCAAACAAAAAGGTCATCCTACCTTCATTAATTCTACTTTTATCATCTCTCAAATATGGGTAGGTTTCAAAAAAAAAATTGAACAAAAAGCTGAGATAATTTCATTTTTGTGAAGCACTTTTGATAGAGATCAGATGCCGAGCGATCTTTAAAACATACACATAGCTGTTTCTCTTTCACGTGAGGCGTTACTTCCGGGTTGTGAAAGTTGCGTAAGTGCCACCTGGTGGAAAGTAGCGGTATTGCGGAAAGCCAGAAATTCTCATCATTGGCAGGAAAGCGTTTTCTCTTAATTGACAAGATAACTCGTCAATGGCGGTGAGAGTTAAAAAAGTCTTGTGACATGGCCCCTTTAAAACCCCCTTCAACCTCATCCGAAACCAGGATGATTGTAAACTCCTTAAGCATAGATATGCACAAGTATTGGCTATATTGACAAATCTTTACGTCCTTCCACAAACAAAATAGGCTAAAAACCATCACCCATTGACTTCATGCTTGTTTAAAGACACTAGCATTTTGAATAAAATCTCTATGTTATGAATCTGTTCAAATAATCACAGTTATTAATATATGAATGAATTAATCTGAATATGGTAACATTTTGCTGTCATATTTATACTTTTTACATTCAAGATACCAATGGTATTTCGGAAATATACTAGTCAACATTTGAAGTGGATCAAAACCTTTCCTAAAAGTTGTCTTAAAACCAATACCCATTACCCACTCTTGTCTTAGGACAACTTTGATGAATGTTTTTGATCCACTTCATATGTTGACTAGTGTAGTTTCCCAGATAGCATGCAAACCATTGAAACAATGTTAAAAACAGTTGATTTGTCAATGTTAACTGCATTGAATCAATATCAGGTTTGCACTCTCCATTAATATTGAAAAAATATTGAGATTTCAACAAACCACCATTATTGTGATCAGTGTTTGCTTTAGTTGGGTCCTTGACTCTTGTTATTCACTAAGTTAAATCTTTCTTTTCTTTTTAAGTGTTTGTATGTGTTTATGTAGAAACACATGTGCATTGGAAAAGAAAGATGTGTTTCAAAGTTAAGTTAAAACTGATTGCTTTTTGTGAAGATATCAAGATTATATAAAGTTAAGCTGCTTTACATGATTATGTTGATCCATTTTTGACATTTGTAATTGTTTTGGTTTGTAAATATACTGTGACAAGACAAACAGAAAAATTGCTGACACATTTAGACATCATTACTCATCCTACAAATCACGTCAATGGTGACAATCATCAAACAAATTCATATAAAACGATCAGCTGCTGTCAGAATCCTGCCAGATCCTTGTTTGTATTTATATCTAGTCAGCATGGCAGGGTTCTGACAGTACAATGTTTCATGTGGGAGATGCGTGGTTTTTGTATTGATTTATTCTGACCATGCATTTCCCGGGTCTTGTCACTTTTTCCCGATCATTTACTTGTAATTATTTCCAGGTGTATGTCATTTATTTTCTCCCTATTTAAGAGTCCTTGTGTGTGTTGTTCAGTACGGGTTCGTCTGTTGTTCTTTGTTATTCATGCCAGTCAGTGTCTTCAGTTTGTTTCAGTTACCAGTTCCAGTTCAAGTTAAGTGTAGTGTGTTTTGGTTAAAGTTTAGTGTTTTGTTTACATGTTATTTTTAGTGTTTGTTTGATCTGTTTGTTTGCCCCCTTGTGGGTTTTCTGTTTTTGTATTTAATAAATTATTATTTTTGTATCCGTGTCTGCGTTTGGGTTCTCTCCGTTCCGAATTCCTGACAGCTGCAATGTATGCTGGGAGTTATAAATTAGTTTAGTACTACAATGATACCCACCATGCATTGCAGCATGAAGCTTTCTTTTGGCAATCGTCACCATTGATGAGATTCATAGACCGATTCATGATATCAGAGATAGATTCAGTAGTTTAGCTTTTTAAATGTGTTTTTGTAATCCTTAAAATAACAGACCTGACACTGTTTACAACTAGTACTGTAAAATCCAACTTTAACAGTATTTCATTAATATAATTTAGGTATTTCTACAAGAAATAAACTACTTCTTAACATTATATCTTTGTTTTCTTTGCGATAGCAGATGCATTTTAAAACACTGCTTCAGCAGCCAGAGAAAAGTTACCATTAAAACACAAGAATAAAGGGCCCAACTAAAGCAAACACTGATCACGATAATGGTGATTTGTTAAAATTTCAATATTGTTTCAATATTAATGTAGGGTGCAAACGTGATATTGATTCAATGGTATTAACATTGACAACTCAACGATGTTTCAATGGTTACATGCTATCTGGGTTGGTGGCATCACGTTTCTGCATCAGGAAAGTGCCAAGATGCAAACTCCTCCTTATCTAAAGTTATAAAAGTACCTTTTTTTAGACATTCCTTGCTCTGAGTCTCCTGCCTGCATGCTGAAACAGACTTCTGAGTCTCCCGCTGAGAGAGACAATAACAGATCATCGAAAAACCAAACAAGTTTGTGAATCTCTCCTTGAGATTTTACAGCTCCTCGTTCTGAGTTTGACAACAGAGACTGAACCAGATTGACCACAAGTTCTGAGTCTCTAGACGGGTCACCACTGGACTGCTCAGTCGACCACACAGAATGTAAATATCACATATCCAAACCTCTTTCCTGAAACATTGCCATTGGTCTATTCTATTAGTAACTATTTACCATAGATGCTTTTCAATATTACATAACTGATTTATTTGATGTTTAGCAGATTTCATTTTATTACCACTGTGTCTTTCTTGTGTTGATAATGCAGTGAAATGGTTCTACAAGTTGGCCAGAATCTCACAAAATCTTTCAGATAAATTATATGACCAACTAACTCTAATTTACATATTGTCTTTTTAGATCATTCTTATTGTTGAAGTGAAATTCTTTAGCTGGTGCCCCGAAGTAGAGGAGGGAGGGGTCATCTGACACACACACACACACACACACACACACACACACACTTACGATTAAACCTCTAGTGCCCTGTGTATGGCATACTTCCCAATTGGTGCCCGTGTCAATATCACTAAGCTTTAAAACCGCAGTGCCAGACAGACTTTCAGCCAGGGAGCTTACATTGTCTTAAAGAGTCACGCCAACTGAAGTTTTAAACTGCAATTTCCTTTATTACAAGTGATGCATTATAATATATCATTAAACAAGGTATTTTTTTCAGTTCATACATGAGTATAATAATGTACAGTAAAACTTAATCTTTGTTTGATACTATCATGTAGTGTTTCCTGATTTATTGTATTATGTGTTACTCTATGGAGGCCACTATTATGTGTTTTTTTTTAAGTGCATTCTTGGTCGATGCTATACATAAATACATAGGTGCATACACACATATAACATGTATTTATTCACACCGGATGGATTCTGTAATTGTGAAAGATTTATGTGATTTTAAACCTAAAACAGTAAAAACACTACTCACCTGTGTGTTTGTGTTTAATTGTTAGTCTAAACTGAATCAATGCTTTTCAAATTCAATTTCAATATTTATGATCTGCAGCTTAAAGGGGAGGAGTTTGCTTATGACATCCTCTGCTTGACAAGAGATGAAGGCAAATTGTTTAGCTGAACAGCAGTTTGTGTTTAACCTAAACCAGTCACCATCCTGCTTATCATCAAAATGTTGCTCTTTTTAACTGCTTGGATTTGTTCTCTTATATGTAAGTTTTTCATTTCAGATATAGTTTTTATTTGTCTTCTCTTTTGTTTTAAGGTTCTGGTTGAGACAAATAAATGTGATATAATGCTAATTTTGTTTATATTTTTTAGTTCATGGCATTAATTGTGATTCTTGATTTTGAAGGTGTCACGTTTGCGAATGTCATCACACCAGTTGACAGTGAGGTTTATGGGACAGAGGAGGAAACTTTAACTCTGTCCTGTGATTACTCCTCAGCATCCACACTACAGTGGTATCGCCAATATCCTGGATCAGCTCCTGAATTTCTGTTACTCATTCTGGATGCTACTGGAAGAGTTTCACAAGTGTCAGATATTGTGACTCTAGATCCTCGATTCTCTGGAAAATTAAATGAAAAGAAAACTCAAGTGCATCTGGAGATCTCATCTGTTAAAGTCACAGACTCTGCTCTGTATTACTGTGCCATGGAGCCCACAATGACAGGAAACACAACATCACTGTACAAAAACCTGACATATACATTTGAAAAGACAGCGCAGGAGAGAAGTTTCATAACAAATCTGATTCTGATATGCTTTAACAGTTTGCACCTGTTCTACCTTTTTTACAGATAAAATATTTGTGTTAAAATGAGGCACATGAATTTTACATATGAAACATTCTTCAGGCAAAATGTTCACACACATTAGACATCACATAGGCTACCTAAACAATCATAAGTAAAGAATATATATTTCTTATAGCGCTTTTCACAATAGGTAATTGTAAAGCGGCTTTATAGAACCAGGGAAAAACACAGAAAAACCGACAGACAACATAAGTAGCAAAATACAGCGGCTATGAATAAGCTATGAATAAGCTTTTTTTTTGATGATGCAACGTATAGAAGAGGGTGCTAAGTTAAGCCAATGTTGGCTGACTTCCCAAATATAAATAAAAATCTAACATTATGAAAGCTAAAGAATATTGAATGAATGTAATCTCACTACTTTGACTTTGTAGGATTAAATTGCCATCTAGTGGTTGTTTGGGTTACGTTTACCTAACATTACATTTATGCATTTGGCAGATGCTTTTATCCAAAGCAACTTATTTGAATGTAAACAATTTATATTCTTATGTGTGTTCAAACCCATGACCTTTTGCAATATAATAAGACAATGCTCTACCAGTGAACTATACAGGAGCACAGTACCCAGGCCTGCATGGACAATCTGTCTGTATGTTTATGATGTTTTTTTTTTTTATTAAAGAAACTAAGCTTGATGATGAATCTATAATACTTTATAATCTTTAAATATGTTTTAATAATGTATTTGAATAATTTCTTTTATAAAAAGGCATCAAACATTATTATGATGACACTGTTTGTTTCATAAAGAATCACAATTATGTATAAGTAAATAAAATGCACTTTAAAAAAAAGTAATTGATTTGATGTGAATGTATATTACTGTAGGGTGTACAGAGCCACATTTTCACATTGAGATGAATATGAGAGGTGCAGAGTTTATCAGTGTTTACCCCAATTCCTTTATGTAGGAGGGGAGGAGTTACATTACACGAGTCTTGTGCTAAGATTGAGATTATAGATCAGTTTGTCATTCACTGTGTGTGAGTTCTGGCTCATCATGATCTTCTTCACTGTATTGCTGTTTACATCACTTAACGGTAAGTGTATTCATTATTAAATACCAAATGCAGGGCTGTGATACTTCTGTCACTGAGATTGTAAGAACAGGATTTCTTAATATGTTATACTGTAAATACATGTTTTATACATTTTGATGAAGTTTTGTCTTTGGTTGTTTGATGTTTGCAGGTAAAAGTTTTGCAGATGTGATCACTTCAAGAAGAGATCATGTGCTCGCCACTGTCGGTGACAGAGTTACTCTTTCTTGTAACATCAGTGGTTATGTGTCAAGTCTTCATTGGTATCGTCAGTATTTGGGTTCAGTCCCTCAGTTCCTCATACTGGACTACTCAGGGAGTGTAGTGACAGCTAAACCTCCCATCCAAGGGATTTCCATTAAACACAGGAAAGAAGCTCAGGAGGTGGATCTGGAGATCTCATCTGTTAAAGTCACAGACTCTGCTCTGTATTACTGCGCCCTGCAGCACAGTGACAGAAAACACAACAACACTGTACAAAAACCTGACCAAAAATTTTTAAACAACAATATGCAGTACAAATTTACTTTACATCGTACATTACATTTAATGTTGATGTTTTTTTTTCACATTTTAGAAAATAAAACATAAAAACAACAAAATATCAGTGTCAATTACAATGCAAAAATGATATAAAAAATGTTTAATCTGTCAATTAAGATCAAAACATTTGTTTTAAGTTTATGTATTCATGCACTGCAGCTCTGCATATTATCACCTGCTGCACTTCCAACACTATAAAGTTCAATCTATTTTTTAAGTACTGAAATGAATTTGTTGACAGTTTACGTTCATCTACAAAACTGATTACAACTCTTTTACAAATAAAGTATAAAACGTTCATTATGGTCTCAAGAGGCATAATACAGTCATTTATGTTCAGATATTTGGCTGGTTGTGTCTATCAACATCACAATTAAATGTCATGTTTTAAAGTCTTTTAGAGTAGTAGACTGCAGTTTTACATTAGACCAGCAGAGAGCACCCAGACCTACAATTAAAAGATGTTATGTTGTGTGTAATGATGTACAACTTTCAGACTTTATAGACTGCACAGACACAACGAAACTTTCACAAGCCAATGTTATGTTTTACTGTTGATTTTGAACAACTAGTATTATTATTTTTTAAGAAGAACTGGTTCCAGTCCAACATGAGATCTTAACTATGTGATTTACTTATCATTCTGCTTTCTCTGGGTGATGTACAGCACAGTACATTTCAATCTTATATTTGAAAAGATTAATATTATTATTATAATGTGACATGACTGTGTGTTAAATGATATTATGTGTTCTCATATGCAGGATGCAGAGGAAAATAGATTCTGCTATGATAAGTTTAATGCTATTATTATTATTATTATTATTAGGGAACATAAGTTAGTTATCAAAACTATCAAAATTAGTTATCTGTTTATATTAACAAAAACAAACGTTTCTGAAAACAATTATGAAATGAGCTTTTAGAAGCAACTTTCACAGTTTAATTTCCATAGAATTAATCAATTGTTGAATACAAACAGATGAAATGCCATAATATTTTATTTTTTTAAAGACCACAAAGACACACAAACAACCTAATGATGACCAACCAAAAATAGACCAGAAACAAACAAACACTGAATCTATGTCCAATCTTATTGATCTTATTGATTGATTAACAAGTCTGTTCATGTATCCCAAAGGTTTATTTAAAAAAAGCAAATCATTTTAATAATAATAATTAAAAATCTGTCTTAAAATGTAAATAGCACTGAAGCATAAAATTTGAAAGAGCCCCATAGGAGTGTATGTACTGTATGTATTGGTCTATATGGTGACACCTGCAGAAAGCCACGCTGAACTGTGATTGGCTGTTGAAAGAAGCAGTTGAGAGCTTTAGTTTGTTTAGTGTAAGCAGTGTACTGCTGATCTGTCAATCTCATTGAGGAAAACATCATTCTACACAATGTATATCTGTGTATTACTGGTTTTATTGGAATTCATGGGTAAGATTTAAATTATATATACAGTGTGTATATATGTCTTGGACCTACATTGACTTTAAAATTGTTAAAAGTGTGTATGGTTTCTTCTCAGGTTCCAGTATAGGAGACAGTATTACTCCATTATCTACTGTTGTCCACGCAAAGGAGGGTGACAGCGTTCTTATCTCATGTAAATATCACTACACTGTATCAATAAATAATCTACAGTGGTATCTGCAATATCCCAACTCTGTGCCGGAGTTCCTCGTTCTTATCATGGAGTCAGGACAAAACCAGACCGCTACACCTCCTCATCCTCGACTGAAAGCTTCAGTTTGGAAAGAAAACAAGACGGTGAATCTGGAAATCTTCCCTGCAGATGTGAAGGACTCAACAGTGTATTACTGTGCACTGCAGCCCACAGTGACAGGAAATGAATGAACACCATACAAAAACCTGCTTTTAGCTACATGAACAACAACATATTTAAGATTTTTTATAACCAAAATGGTGACCACAGTCATAATTAAATGAACAGCATTTTAACATGTTTTTAACATGCAACATGTTTATTTTATATCTTGTAGTAGCTACACATATCACAAAAGAAAGCACTTTTTATATGATTAGGTAAAGACTAGAGACTAGAGTAAATAATGGCATGATGTTCATTTTAAGTGTTGTTATCATGCATCATGGTTATAAAACTGCTATATTTGCTTTATTCTTTATTATATCTTACTTGTTTCTGACCCCTTCATTCTCTTTAACTCTTTCTTGATCTGTCTGCACTCCAGCATTTAAAAAACTTTATATGTCCATCAATAAAAACAAACATGCCTTTGCCTGTGATGGTGGTGTTTACAGACATCTTATTTGTGTGGGTTAAACTCTTGTATTGCGAGGACACTGACAAATTTCTCAGTTGCACAATTGAAAACTTCATATTCTTGTTAACCATCATATTATGTAACGATTTAGTGGGAGGGCACCCAAGCCCAGACACGGATGTAGAAAATAGGAATTTATTGTGACAAGAATAGAAAACAAAACCCACGAGGGGGCAAACAGAACATGATACACCAAACAAACACAAGACAACACTAAACTAAATCAAAGAACAACACTTAACTTAACTAGAACAAAAGCATTAACATCAGCCAAAGAACTCACACGCAACAAAATCAGCAGTGTTAAATCAACACTGCTGGTGTATATATATATATGGGGACCACCAGGTCTGGTGTTACTTAAATAAACACCAGCAGTGTTGATTTAAAACTATTGATTTTGCTGTGCAGATTTACACAACAGACCCATACAAAACAATGATCACAATGACTTTAAGTAAGGGATCAGGGGAAAAGTGATGAGACCCGGGAACTGCGTGGTCAGAATAAACCACACATCTCCCACATCAGTGGTTCTCAACATTATTCCTGGAAGCCCACAACAGCTAGTAGAAAAAAGTTTTAAGAACATTCCCTGAAAGTTTCCAAGGTTCCCAAAAACTTTCTGCCAATGTAAAAAGTGTCCAGTTTTCTTTAAGTTCTAAGAACGTTTTTGGGTTGTCTGAATGTTAGAGGAATGTTACATTTGACCAATTTTACATTTCTGCTGTATAATTGGGACGCACAAACATCAAGAATCAGAGTATGAATCTCAACCATGGTGACAAATAAAATTGTTAAAAAAAAATCCTTATTTATCTATGCTGCAGTGTATGTTGGGAATCCTGAATGAGATTCGTAATTTGTTAATACCCAGCATGCATTGCAGCATGAAGTTTTTCATTTGATTGTCACCATGGTTGAGATTGGTGCTCTGGTTCTTGATGTTTGTGCGTCACAATTATGCAATGGATATTTTTTGTCCAAAGTTTCTTAAACTCCTTAATGACAAACAGCTGTGAAAGTGCTGGATCTCATTTTCATTTTTGACAGAAAACAAACTTTTGATATGTGAATTAATTAGGTGATGAGTTTTGCCATTATGTACCAAGCGCCACAGAATTACACTATTAACTTTTCATAACAAATGTGGTGTATTAACAAAAAGTTAACACAACCAGGATAAAAACAAGCAAACATAAAGTCAAGGGTCAAGAGTCCAACTAAAACAAACACTAATCACAATAATGGTGACTATAAATGAAACAAACATCAACATCTAAACCTAATAAGTGAATTGTGTTTTCTACAGCAATATATTAACTGAACATTCAGAAATAATGTTTTATAAAATAATAAAATGCAATGTTTCTCTATCATTTACATAACAATTAAACAAGTCAATATAATAAACAGTTGCTGTTTTAAACATTGTGTGAACATTAAAACATGACATTGTCATAACGTTTAAAAATGGTAAAATGGAACATTCCTCTAACGTTCAAACAACACAGAAACGTTCCTAGAACTAAAAGAAAACTAGACACTTTTTACGTTGGAAGAACGTTTTTGGGAACCTTGGGAACTTTCAGGGAAAGTTCTTAGAACTTTTTTTCTGCTAGCTGGGACTGCTCTGCACATTTTGTATGTATCCTTTATTTAACACACCTGATTCAAATCATTGGCTCATAAGAAGAGATCTCGTGAACTGGACTGATTAGGTGTGTTCGACTTCATGCGGCGCTGCGCAGACCGATCGGTGGCTGACTTGAAGCAGTGCATTCCGGTTAGTAATTTTGTCCGACTTAAGCTGGCGCTGCAGGCACGTGACTGCGTCATATGGTTTTTAAGTACTGCAAGAGCGATTCGAGATCAGCCGCCTGAGTTAGCCAGCGCAGTTCCCGAAGAGGAGCTGCACCGGCTGTTATGACGACACAGCTGTTTCAAGATTGGTTGGATTCACCACATGACAACAATCACGTGTGTTTCGTGTGTATTTTCACGCCCTCAGTTCCACAAATGCTCACAAATCTGTATTTTTTATAACAGTTAAAGCTCTTTTCATGTAGTCGCGATGTTATATTGTGTCATCTTCATCAAAATAAAATGGATAAAAAACGTAGACCCCACTACATTGGTATTTAAATAATATATGCTTTTGTTAAACTTTATTCTTGTAAAAACAGATGCTGTAAGCCTCTTCAGTTCCACTCATGCTCATACACGGACATTCAAAACAGTATAATTCACTTTTTATGTAGTTTACATGTTACAAATCATGTTTAATGCGATTAAGCAAGCAAACGGCACGTGATCAGCCATGCCTGACGTAAATGCAGCAAACTACGGGAAGCACAGCGCGTCCGACTTCACGTCTCCGTTTTCAGCTCCTCCCCGCCTGCACGCGGTTAATCTTGCCGATCGGTTACATCCAGCCGCAGCCGATGTCGAACACACCTAAAGTGTCAGATGAGAGAGACATACAAAATGTGCAGAGCAGTGGGCCTCAAGGAACGGAGTTGAGAACCAGTGTCCCACAAAACATTGTACTGTCAAAACCCTGCTTTGCTGACAAGATCGAAATACAAACAAGGATCTGGCAGGATTCTGACTTATTATTTATACCCAGTATTGCTGTTATCTATGTACTGTAAAGGCAAAAAATATAGACCCTGTATTAATTTATGGCACGTAAAAACGCAATTGCTTCAGTTTGCAAAGCATGTGCAAGCAACATTGAATTATAAATGGGATAACTAACATTAGCTAATCCAAGAAAACACATTATCAGGTTCCGGATCATTTATTTGTATAGCACGTTTAAAAACAAGAGATATTGACCAAAGTGCTTAACAGGCACATATCTAAAGATGTATAGAGAATACAAATAAGATAAGAGAATACAAATAAGCCATCAAATGAAATTTAAATGCATTAATAGTAGCACAAGATCTGATATGGAGAGGTAAATTATTCCATAAACGACTGTGAAATGAAAAGGCCCGGTTTTCTGCATGTTCTCCCTGTGTAAGTGTGGGTTTACTCCGGGTACTCCGGTTTCCTCCCACAGGCCCAAAACATGGAAGTTAGGCAAATTGGAGATACCAAATTGTCCCTCCCCCAACCTTTGTATGGATCAACTTGTCTGAATAAAACTTGTGTATGAATTAACTGGTTCTCGCCATGAATATAGCCATAGATGCTGGAATGGCGTTAAAAAAAGGCCCGGGCTTCTTTTGATTTTAATCGACACTTGGGAACAACTATGAAATCTTTGTCCAGATCGTAAAGGACATTTTTTTTTTAATAATTTTTATACAGTAATGCACTCATGCAGGCTAGCAAATTTAAACATTAGCTTCTATGAGCTTCTACTCTGGATATTTTACAAAACTGTAAATTTGGCTCCTGCCTCCGCAGAGTGATGTGCTGCACTGCTGCTCCCACTCTACTCCATTACCGACTAGAACGCAAAAATGGTCTGGAACTGCCACTTTGAATGGTATGCTGCTGGCGACTTGCCATTGGCTGTTGTATTTGAATAAATAATGAGATAAGGATTAGGTGCTATTTTGGTAATGTTTTACTATATATAAATGTTTCATATTATTTTGGTTGGTATTATTATGTTTCATCTAATAGTGTGTTACGTTTTACTGATTTATATTCAATATATATATATATATATATATTTTTTTTTAAGTTACTGTTGTATTGATAAGTAGATTTTTTCCTGTGAGTCAAATACTGCTGATGAGAGTCCATAATATTTGTATAAGAAAGTGACCAAATTCACATAAAACATTTTCTTTAAAAGAATAAGTTATAATGATCATGCGATGGGGAGCATGCTGTGTCATACAGGGGCCACTGCCACCACCCCCAACCCCCGGTGATGGGCCCAAGTTGAAAAAAACTGTTGGCTGAAACTTTATGACTGACTTAAGACATGTTTAGCAGTGTTGTTAATTAATCCCCAATTAAACATAATTCGTTTTTTAGGCAAATGAAAATAAGGATGATACAACCTTTTAAATAATTTGAGATATAAAAGGATGATGTCATGAATTAATCATTTCCTGTTTTCTTACATTTGCATTTAACCACAAGAAATACAACAACATTACAGTAATACCCCAGAGGGCTGTGAACTGCAACACATAACAGATCTGTAGATTCAGGATGTGGAGAACAGTGCTGGTGATCCTCATTGCTGCATCAGGTATCTAAATATATTTATCACACATTTTTAAAAATATAAATTTTATTATGAAAGACAATGTATGACAAAAAAGACACCTATCACTGTTTACTTCTATTGCAGTTTCTTGTGAAGATCGAATTCAACCATCTGAAGCAGTTCTTATCAAAAGTGAAAACGACCGTGTGACTTTAACCTGCACCTATGAAACAACCAGTGATTATATTAATCTTTATTGGTACAGGCAGTATCCTAAAAGTGAACCCCAGTATTTACTGTGGAAAGGGGCCCGATCAAGAGATGGCAGGCAACATATTCCAGATTCTGACTTTGATTCCTCTACATCCAGGACATCCACAGAACTGATAATTAAAAAGACTGCTCTGAAAGATTCAGCTCTTTATTACTGTGCACTTTGGATAGACAGGCACGGTGATACAAAGTTTGTAAGAAGCTGTACAAAAACTCACACAAATTATTCACTTTAATCTCAAAAACATCAAAGCATCAGCCAAACCAAACCGTAATATCTGCCAAAACCATGCATTACTGTATAGGAAACACCTGCAAATAATACAGTAACCAAAACCAGACCTTTGATTTAATGAAGCAGTTTCCCTTAAATGCAGTGTGTACCTTCAATATTGTAATTTCAAGCATTAAGCATATGTCTTCAGATTAAAGGATTTTTAAGATCTGGAGAAATGTTTCAGTCAAATGATGCTAAACTTCTCAGTAGTGTATGTGTAATGAAAAATATATTTTGGGTGATATTCTGTGTTCTTGACTTTTTGAAAAAAAAAAATACTGTTTCTAAAATATTCTTGTTTGTACCTGTTGTTGATAACTAAGCTTCCTGGGGAGACATGAAAGATATACAGTACAATTGTATCCTTCCCTTGCACCTTAGAGGGGTGGAGCCAAGACACAAGCAAAAGAAACAAGGATGCACAAATAAAATATATGAAGTTCCCATGAAGATGTGAAATGGGAGGAGCTTTAAGAGAGAAGAACATTAAAATTCTCCATTTGGTTTCTTCTGTACAATCATGATGTTACTGTTTTGTCTGCTTTTGCTGTCAGTAATAAAGGGTAAGAGGCCAGTTTTTAAACATATATTTTATGATTATATTATAAATGCTGTATATGAACTATGATATTTTACTTTCTGATATTATGATATTAAGTAATTTAAAAAAACATTTTTTGTTGTTGTTTATTATCTTATTTCTTGTTTTAAAAATATTATATTAAAACATAATTCGTAAAATTAATTAATAAATAGTAAATCAATTTATTTGCAACACACATTTTTCAGACAAATGCCTTGCACAGAAAATAACACCACTGCAGGACACTACTGTGCACACTACTGAGGGGGATTCAGTCACTCTCTCATGCAAATATGATGGCAGTGTACAGAGTTTGCAATGGTATCAACAATATCCCGGATCCAGACCTGAATTTCTGCTCTTTATTATTGAGGTATCAACAAGGAGTGTAACATATGCAGATCCCTGTGACCCCAGACTGGATGTTGAATTGAATATGAAAGAAAAGCAAGTGTATCTGGAGATCTCATCTGTTAAAGTCAAAGACTCTGCTCTGTATTATTGTGCACTGCAGCCCACAGTGACAGGAAACACAACAACACTATACAAGACCTTCATGAATAAATAAATTATACACTTTATGGCCATCAGTGTATGACACAGAAATTACTTTTGTAATTTCAGATTGTTTTAATATTGAATCACTATTTCATTCACCGCCGCATAGAACTTATACTAAAATATTAGATATAAAAACAAGCAATATTTTATATAGTACCAATGCCTTCTTTATTTTTATTTTCTTTTTTACAGTGATAAAATGTGGCTTAATACAGTAAATACAATAAAGTAATTCAAATGTTTTCATTGGAATGAATGGTGTTAAAGGTGTTAGAGGACATTAAGACTTTGAATAATAGTTAAAGTATTGTAAAAGGCAACGTATCTAAACACTTTATCTCTAAATTTGATTGCTATTTTACTAAAATGTTTTTTAACACACTCAAAAAAATAAAAAGTTGGATTTACTTAAAAAAACTTCTTCAAGTGGGTTCCACATAGCTTTGTTAAGTAATGTCAACAAATAAAATTTAAGTTGTATTTACTAAAAAAGTTTGTGTAAAATTGACAATTTAAATGTTGCATGGACTAAAGAAATCCTAGTAAAATCACTATTATGAAACATTTAATTGATGACAACAAAATTAAAAATAATGATTTAATAACTCCATAACAACTAAATCAATCATCAGAGTGCAGCTGCTCAATACAACCTTTATTTAACTACAGTTTATCAAACATATTTGAAATGCAATGTTACATTTCAAATTGTTTGTTGGTTTGTTGTGTTCTAAAATATATCAGAACAAGTTCATTGACTCATATTTGGCCACTTATTACTCATGTACCTATCTAATGGTGCTACACTTCTGCAAGAGGGTGCCAGAACAACAATTTACCCATAATACACTGCATCAGCCAATGAGATGCAAGTCTGAATTGGTTTTATTCATCTGTTACTTTTACACAACAATGTTATATTGGCTGAACAAATAATTTTGAAGTAAAGCTGACAAGACACAGTCTTTTGTTGAAATTACCAAGTTAAAGTAATTATATGCAGTTACTTGTGTTTGTTAAGTAAAGTTAACAAGAAATTATTTATTAAAACTGACTCCAAGCAATTTTTTTGAGTGCAGACAACTGGATATAATACTTTGATGTAATCATGAAAATGATCCACACGAGGGCAGACTTCGCTTAAAAGTGAGTAAACTAAACTCTTTGATGGGCATAAGGGGTGGAGAAGTAAGATGAGTAATAACTGCATGTAGAAGTTAAAAGGTTTTGTTAAACTTACTTGCTTATTAGATCTTTGTCAGACATGATATTGCTGTTTAGTCTGTGGCTTATTTATCTCTCTACAGGTGAGCCAATGATTAAAATAAACACAATATTACAGATATATTTGTTTAATTTGAATACATGTGAGCTGGTTGTGTTTCTATTCAGCTCCTTTAGTATGTCCTCTAATTCACTACTCTTTCTCTTAGGTGATGTCTCTAGTGAGGGAATAGCACCAATCTCTTCGGATAAATTTGTTTCAGAAGGTGATTCAGTTACTTTGTCCTGTAATTATAATGGATCGTTTGCTACAGATACTCTTCTGTGGTATCGTCAGTACTCATCATCCAGACCAGAGTTTATGTTTCTGATCAATGAAGCTAATTTTAAGCAGCCGGCTGATCCTATAATTCCTGGAGTATCTGCTAAACTAAATGAAGAGAAAACCTGTGTGGATCTGGAGATCTCCAGCACTGCATTAACTGATTCTGCTCTGTACTACTGCGCCCTGCAGCCCACAGTGACAGAAAACACAAAAGTGCTGCTCACAAAATGGAACACTTGAAACATTAAAGCTGGTGCTGGTAGAATAAACATGTTTTGTTTTGCTTTTTTATTATTCAATAGTGATAAAATAATGAAAATAGCTTAAGGAAAATAAAAGAAAATAGCTAAATAAAGTAAATATTCATGCAGAAGCCATTTCTGTATGAGATTTTAAGTTTTAACAGACCTCTTATTGTCTCTTCATTAGTAACTGACTTGGGTTTCAGCAAAGAACATTTTTGCTTTTTTTCTAGTTACTCTAGAGCTTATTTGCCAAAAAAGTCTGTCCAACAAATTAGACTTTTGCTGATTAACCATAGCATTTAGATATAATGTCATTATTCACAATATCTTTCTCATCAGGGCTGCTGAGAGAAATTAAAGGATCAGTCCCTGCTATCATCATGTCCACATACACAGTACCTCACCGCCAAGGTTAATAATACATCCGACACACACATACTCTTCAAAACCTATAACAGAACAGCCAGAACATTTGCAAATTCAGAAACAGAAAAGTATCAGATCCACCATTGCAAACAAAGTTTAGAAAAAACATGAAAACAAAAAAACATTATGGAGAAGGACATTGAAATGAGAAATGACAATAGTGTGTGTGACCACTGCATATCAACACACATGACACTTCAAACACTTATTTTGAATTTGCGCATCTTGGAAAAGAAGTCACCAGAAGCCACTTGTTCTAACCAGAGGTGGACAATCCATGTGCCATGAGTTAAAGTCCTCTCCAGTATTTTGTTCCAATCACCTGGATTAGCTAATTAGCACATATTTTCAGCAGGAGGTGACCTCTTGGCTCGTTGGTGTTATAAGCCCTCAATGAAGCCTTTAAGGCAGCGCTGCCTGGAAGGCACTCCCTGTGCCCCGAGCGTTTCAGCCAATCACAGCACTGGTGCTGGATATCGAGCCTTCCACCAGCTTCTGGCAGTTTGAGCTCACCATTGGTCAGGTGAGTAGCGCAGATATGGTAAGATAGGAATGTGACTGGATTTGAATTCAGCTTGAAATGTTTCGAGCACTTAAAGGGGTCATATGATGAAAATGTTAGCATTGCCACTTTGTAGGTTTGGGTGTGTTTTTTTAAATGCAAATGAGCGGATGAAGTGCAAACACTGATCACAATGATGGTGGTTTGTTGTAGTTGAAACTCTATTGTGCTGTCAAGTCCAAGGATTTGTTGTTTTGGGTGTGTTTTTTTTAAATGCAAATGAGCGGATAAAGTGCAAACACTGATCGCGGTGATGGTGGTTTGTTGTGGTTCAGGCTCAGTTGTGCTGTCGGGTCCTTCTTTTCTCTCTCTTTCTCTCTGCGCTGGACGGCGGTGCGGTGGTTGGGGGGTTCAGATTAGGGAGGCGGTATTGTTCTAATGGGATATCCTTGTGACATCATGGTGAGGGCCGAATTTCAATTACCTGTTTTTGCTCGCACCTACAAAGTGGCAATGCTAACATTTTCATCATATGACCCCTTTAAGTGATGTGTTTTCGTGTCTTCACGTGTCTGTGGCACGACTTTCTTTTTGTGACAGTTTAACGTATAGGTTTCGCAATTGTTTTCCCTTTTTTCAAACCATTGTCGTTTAGGATTGGGGTTAGATTTATGGTTTTCCTCTCATTTTTTTTTTTTTGTTTTTGCTTGAGGAAATACCTGGGTTTGGCATAAATGTGGATGTCATTTTAAGCATTGGTTTATTTGTCAGAATTTTAAACTGTTTTCACTTGTGGTTGGGCTTAGGGTTGGGTGAGGATGTAATTTCCTGTACCAGAAAGTTGTTATAACCCCAATCAACGGCAAGAAAATAGGAAAAACAATTGGTTAACCTACCTGAAACTGGCACAAAAAAGAAAGTCATGCCACGGACACGTGGAAACACCTCACTCAAACGCTCGAAAAATTTCAAACTGAAATCAAACGCAGTCACATTCCTATCTTACCATATTTGCGATACTCACCGAACCAACGGTGAGCTCGAACTGCCAGAAGCTGGTGGAGGGCTCGATGTCTGGCACCAGTGCTGTGATTGGCTGAAACGTTTGGGGCACGTGGAGTGCCTTCCATGCAGTGCTGCAGTGAAGGCTTCATTGAGGGCTGAAAATAACAACGAGCCAGGAGGTCACCTCCTGCTGAAAAACTGTGCTAATTAGCAAATCCAGATCATTGAAACAAAATACTGGAGAGGACTTTTACTCATGGCACATGGATTTTACACCTCTTGTTCTAACATGCCAACTCTGTCCCGGTGTGATCCTTTCTGTTAACAGTTTGTGGGATAAATCTTTGTCACAATTCTAGTCTGTTTGCCTGTGTGTTTTCCCCATCATCTCCCCTTGAACTACCAGCATCCCTTATTCTCCCACACCTGCTCCTCATTTACAAACATCCTCACCTGCCGGGCATTCACCCTCACCAGCCCTCTTATTTAAGTCCCCCTGTTTTCCTCAGTCTTTTGTCTGGTCTACTTTGTTATACGATGTTTAGTTTAGTTTTCTGACCATTGTCAAGGAAAAATAATTGAATAACCAATACGTGAAACTGGCACAAAAAAGAAAGTCAAGCCACATACACTGTAAAAAAAAATTTGTTGACTTAACTCATTATTTTTTGTTCATTTTTTGCACGGACTTTTTTAAGTTTATTTTACAAATTTTAAACAGTGTAGCTGACAAATGATTAAGTCATATGAACCAATTTAATTTAGTCAAGAAAACTTCTGATTTAAGCTCAGCAAACTAAAGTGAAGTTGTTTAGTTAACTAAAGTCAAGTTTTCAAAACTATGTCCATTGAGTTCAGCAAACTAAAGTGAAGTCTTCAAAACTATGTCTGCTACATTCAGCAAACTAAAGCTAAGTCCTTAAAACTGCATCCGTTACATTCAGTGAACTAAAGCGAAGTCTTTAAAACTGCATCCATTACATTCAGTGAACTAAAGCGAAGTCTTTAAAACTGCATCCGTTACATTCAGTGAACTAAAGCGAAGTCTTTAAAACTGCTTCCATTACATTCAGTGAACTAAAGTGAAGTCTTTAAAACTGCGTCCATTACATTCAGTGAACTAAAGTGAAGTCTTTAAAACTGCGTCCATTACATTCAGTGAACTAAAGCAAAGTCTTTAAAACTGCATCCGTTACATTCAGTGAACTAAAGCGAAGTCTTTAAAACTGCTTCCATTACATTCAGTGAACTAAAGTGAAGTCTTTAAAACTGCGTCCATTACATTCAGTGAACTAAAGTGAAGTCTTTAAAACTGCGTCCATTACATTCAGTGAACTAAAGCGAAGTCTTTAAAACTGCATCCATTACATTCAGTGAACTAAAGCAAAGTCTTTAAAACTGCATCCATTACATTCAGTGAACTAAAGTGAAGTCTTTAAAACTGCGTCCATTACATTCAGTGAACTAAAGCGAAGTCCTTAAAACTGCATCCGTTACATTCAGTGAACTAAAGCGAAGTCTTTAAAACTGCTTCCATTACATTCAGTGAACTAAAGTGAAGTCTTTAAAACTGCGTCCATTACATTCAGTGAACTAAAGTGAAGTCTTTAAAACTGCGTCCATTACATTCAGTGAACTAAAGCAAAGTCTTTAAAACTGCGTCCATTACATTCAGTGAACTAAAGCAAAGTCTTTAAAACTGCATCCATTACATTCAGTGAACTAAAGCGAAGTCCTTAAAACTGCATCCGTTACATTCAGTGAACTAAAGCGAAGTCTTTAAAACTGCTTCCATTACATTCAGTGAACTAAAGTGAAGTCTTTAAAACTGCGTCCATTACATTCAGTGAACTAAAGTGAAGTCTTTAAAACTGCGTCCATTACATTCAGTGAACTAAAGCAAAGTCTTTAAAACTGCGTCCATTACATTCAGTGAACTAAAGCAAAGTCTTTAAAACTGCGTCCATTACATTCAGTGAACTAAAGCGAAGTCCTTAAAACTGCATCCGTTACATTCAGTGAACTAAAGCGAAGTCTTTAAAACTGCTTCCATTACATTCAGTGAACTAAAGTGAAGTCTTTAAAACTGCGTCCATTACATTCAGTGAACTAAAGCAAAGTCTTTAAAACTGCGTCCATTACATTCAGTGAACTAAAGTGAAGTCTTCAAAACTATGTCATTTACATTCAGCAAACTAAAACAAAGTCCTTAAAACTGCATCTGTTACATTCAGTGAACTAAAGCGAAGTCTTTAAAACTGCGTCCATTACATTCAGTGAACTAAAGCGAAGTCCTTAAAACTGCTTCCATTACATTCAGCGAACTAAAGTGAAGTATTAAAAATGCTTCCGTTGAGTTCAGTGAACTAAAGTGAAGTTTTCAAAACTATGTCTGCTACATTCAGCAAACTAAAACGAAGTCTTCAAAACTTTGTCCGTTACATTCAGCGAACTAAAGTGAAGTCTTCAAAACTATGTCTGCTACATTCAGCAAACTAAAACGAAGTCCTTAAAACTGCATCCGTTACATTCAGTGAACTAAAGTGAAGTCTTCAAAAATGCTTCCGTTGAGTTCAGTGAACTAAAGTGAAGTTTTCAAAACTATGTCTGCTACATTCAGCAAACTAAAACGAAGTCTTTAAAACTTTGTCATTTACATTCAGCGAACTAAAGTGAAGTCTTCAAAACTGCGTCCGTTGACTTCAACAAACTAAAGCAAAGTCTTCAAAACTTTGTTTGTTACATTCAGCAAACTAAAGTGAAGTCTTCAAAAATGCTTCCGTTGAGTTCAGTGAACTAAAGTGAAGTCTTCAAAACTATGTCTGCTACATTCAGCAAACTAAAGTGAAGTCTTTAAAACCGCGTCCGTTACATTCAGGGAACTTAAGCGAAGTCCTCAAAACCACCTCCATTACATTCAGGAAACTAAAGCGAAGTCACCAAAACTGCGTCCGTTGACGTCAACAAACTAATGCGAAGTCTTTAAAACTATGTCTGTTACATCAAGCGAACTAAAGTGAAGTCAAACTAAAGTGATTTTTTTGGAAAATGTAAATACTTCAAAACCTGCAGCAATACTGAATGTATAAACAATTGCTAAAATCACTTATGATCAAAACAAAACTGATATAAAATTAATTGAATGTCCACCTTTTGCATACATTTTATTGCAAAAATAAAACACCTAAAAACATCAAAAGAAAGGTGTTTCAAGTCACAATGTATGCCTCTAGTACAAGCAACAAGAAATTAATAACCTTCTAGTAATAGTTATTACAACATTACTCAACATTAAAAAAATCATATTCTGAGCAAAGGATATATCCGAACAAGATCACTTTAAAGCATTCAATTTAGAGAACCTGATCTACATTAGAAGATCTAAACTGGTTTCAAGCTATTTTTAATCTCAGCTTAAAACGAGTCTTAAACTTTTCTAAGCTCTCAAGCTTTAAAAAGTTTGTTCACTTACATTCGCAAACTCAATTCATAAAAAATTCATCAAACTGATTGCATGTTTTGGCGATCTGGTCAATGCAGCAAGGTTGCAATGGTACATGCAATGCGAACAATATTGTAATTGTTATTATTACTTACACTTTTCTAAGCTCTCAAGCTTCAGCAAATTGATCAATTACGGTCTGAAGCTTCAACAAATACGTCAAAAATACATAAAATTGATTGCATGTACCAGTGCTACATCGCTGCATTGACCAGATCCCCAAAGCATGTAACTTGTACGACAATGTTATTTGCATTGCATGATAAAGATCTGGCTTCAAGTCACTTATGTTTTACAGCACTTTTCTAAGCTCACTAGCTTTAACAAGTTTATCAATTACAGTCTCAACATTAAACAAACTAAATAAACATCATTATTAAACAGATTGTACAGATTGGCTTCACAACATTTCAATTTCAGCTAACAATTCAGTTGCATTACCCAGTGTTAACTTACTGCATCAATTTATTTTTTAGACCATGAACCTTTGCTGAGCAGCTTTCTCCGTCAATCTTCATAAAAATGCGCTGAATCACCTCAAAGGTGTATCGTGACTCTATGGGATTGCCTATATTCAAAGTGTAAAGGAGTCCAAACAGTTTTACAAAAGCATTTGGAACATCCTGGAGATTCAAAACCACTAGCTCCTCCTCCAGTATCACAGCCACATCCACAACGACATCTGGGAAGATGGCCACATTCACATTGTGAAAATCACTTAGCTGACAAGAATGAGAAAGAGAAAAAGACTGAATCAGTGATGGACTATAACTTTCATTACTGGATTAACTAAAAGAAACACAAAGTAATTGGATAAAAACCTAAACTTCAATTATATTTTTTACTTATAGCTGAATAAAACTCTAAATCAAGGTATTCATGTGTAAAAGTTTACTTTAAAGGGGTCCTATTTTCCAAATTCACTTTTCATAATGTACTAGAAACCAATGTGTGTCCGCAGTGGGTGTAAACAATAGAGCCCGACCGATATGCGTTTTTTCGGGCTGATGCCGATACAGATATTAGGGAGTAAAAAAAGACCGATAACGATATATCGGCCGATATTCTTTATGTGTACATTATAGTTCAGTATATACTACAGTATATTATACTAAAGTACTGTACATAGAATACACTATATACTTTAACATAATATACTATGAATAAATACAATGCAATGCAATGATCACTCACAAATGTGGTGATCACTCACAAATGTGGTGATCCAACACTTATATTGATGTGACAAAGATATGTACTATAGGCAAGAAGTTAACAATAAACTTTATTATCCAAAATTAGTTGGATATCAGTGCACTAAACAGTAAACTTGACTTATTATAAATAACTTTAAAACACAAAGAGAACAAAATACATAAAACTTGCATCATTTGCAGTTTTGACGAGAATAACGTTATAAAGTGAAACTTATGAAGTCATTGATTAATATTAGCTTTACAGTAAGTTGTGTACTTCACAAATTAGTTAGCCACTCACAGTTACGAAGACAATGCTTGACGGAGCACATACTAATGTACGCTATGTTTAATGTTGTGCTTGTGCACAACATTTTTATAACACAAACCCAGGGTTCCGTGCAAACTTTAGACTTTAATAAAACTAATGCGTCTTCGCTCCGCCTCTTTTATTTAGCAAGGGTGTAGAGTTGCGCGAGCTTATTGAATCAATTGCTCTGAAATGAGCGTGTTAACTAACAACACAAGCAGCAGTAATCTCATATAGTGTTATATAAGTGCACGGCTGCGCGTAGTTTAAATGTGTCATTTCTCCGTCTCGCGTCATTTCTCCCGCTTGCGTTTTAACTCGCAAGTCGACAAAGAGACGGATTAAAAACACCAAATGTAAGCGGGAATGCGTCTCTCTTGTCCATTTATAATCCAATCGACCAAAGCGCGTCTTAATACCAGGTGTAAAAATGTTGTGAAGAAGACACTGCGTGACTGCTTCCATGCCACCTGAACTGAGAGACTGAAGAGAGTAGACTGACTGTGAAGGGGGTGGGGGATTGGCTGGTGTCACTACAGTGAGTGATCTGGGTCGCCATTAGCAACCAGTATGGCGCACTCTGCTGGACAAACAAGTACTTACATCTTTCAAATGCATTTAATGTGTTCTGTAACAAACGTTCATATCGGCGCATATCTGCGGCTTATACGCCGATACAGATATATCTGCGACATGCTCATATCGGCCGATAAAATCGGCAAAACGATAAATCGGTCGGGCTCTAGTAAACAACCGCCCTGTAATTGTAATTGCTTAGAATGCCTTTAAATGCCTGAACGGTCGACTGAAATATTTTTCGCTCTGTGGTGTAAACAGCATCACACCAGCACTGCACATGATGCTAGTTTATACTCCACTCATATGTTGTAAATAATTTCCTGACTTACAAAATTCACATTACTGTGAAAGTCGGAAAGCTTTGATGATACATAGTATACAAGATGAATTTCCTCGCTTAACTTAGGTGAGTTTGTCCACGTTTTATATTGTTTTGCTTTTACATTTTATATGTCGCTTTTCTGCCACAGGGATAGTTTCTACGGGAGCGCCTTTGCAAACATGTTCTATAGATCTGAGAATGCTAGTGGTTGCGTTGTTACCTTTACATTATCTGTAATGAGGTGACACCCACAGGCGGTACCTGCTATTCATTTGAAAATGAATAGGGCTGACTTCTTATAGTCGAGGAATCGAAGATTCGATTCGGAGAGGTCTGATTAGGGAAGTGTTATTATGTAACCAATGAGCAGCATCACTGAGAAGCTTAACTGCATGGATGACAAGTAACCGCAACAATCGCGCTTTTCACGTTAAATTCATATATAGCTATGCCCTTCTTGTTTTTCACATCATATGTATAATAAAGGCAAAATAGAAAGAGTTAAGAGAGTAACTTCTTTTTCGTACATTTCTATTCAAAATGTAATACTACACTGTAAAAAATTTATATTTTAAAAAATTGTGGAAACTGAAAGTTAAGTATTGACTCAACATATTGCTTTCAAAAAATTCTCCCCAAACAAAAATATGCGTGGGAGTTGATGATCGACATTTTCTACAATAAAGTTATGGTAAGTACTTAAATATTTACATTTAAGTCATTTTTAAGTATTTTTAAAGTCATTTTCTAGTTAAACTGAGTGAAAATCTGAATAATTACAGCATACAAACAAAAGCATATGATGTTTTCTCCTCAGTGTAACGCACCGAGCAACGCTTCATTTAGTGAGGAAATGGCAAGGTCACTACAACTTTCACAGTGAGTATATTATATTTGTATTGCTTTTTCGAGATTTAGGTGCGTTTTTTTATTAAGAGCCGCTGCGCCGCGCCCACACGTGCACACACAGACATGAAATGCTGCTTGCAACTTGCACCTTTCTAGAGAGAAATTGTCGTGTTTTTTAAATAAATCGAATATAAAACCAACACGAAGTAGCGCTTAACATTAGTACCTAGGTTTGCTTGAACAATTCGCCCTTAAAAAATTAACCATATTTTTACTATTGTTTGTGTTGGATAATCTTTAACCACACATTTACCATAGTCTCACTAAAGGATATTTTAAGTGAAACTAATGAAAAATGTCCAATACCAAAATAACTGTACTTCTATATTAAAACTGTTTTATTTTCATAATGTTGAACAGCAATATAGCTAATAGCAGACGTTTTTCTGTGTTCAGAAGTTTAAACTTTGAGGATATTCTATATTGATCTGGTTTTATTTATTACATTGGCTTCATTTGGTACATGTACACTCAGTGAGACTTTTTTACTTCTTACAGAGTACCAAGGCTTTTACACAAGTGACATGAAAATGGGAATTCGTGAAACTCTGAGCAATTTCTGATCCATGTCAAGATTAATTTCCAGTGAGCCGGTTGTGCTGGAAAATTTGTGAGACTTTATGCCTTAAATTTGTAGAATGTTTTAGGTGTTTAATGTTAAACTGTTATGAGGCATTGTTTAAATGTTTAAAGTGTTTAAAGTAGTTTCATAAGCTCTTTTCTTCATGTGAGAATGTTAAATTCAAGTGAAATTGTGATTAACATTGGGTGAGGAACTCTCCCCACTTTTATATTGGTGTTTTTGGAGATATTTGTAAAATATATTTTCTAAACTTTTTATTAAAAATAATTATTTTCTAATGTCTACTGTGCAATTGTATGCAGACCATTTCTGTATGTTTACAATTTTAAGGTATTACAAATAAATAAAAAATGAATAAAATGTTACAAAATAGTTTGTGTGTTTCTTTTTCTATTAGGACAACAGAAAATAAACAATTCAGCATGGTTCCTTACCCTTTTAATTTTATAGGTGAAATTCTGGCCGTTTCTCAAATAAAAGACTGCATCCTTCGGAGGTCGCATTTTTAAACTGCATTTACTTCATGAAGACTGTCTTATTAGAGACTACTAACAATTACAAAGTTTACTAATAATTTAGTTAATCGCAAATTGTTGTAATATGCTCATGACTTGCGAATGTAATGCTCAGTTAATGATCTGAAATAAACCTTAAATTACGTATGCAGCCTGCATATGCGACCTCCGGAGGATGCAGCTTTCTGTTTGACCCTTTTAGGGGCCAGTTACACCAAAAGCGTTTATGGCAGTTGCAGGCGCCTTTTTTAAATTATATTATATGGGCATGGAACGTTTGCGCGCTGTTTATGCGCGCTGAGCGCCTTGCGGTTTTTGCCGGCGGCCGCAGCACGCGCCTTTGAAGGGACGCTGAGAGCGGAGAAGCGCCCGACGTCATTCGCGTCTTTCCATTGTCCACTCGAATCAGGGGAGATGCGGGCCTTAAGTTGTGGTGAGGGAAGCTTACAGTTGCTTTGAAGAACCGGCGGACTCCACTCGCTCACTCTCTCCTGCGTGTTTGTGCATCTCTCACCCTCAAACAAGGTCAGAGCAAGCGCCATCTTTTTAAAGTTTCTGCTAATATGACAGTTAACAGCAAAAAAGCGCTCACGCTTCAATATTTGATTGACAAGACAGCTGACTCTGTGGTTGCCTAGCAATATTAACCCTCTGGGGTCTAAGGGGTTTTTAGGGCCCTGGAGAAGTTTTGACATGCACTGACATTTGTGCTTTTTTCAGTTGCTTAAAAACATAATAATGGCAAAAGTCTTATAACACTGTGTTCAGCACAAACTGGGCTACTATATTATATGATCAACATGTATGTACATGTTTGTATTTTTGAGAGAAAAATGTTTATGCATGGTTTTTGAAAAAGCTAAATTTTTAAGTGACTGATATAAGTAAAAAAAACTCATACTAAACATGTTTTCCCAAGACTTTTCAATACAGGATCTAGTAGTCTAGAGTTTTTTCTTTAAAATGATGTGAAAATCATTCTGCTTACTCATTTACATAAGACAATAATATTGATTTACAATTTCAAAGTCACTTTTTGGTTAGGAAGGCAATATGCAAGGAGGCTGGAAGCTCTTGAATAATCTGTGATTGACAGCTGAAGAACAAAACACTTGCATAATGAGCTGCGTAAGACGACGCCTTGTTACGTGTTTGTTTGTGAAAGCAACACAAAAGAAATGCCTTCCCATGCGTGATCCTGCGTTAAATAAACTTACCGTGTAGAGATATACGCGAACAAACAGGGTTTTAGATGTGTTTAGATCCGTCTTAATACAAAAGTGCGTCAAATATGAGGCATTGTGTGTTTGTGTGTGCGTTTGGCCGTCAACCGCGTCTGACGGAAGCACAAAGAAAACATAAGCGCCTGGAGATTTACAGGCGAGAGAGCATACTTTATAATTTTACCACAAAGCGCGTCAAATATGAGGCATCTTGTGTTTTTGTGTGCGTTTGGACCTCGATCCCGTCACACTGACGAAGCACACACTCGCGTCTTTTTGGAGATAACTTTATGCGCGAGTAAACAAGTAGATGTGATGTTTGCAATGACACCTTTTATAAGAATACCACAAAGCGCGTCAAAATGAGGCATCGTGTTTGTGTGTGCGTTTGGACATCGCGTCACTGACGAAGCACACGCACTCGCGTCTGTTTGGAGATAACTTTAGGCGCGAGTAAACAAGTAGATGTGATGTTTACAATCGCATATCTTATAATGATACCACAATGCGCGTCAAATATGAGGTAAGTTATTTGTGTGGGCGTTTGGACGTCGATCGCGTCTGTTTGATGAAGCACACACACTCGCGTCTGGAGATAACTTAAGTTACAGTCTGAGTAAACAAGTAGATGTCATGTCACCAACACTTGGATTAAAACTCAACACAGCACTGCCACTGACTGAATGGCTACAGAGACGGAGTCTCCATTGACTGGGGTTGACTAATGAATATGGATGATCTCTGCTCTTCTCTTCAATGGAGCGGGGCGTGGCTTATTATAGATAATACAGGAACACGAGAAAGACGGTACGTCTCCCTCTTCTAACACAGTTAACAACAAATTACAATATTTGTGTTCGATTTCACTTACATCTTCCAAAAGCAGACATTCCAAGCATTATGTAGATATGTATCTTTTGTTGATATGACAAGTATTCCTTAAGTTACAGTTAATTTTTCTGACGTGTTTCTGAAAGGACTTCACTGAGGGAGAGAGAACAAAACACGCATCATGTTTATTTTCTTAATTTTGCGAAAAGCACAACATTCTGTTTTTATTGGGAGTGGACAGAAAAAAACTAGACACTTTAACGTTTTAAATGATGTATAAATCATGTCTGTATGACCAAAATCAGCAGAGTTATCTAACTCTCTTTGCGGAGTGATTGAAAAATAAAGACTTTGTGGCGCCCGCGCCACCGTCGACCCCAGAGTGTTAAAAGCCGCTTCGCGTCGGGTCCTGATCACACTGTCGGGGCTTATTTCCCGATAACTACCGACTGCCTCTACATTATCCCTGACGTAGTGGTATCAGTGATATTTAGCCATCAGTTATGTACGTGGGAAATTTATGCTAACAGCTGTATACATCTTTCTTACAGGTCTGCATCCCTCTCATCAGTACAAAACTATGAAGTGGAAAAACATACTCACACTCTTTGGACATATGTTATATGGTAACATGAGCCACATGTTTACAGCTCTGTTGTGTATCAGTTTCTTAGTTTATACTGAGAAATTATATATACTGAGTTGAGTTTTTGAATAGGGTTTGTTTCCAAATAAACAGAAAATGTCCTAGTGTCCTAATGACCATTTTGATTATAATATTAACTTCTTAATAAACCTCAAACAAACATGTATACATTTATTTGTCCTCCTCACATTCTTTACTGTAGTTTCCTCTCACATTTCAGCCTAAAGGCTCATTATGCAGCTCATTATGTGAGTC
Organism: Misgurnus anguillicaudatus; assembly: GCF_027580225.2. Classification (NCBI taxonomy): domain Eukaryota; kingdom Metazoa; phylum Chordata; class Actinopteri; order Cypriniformes; family Cobitidae; genus Misgurnus; species Misgurnus anguillicaudatus. The sequence goes on from NC_073338.2 coordinate 18,299,646, forward strand.
TTTTGTTTGCTAGCTGTCAATTAATCCTTCTTGCATACGGCCCCTCTAAACAAATAGTATCTTACAATTTCTAAATCAATCTATTGTTTTATGTGAATGAGTAGGCAGAATGATTTACACATCATTTTAAAGAAAAAACTCAGGACTACTAGATCCTGTTTAGAAAAGTCTTGTTAAAACATGTTTAGTATGGGTTTTTGTGAACTTATATCAGTGACTTTAAAATGTTGCTTTTTTTAAAACCACGCATAAACATTATTCTCTCAAAAATACAAACATGTACATACATGTTAAAGGTGTCACGATTTCGATTTTAAATCAAAATCGATCGAAATTAAGTCACGACCTCGAATTTCGAATTAAAAAAATGGGATCGTCGATGCCCCCATGTCACGTCTGGTCGGCTTGCCAAGCTGGGGAAAACTCTCTGAGGTGCCTTTAAAAACACTGGTTCAGTGTCTGGAATGCGATTTATATTTTAAACACCAAGGATGTATTGCTACAAATGCATATCATAATCAGGATTACTACCTAGTGATCTGACTTCGGACAGATCGCAGCTCTCTGCACGTGCACGAGAGTTATAGAGGCGCCAAGATGCAACAGGTTATATTTTAAACAAAAAGGATAGTTTGCTTCAGCTCGCATGGAACGCATAAAACTAAACAAATACATAAGGATGACAGAAGAGGGACTCGTCCACAGACCATTCCCTCAGTAATCTGGAGAGAAGCGGTCGAAAATGGACAAAGAGAGACAGACTTAAATACCAAGTGTAAACGTGATGTGTCTCTCTCGTCCACTTTTGATCCAATCGACAAAAACACATCTTAATACAGGGCTCCAGACTGCCACCAAAATTTGAGAGTGTGCCACTGAATTTTACATCCAGTCACACATGTGCGACCAGTAAATCTGACCTTTTTTTGTGATGTGACACTGAATTTAAAATAGCACATTGTACTTTCTGTATCTATCATCAAAGTATTTATTAGTAATACAGTGTATTACTTAGTATAAATGTGAATATTTGGTTAGCATGTTGATTTACGGTATGTGCCCCTAAATTTTCTGGTTGCGCCCTTAAAATTTTCAGTTGGGGGCCACTGTACTCCTAGTAAAAAAAGTTAGTCTGGAGCCCTGTAATACCACGTGTAACAGCCCCTAGTAGAGATCGACCGATACTCATTTTTTCAAACCGATGCCGTTAACAAATATTTGGAGGCTTATGTGCCCGATAACCGATATGCTGAACCGATTTTTATTTATTGTTATACTTCTGTTTTTGACATAATAATTACTACACTACTGAACTGAACAAACCCTTATAATAATAATAATAATCATCATCACAATCACTCCCTCTTTGCATACAAAGTCATAAATAGAGGGGTCTGAAGGAGTGAAGAATAATATTAATTTAATGAATAATGTAGAAACTATATTCACATGGACTATTCCAAACACCCCTATCATTTCGTCAGAAATGGACTGATCCAAAGTTCGCCCTGCGGTTTTCAGGTAACAGAGCGGGAGAGAGAGAAAAGTATAGCGGAGTTGGCTGCTTGTTATACATAGTTTATAGAGTAAAACAGGTGGATTAAGTGCCTTTTTTGGGATATAATATCGTTGTTTTGACCAGCAACCTGAGCCTTCAGCAATCCAACCAGTAGTTAGAGATTTTACAAATAATATCACTGACTGGAATACTACATTTAGGAAAGTAACAAACAAAACGGCTTATATATCATTAAATTTCTTAACTGGTAACGTTATTTGATTACAGAATAATTAATATTTAGTTGTTTTAGCTTATGAAATGGCTGTAGACAGCTGTTTATCTATGCATTTACTCGCGCATTAACTGTATTAAACTGTGACCGCTTGCGGAGGTAATAAATAATTAATTAATATCCACAGACATTTATTTAGATATTTTAGCAAAATAATGTTTATCTGGTAAATGTTAATAGGGTAAATCTTGTAAAAAGTGGTAGATGTGCTTTAGCCTCCGGTAAGTGATCAGCAATATGAACGTGATTTTACGATGCTAATGATAAGCATAAATAACAGAAAAACGAATTTAATTTAGCGTTTTTAATTCCACAAAGCATTAATTCATGGCTGTTTTATTCATGCAAAGCTACGTCGTTATTGGGACCGGATTTTATGGATCAGCGTGACTCTGTGAGTTCGTTTCTATTCTTGGACAAGCTGCATACATTGCTTTTAATATCAACTTATTTAACATAACATACATTAATGCACAAATAAGCTGTGCTATAAATGCCTCATATCCAAAGTAAGTATACTCAAAGTACTTTTAATAAAGTCGCGTCACTCCGCCGTCATATTTGCAGTGCACGCTGCTGCTGCTGTGAGCTCTTCTCCTCAGATGCGTCCAGCGCGCAATTCTCAATTCTCTCGTTTATCGGTCAATCCGATATAACAAACCCGATATCCGATCATCGGAAAATGCTCAAATATCGGGGAAAATATCGGAAAACAGATATATCGGTCGATCTCTAGCCCCTAGGATATTTTTTCTCGAGTCAATGAAAAAGGAGTGTCAAAGCTACGTTTAAGGTTGTTTTTTGTATGCAATTTAAAGTGGACATTTCATGAAAATCTGACTTTTTCCATGTTTAACATAAATCTGTGTGCTATGACGGATCACAGGAAAAGGACATTGGAAATTGTTCATTATTTTTCATTGCTTATGCTTTGTACTGGAAGCCATGTTAACCTTGGCATAACACAGCAACAGTAAGAGTTAAAACGCACTCCAAATGGGAGGGGGGGGGGGCTTGGAAGTAACATTCAGTTAGTTGTCATATAGAATTTCACCGCTAGATGGGAGTAGATCCTACACAGTGGAGCTTTAATGTTCATGTCTTGAAAAAAACATAACGGAGAAAATACATGGGACATACGCTCATGTTTTATACAAACTGGAGATATACATTTAGTTAGGGGTGCACCGAAATTTTGGTCGGCGAAAATTTCGGCCGAAAATGGCACTATCGGTTTCGGGCCGAAATAAAAAATCCAGCCGAAAATGTAAACCGAAAATGAATGTCAACCGCGCCCCTTTCATCTGTGCGCTAGCGCTTGGGTTTCACTCAGCCTCACGGTGATCAGTCGTCTCCCACCCCTCCCCTTCGTGCTCAAGCAGGTTTCACTCAGGGTCCAGCTGTTTGCACGCGTCTGCAAAGATTAAGAATGTCTTGATGTGTAAACTTTAGAGAGAGTCGCGCTATGTGTCTCTTACTGTAATCCATTAACGTACATTTGGCGAATAAAGCAATGAAACACAACGTAACGTTTTTATGTGGAGCGACTGTTGCGCTGTTTGGGATTCACCATCAGTCTCTGTATATGCATGCGTTTAAGTGCCCTTAAAGCCGAAAGTATACTAGGGACGTCCGCGTATGCGCGCCATCATTTTCGTCATCAGGCAGCCCAAAATTTGAGACCGCACGGACAGTGCGCGTACAGTCCGCGTACAACATCGCATGCGCGTGAAAATATTTAGACAGGACACTCCACTACAAACAATTATACAAAGGAAATAGACAGCATTTGCACACATACTATCGTTTTTCTTCTTTAATTGTATTTCATCCATAAACAGAAAGCTGTGGAGCATGTTTGTTACCATATTGTTTGATTCCTGTTCTTTGTTGTCTTCTTGTTTGTTCTAAACTGTGTTTGCAATGGTGGATCGGTTTCTTTTCTTCACCTATCCTAATGTTTTAATGTACTGTAAATGTCTCCAAATCAGTGCTGCACTAGAGTAATAATTTGAATAGAGACGCGTTTAAAAAAAAACAAGCAAACATAAATTCTCTCTGTTATTGACAGGGCACATATAAACAAAATTCTCTCCACAGTATTCTTTTTCTAATAAAAACATTTGTTTATGTCTGTATAGATTACAGTCAGATTAACCTACTGAAGTCTGTGTCATTAATGTTGATCAAACAACCCATGACAAAGAGACAAATAGCTCTAAAAAATAATAATATATTTAATTTATTGTGTTATGATTAATTTAATTTGATTTCTGTTCCTAATGCTAATTTCAGACCTTATTAATGTACAACTTTGTTCTCTTTTATAAATGTTTGCAATTTCTTTATTGTTTATTAGATTTTTTCCCACCTGCTTTTTGCTGATCCGAAAAAATAATCTGATCTGTGCCTCAAAAACTGTAATGTGATCCAAACTGTGAGTTTTTTTTATCCGTCACACACCCCTAGTAAAGTTAGCACACAGTGATAGCCATACATGCAATTGTACTAATAATTGGCATAATAATTTATTTCGGTGTTTCGGTTTTTCGGCCTTGGTTTCCTGTTTTCGGTTTCGGCCAAGAATTTTCATTTCGGTGCATCACTATATTTAGTTGTTGTCATAAAATATTCTAATGTAGAAATTAGCAATTAGCCAACACACTAATATCCAAAACTAATAATATTTACACAATGCGCTATACTCATCTCAAATTAGGTCATGTGTCCCTTCTTATTTTAAGATGCCATGATTTCTGATGAACTTTGTCCTGTGGAAATTTGTCAAATGATGCATTTTCTGTGTTTTGATGGCTAAATGACCTGCATTCCGGTACAAAACAATAGGTTTAAAGCGCACGCTCTGGACGTTTATCCCTCACAGCCTCGTTCTGGAATCAACATGGCGGCAGCATGAATAAGGCGTACAAGTGTCAATAATGTTAAGAGATAATGTTAAGAGTTTGAGGTGGCAACTGGTTATGTCCGATTTTGTGACACTTCTTAGTAGTGTTGTCAAAAATATCGATATTTCGATACAAATCGATAGTGAAAATTTAAAACGATTCCAATACTCTTGTCCCGCGGAATCGATACTTCGAGACGAGCTGCGCGTTGTTGTTTTTAACTCTGCAAACACCAGCTGTGCGTTCTCGCTGTCTTTTTCTTTTAAACAGGGCACACACACACAGTGCACGTGAATGAAGTGCCTCGCCTCCTCTCCTCATCTCGTTCGCTCTGGTTTAACAGTACATGAAAGCCAAGCAGTACTGCAGTGTGGAGGTTTTTTTTTCGGAAGCAAGTCAAATATCCATGGGATGCCGAATGACCCAAGTGAAGTAAGCCAAATAGGCATTGCTACAGGGCTGTGTGCTAACGCCGCTAGCAAAGCACTGAAGGACCGGCACGCCGACGAGCGATTGATAATCATCACCAAGTATTAATTCTAGACCAAATTGTTGTTGATATGCATGTTGTCACTTATTTTGCTTCTAATTAATTACAGTTAACTGTAGTTAATACAATCGCCTCACAGTTATCAGACTTAGGAAATTCAGACAGGATTTTAGCTGACAAGAAAATACTTTTACTGTGGTAAAAAGTAAATGAACCCAGATACTGTTGTGCTTTAAGTTCACAAAAACATGTCATTAACCGTCATGTCGTTCAGTGAGGTTTATTTTCACATTTGCACTATAATCTGTTTACCATATAAATGATAATGTATTAGCTCATTAACAAACAAAAAGCAATACATTTGTTTAAGTACTTGTTAATCTTTTTTTTACTATGCTAATGCTTACTAGAGAAAAACTGAGATAATGCTGCTAAAATTATTCTTTTTTTATATTGAATGCCATTGCTCTTATTTTTTATATTTTGATATATTTCATATTTTGCTTAAATGTTTAATAAATCTACTGTTCATATGTTCATTTATTAGTGAGTTATATGATTAGAATGTTTTCCCGTTTTTAAAAAAACACAGCAATGACATTTGAAAGTTATTCTCCCTTTTCAGGAAAAGCATCGGTATCGGAATCGAATCTCTTGACATGGTATCATATCGAAACAATAATTTAGGTATCGTGAACTTTTAAGTCAATATGACTAAGCACAATGAACAAATCTAGTTTTAATGTAAGTTAGACATTACAAATCAGAGGCAAATTAATACTTATTAACAACTGGCATAAAAACTTAGCTGCACTCTGCGCCTAAGACAAATAGTTAAAAACAATGCAGTGTGACTGAGGCGACCTCCGGGCTTTTTCGAATTATGTTGATTGAACCTGCAAGTCAACACGAGAAAGCACAAATCAACAAATTTTCCATGTACAAACAGTCTAAAAACTATAAAATAAATTGTCTATGATAAAATCATAGTTTCTTAAAACAATTTGAACAAACACTGTGGTGAAATAGCGCGAGGAAGGTCCAAATTCCGAATAGTACTTAAAAGGGAGACATTAAAAATTACAGACAAAGTAATAGCTGTTTCTATACCCGTTTAAAATAAACCGTTATTTTTTATTAACTGGCATAAAAACTTACCAGGACCATCCCACTGAGCAAAGCGTCTTAAAAAGACGTCATTTCGACGTCCCATGAGGAGCCAGAATGAAAGTTTTTATGACGTCTTTTTTTGACCTGTTCTGAACATCCAATATTGATGTCAAGGGGACCTCCACGCAAAGTAAAACTATTTAAAATGTGGCCATTTTAGAAATTATATTTGTTTATATAATCTTTATATATGAATAAATGTAAAAAAAAATATTGCTTATAGATAATTCCCAAATATACAAGTTCCACCTTAACTATCTGCGTCTGCAATCTTGCTCTCTCTCTCTCTCTCTCTCTCTCTCTCTCTCTCTCTCTCTCTCTCTCTCTCTCTCTCTCTATCGTTCAATAATTGGAGTGAAGTGACGTGAACTTCACTCTTCCTCCCACGCTTGCTCCTGCTGGATAATTGTTACATGTACATGTCATCACCATTAAAAACAGTTGTTTTAACAAAGCATTGTTTTGAAGTAGGACCATACTGAACAAACCAAATTTACTTTATTTTTTGTAATTTCTACGGCTAATTTTTGAGAATTTACAAGATTCTGATGTTTTATTGAACATGTTTTGTCACCATCATGGTGATCAGTGTTTCCTTTAGTTGGGTAGTTTCACTCTTTGTTTTTATATTATAATGTGTGTGCTTGATGATGGTGTTTTAAAACACATTATTATTGCACCAAGTGTTAGTTACCAATGCTTGTGGCTTCCCATTAATTACATTGATGGGCAGAAGTGGTGGTGTGATATAACTGAACTAACAACACAGATAAAACATTATACGTTTTGTTTAAAAGTAAATTTCTATCTCAGTTTTGTTTGGAGCTGCAATAACCATACTTTGGTGCATACTACTGCCTACTGTAATGGAAATTGAAACCTTGTGGCTGTAATCAAAAATCTAAAGTCCAGAATTTTTTGACACAGATACAGACATCAAGAATCAGCCCATGAATCACAACGATGGTGAGTTTTCTAAATGTTGCAGTGCATTGCACCAGCGTATTATAAAAACTTATGAGTCTAGAGAGTGTCACCACTGTTGTGATTCATGGGGTCATTCTTGATGTCTGCATAGGTGACAACAATATCTGGACTTTAAATTTTATATAAGCGCTTCACAGTGGTGGTATGAACCTAAATAAGTTGGATGTGACACCTCAAATCAACTGAGAAATTGAGACAATACTACATGCTCTACAAAATTAATTCACAGACTTTACATATGTGGAATTACTTTGATAAACGTTCAGTAAAGTTGTAAGATCCACATGTGAGTTTTGTTTATAACAAATTTTCTTTGCAACAAATAACATGCTTTAGCAAACACTCTTAGAAAGACCAAACACTACTATAAAAAGTCAAGGAGTCGAGCTGCCCAACTAGGGGAGTCACTGATCGTCATTATGGTGACAGAGGATTTTCAATAAAACGTCAGCATATACATCTCTGTTAATACATCTCTGTTAATTAAAGAGAGAGAGAGAGAGAGAGAGAGAGAGAGAGAGGGAGAGAGAGAGAGAGAGAGAGAGAGAGAGAGAGACAGCATTTAAGGTGGAACTTTATCTATGAGCAGTGCTATGTTTTTGAACACACATTCATATATAAAGATAACATGATTTTAACAGCTTAACAAAATATTCTACAAAAATACACGTGATGTTTATGTTTTTTTGACTCAGAACTCATAGACCACATTTGTATAAAATATTTTTGTTTTGATTTCCCGAACCCCTTTTGGATGTCTACCTGACGTCCAAGAGGGGTCATAGTCAGACGTCCAGATACTGGACCAGATCTGCACGTTGTATAGACATACAGATAAGGGCCTGGACCAACCGACCTAATATAGACATGATCTGCACGTCGTGCGGACGTCTCATGTTTAGTGGGATGCGCCTCGCACTCTGTTAACTAACATACACGTTACAGGCGGTGACAAGAGACGACATTCCGGTTTTGTCCGGTTTGGTAATGATAAAATCAAGTTTTGCCAATCAACTTAATTGAACCTGCGAGTCGACACAATAAACAAATCTTCCATGTACAAAAACAGTCTAAAATTCTACTAAAAGATATTCTGTGATAAAACAATGGGTAATTCACCAGAAAATCAAGGTTTCTTAAAACAATTTACAGAAAACACTGCGGTGAAATGGCGCGAAGTCAGACAGGAAGGTTCAAATTGCGAATTGTAATTAAACGGGAGACATTTAAAATCACAGACATTGTTGTTTGTTTACCCATTTCGTTTCAAACTGACAGTTACTTTTTTATTAACGTTTAATAACCGACATAAAAACTTACCTGGCATGCGGCTTGCACACTGATGCACTCTATTAACCACACGTAAGTTACATGCGGTGACTGACGTGGCATCCGGTTTTGTCCGGTTTGGTAATAGGCTTGTTCGACTTCATGGGGCGCTTCAAGAACCGACAGCCGGATGACGTCAAAGTTCCGCGAGAGCGATTGAAAAGCAGACTCCTACGTATGATTTCGCGAATTGCTCTCGCGGTACTTTGACGTCATCCGGCTGTCGTTTCTTGCGGCGCTGCATGAAGTCAAACAAGCCTATAGAATAAATCAGAAGGCTGCAGCCTCCGGAGGTCGCATTTGCAGGTTGCATACGTCATCAAGACTGTCTTATTTCAGATTATAAACAATTATAAAGGTGACAAATATTCTAAGTTAATTGTAAATTGTTGTAATATTCTTGTCTTGCAAATGTAATGCTCAGTTAACTTAAATAAACCAGGCTTGATGACATATGCAGCCTGCATATGCGACCTCCGGAGGCTGCAGCATTCGGATTGAGAAATGGGCAATAAACCTGCGAGTCAACACGAGCTAACACAATCAGCGAATCTTCTATTTACAAGAATATAATTAGGCTGGGCATAGATTAATCTAGATTAGTCTCATACAAAAAAATAAAAGTAAGTTTTTGCATAATATATGAGTTTGTGCTGTGTGTAAATAGTATATTTAAAGCGTAACTAAACCCCTGGTCAGAGCCTGACTCCACCCACTGCCAATATTTGAAAAATGCTAGAAAAGTGGGCACTGGGCAGATCCCAACGGAGATAGAGGGGACGAACTAAGATCGTAGCCTACCAAGTGTGTGGTGAGCTTGAACCTGCTTAAGTCACGAGTTACAACATCCAATAGGAAAATTCAACTGCAGTAGCCACATTTCAACCTGAAGAGGGCAGCACTCAGACGGTTTTACACCATATATTATAGTATTGAAACATTTTATATCCAAATGTCAAAAAACTTACTAAAATCAATGAACAGCACTAATATTACATCATTCTTACAGATCATTAACTAAAAAATGTTGGTTTAGGGTTTAGTTACTCTTTAAACACACACACATACATATATACATTTAAGAAATGTATTACTTTAATAATTTTTATTTATATATAACATAGAATATATAAAAATATAAATAAAAATATATACACATGTAAATGTTTCTTAAATACATGAATGTATGTGTATTTATATATACATAATAATTACACACAGCACAAACTCATATGTCATGCAAAAAATTACTTTTATTTTGTATGAGATTAATCTAGATTAATCTATGTCATGCAAAAATTACTTTTATTTTGTATGAGATTAATCTAGATTAATCTATGCCCGGCACTAAATATAATCCCAAAATATGCTTATTAATCAAATAAATGTAATTACCATGAAATTACAGATTTGTGAACCAAATACGCAACATACACACACATATACACACACACACACACACACACACACACACACACACACACACACACACACACACACACACACACACACACACACACACACACACACACACACACACACACACACACACACACACACACACACACACAATGTTACATTTACTCTGTACTCACCTTATTTTCCACGTCAACCAGTGCAGTAGGGCTGCTCGATTATGGGAAAAATCATAATCCCGATTGTTTTGATAAAAATCTTAATCTCGATTATTTAACACGATTACTTAAATGACTGTAAAAGCATGCATTTATACATGGGCTTGACATTAACTTTTTTGCTCACCAGCCAAAGTGGCTAGTTGTTTTCCAAAGTTACTAGCCACTCAGCATTTTCACAGGCCACAATTTTGTTGCTGGTAAAATACATTTTATATGATTAAACTTGACTTTGGCATCCTAAAATGACTTTAATTTGAGCAAATTTACTTGGTTTAGCTAAATTAGATGCAGATTGAATTTCAAATGCAGTCTGACCACCCAAATTAGGACAACATTAGCTGGTATATACCAGGTATCAGTATAGATCATATCATATATTTAGGTGCATAAAAACAGTCTAGTAAGGCATAAATAGATTTACATTGAATGAATATATTAAAAGTGGAGCAGGGGTGTAAAAGATTAACTGAAAAGATATACACAAAACCCCTCGACAACCACTTTAAATATTTATTAACAACAGCAGTCAAGAAATGTACATGAATTTTACTTTCAACTTGTTTATGCAGATTGTATTTTATATGCTTGATCATGTTTTCTGTTAAAAGTGATTTAAGACTTTTAATGACAACTGTCGAGAGGGCATTATTGTTACATTAAAATGATGCGCGAACCTCTCAGCTGGCGGGTTTCATTTGATTTCGTGTTCATTCAGGAATGCGCTGAATTTCTCTCCGCTCTTGCCCTGAGAATGTGCACGCAATATATATCTCTCCAATCACTTCCATGCAATTGTTTTATCTTTCCCGAAGTGTGTATGCGCTCAGACTGCGTCCTCTTGTGCATTCGCAAATCCATCACCTCTCGCGCGCTCTCTGGGAGGTGAAGCTTTGGTCCGCAACGCTCCGCTGAACGCGCGCGCGCGTCTCCACAAACGGTCGCCGCCGAGATATACCCGCATTTGGCGGGTGTTAATGTCAAGCCCTGCATACATTCAATGCATTGTTTAGTGTTGCTGCAGAAGGCTACACGTGTCAAAGCAGTAGTGTTTAAGTGCCAGCAGAACGCGATTCACATTTTAAACACGATCGCTTGAAATGCATATAACTTTACAAACATAAACAGGATTTACCTAGTGACCTGACTTTAAACAGATGACTGAGCGCGCAGCTCTCTGCACGGAGAGCGGCGCCACGATCCAGCTGATATTTTAAACGTGAGGGATAGTTTGCCTCCGCTCGCTTGAAAAGCATAAAACTGAACAAATACATGAGGATTTCTACTTTGTGTGCGAGGCGCAGCTGCTTATGACGCGTCGGATTAATGACTCAAAACGAAATAACAGAAATGCGGCACACTAATCGATCTCCCTCGATTATCTTGTTTTTGCAATCGAAATGTGCAAAAATCGAAATTGAAATCGAAAAACGATTAATTGCACAGCCCTACAGTGCAGCGTGGTTGCGTCCATTTGTCATCTTCTGGCTGTAAAGGACTTCCACTTCCGGACGCATAAAGCGCTCACCCAAGCGGCCTTATGTTTGTTCTTATCAATTTTAATGGATGGGAAGCCGACTGACCCTTTTCCCAAGAAATGGTTTGACTAGCATTATGATGTTCCGGTAAAGAAGCCACACCAGATTGGAAAGGTTGATAGTTTCAGATTAGGCCACAATAAGCTAAATATTAGGTCTTCACTTAGAATTATTTAAAAACTTGGAATAACATGATATATTTAGTGTCAATATTTTTCAAATTTTCATGTTCTTACCTCAACTAAGACAAATTAATAAATGTTTATTTTTTTCAATGCGTGCACTTCATCTTTGCACAGCGTGTTATGAATGTGTTAGCATTTAGCCTAGGACCATTCATTCCTTAGGATCCAACCAGGGATGAATTTATAAGCCACCAAACACTTCCATGTTTTCCCTATTTAAAGACTGTTACATGAGTAGTTACACCAGTAAGTATGGTGACAAAAATAAAATGTGATGATTTTTGTAAGCGGATAAAGTATTAATCAGTGTGGTTTTGAAAACATCACTTTAGTTTGCTGAACTTAATGAATGTAATTTTGAACACTTCACTTTAATTTGCTGAACTTAATCAATGTAGTTTTGAAAACTTCACTCTAGTTAACTTTACTTAATCAATGTAATTTTGAACACTTCATTTTAGTTTGCTGAACTTAATCAATGTAATTTTGAAAACTTCACTTTAGCTAACTTTACTTAATCAATGTCGTTTAGAAAACTTTACTTAAGTTACCTTTACTTAATCAATGTAGTTTTAAAAACTTCACTTTAATTAACTTTACTTAATCAATGTAGTTTTGAAAACTTCATTTAAGTTTGCTGAACTTAATCAATGTAATTTTGAAAACTTCAATTTAGTTAAATTTACTTAATCAATGTAGTTTGTAAAACTTTACTTAAGCTTGCTGAACTTAATCAATGTTGTTTTGAAAACTTCATATTTAGTTAACTTTATTTAATCATTGTAGTTTGTAAAACTTCACTTTAATTAACTTAACTTAATCAATGTAGTTTTGAAAACTTCACTTTAGTTAACTTTACTTAATCAATGTAGTTTTGAAAACTATACTTTAGTTTGCTGAACTTAATTTATGTAATTTTAAAACTTCACTTCAGTTTGCTGAACTTAAATCAGGAGTTTACCCAACTTACTGAAATTAGTTCATATTACTTAATAATTTGTCAGCTACACTTTTCAAAGTTAGTAAAATAAACAAAAAAACTGTAGTTGTTAGAACTTGCATTTTTCAGTTAAAACAACAGTTATACTTGTTTATTTGTCCTGAAAGTTGAATGAACTTAAAATGTATTGTCAAGTGAACAATTAAAACAATTTAGTTATGTCCACATAAAAGAATAAGTTGAGAAAACTTAATCACAAAAATATTTTTTACAGTGTACACATGAAAATGCGAAAACACATCACTTAAATGCTCAAAACATTTCGAGTTGAATTCAAATACAGTCTCATTCCTATCTTACCATATCTGCACTACTCACCTGACCAACAGTGAGCTTGAACTGATTCACTGCAGAAGCTGGTTTGAAGGCTCCGTTGAGGGCTTAAACCAGTAATGAGCATTTTGATTGGTCGTTTTTGTGAACCAATCATATTTCTTTCTGCCCTCAGAACATGTTTGAGTAAAGAAAACTCCTACGTGCCTGGGGCACGAAGTGTACCTGTCTATCTATAAAAAGAAAAGAATAGAAATTACTTTAATTGTAAAATTCAAAATAAACATTTCAAAGCCAAGAATATAACATATAATCTGTGTTGTTTGTTAAAATTTAGTTTACTGTACCTCAACTATAGACTTGTGTGACTTAATGCTTTATATTTGCCATCTACTACTTAAATCCACTGAGAGAAACACTTACATTTTGTCATTACTTTAAAGGGGTCATAGCGTGAAAATGAAACTTTTTTCATGTTTAAGTGCTATAATTGGGTCCCCAGTGCTTCTATCAACCTAGAAAATGTGATGAAGATCAACCCAATAACTTAATTTGAGTAAGCCATTTTCTGCAAGCGTATGAAAAATTAGGTCTTTCAGATTTCGCCTGTTTTGTGAGATAGGTAGCAAGACGAATTACAATAATACCGCCCCCTTTATCTGCACTATCCAATCACAGCACTGCTATTTAGTGCAGAGATAAAGAGGGAGAAAAGAAGTTGACAGCACAATTGAGTTTCAATTACAACAAACCACCATCATTGTGATCAGTGTTTGCATTTCATCGGCTCATTTGCATTTTACACGACACACCCAAAAACGGCAGACTTTTGCTCAGGCCTACAAATTTGTGATTTTTACATGCTATAATAATAATCTGTGGAGTATCTGTAAGCTAAAACTTCACATACACACTGTGGGGACACCAAAGATTTATTTTACATCTTAAAAAATTCTCATCATATGACCACATTAAAAAAATCCAACATGTAATATGCAATTTAACCTCTAGAGGCGGCCATAATGTTTTGTGCATAGTGCATTTGTATTTTTGTATTCTATATAAGTGCAGATCATACAAACCTCCTAAACACTAATGTTTGTCTGCAAAACAGTAAGGGGTTAGAAAACGTGTTGGACCACACCCGCATGTATTTTGTAATTAAAAGAATATGTGCAGTATGTGATTTTGGACAGGCAAGGGAATAAAGAGCATAAATACTACACTTATGTGTTAATGTTTACTTGGTAGTCTTAACTGTATTACTGTGCCATGGTGCCCACAGTGACAGAAAACACATCATCACTATACAATAAACATGATAAAAGACAGCACAATAGGAACGTTTCAGAACAAATCTGATTTTGATGTGCTTTAACAGTTTGCACCTGTATACTTTTTGTTAAAAAAATGTGTTAAAGGGCACACGAATTTAACATGTGAAAGATTCTTCAGGCAAAATGTTCATATTAGACATCACATACCTTAACAGTCATAAGTAAGGTGGCTGATAGGGGTCACTGCACTGCAATGAAAGAAAACACATGCATATAAAAAATACCAGCAAATCAAGAAAACATCTTCATTAGTTTGACAACACATGCGCTGCAGATACTCACAACACAAACAAATACAAAAACGCATTGCAAATCCTCACATCACAAACAAATACAGAAACATGTCACGGGTGACTTTTTGAGGGCGGAACTAAAGATGATGGAGATTGGTTCCGCCCGGACCGTAAACCGCAAACACCGTCACTTCCGGGAACTCCGGGAAAGAAATGAGGGCTTCATCGGTCGCAGGTGTGTCAACGAGCATGGCGATCGCGGATTGGACAATGAAGAGAAGGAGAGGAGTATAAAGAGAGCCTCAGAAATGTCAGAGGGGCAGTTTATTCTAGCCGTCTGGCGAGCGAGTAGGAGTGTTTGGGCGAGTGCAGTGGAAAGAAGGCGAATGATATTGTGGGCTGGGCGAATAAGGAACTGTGGAGTTGGCAAGAGTAACGATTGGGCTGAGTATATCCAGATAAATATCTACCCATGCAATGATTTAGGAAAATGTGTAATATCTTCTGAAGAGTTCAAATAGGAATACTCACCGGAAGTACGGCTGGAGGAGGCCATCCAGGGACGGTCGCACAGCAACCGGGATTCATTCGGTGGCTAAAGGGAAGACGAAAAGAGACTTTGTGTCAGTAACAGTGTGAGTACCCAAGCTATCGTTAACAGCCTACTTCCCTAGAGTGAACCCACCAGCAAGTCTTCTGTGAGCGGCCCTACTGTGGAAAGGAGTTGTGGGTGAGCCGGAAATAGCGAGTGAAGAGGACGCCGGGGTGTCGGGGCGGCGACGTCTACAACTGACTATCCGCTGAATCAGTGTCTAGCAAACTTCAGGACAAGTCCCTGGTCAGTCGTGGATGTGACCCTAATTCATCAAGAGTGTGTGTGGAGTGCAGTGGGTGAGATTTTGTACTTTGCTGTGAGTGTATACACTTGAAGATTGCAGTGTCGTGCTGTGTCCGTGTTGTCAATAACCACCTTTAGGCCGACAAACCCCTGTGAAGAAGTGGACATTGAGGCTGGCGTGGTAAAACATCCAGATCTGTCTTCCCCACGAAGCGGTGGTGAGATAACCAAGTCAAATAAGAACAGTGTGAATCAAGTGGAGCATATTAATAGTGAGAGATTTTGGCTGTTGTAAGAGGAAATCAGCTGTGTGTGTGTAACATTACCTGCTGTGGAGTCTCTTCCAAGGTGCGCCCCTGTCCAGATCTCTCGCCCTGTCGGTTGGAAGAGAGGAGAGGGAAGCGTTCAACCCACTCAGTGTGGTACACTCCGGGGTGGAACTCCTTACCTGATTCTACCGGTGTGGTGATACCAGCGGAGGCCAGTTCGGTCTAACACAGCAGCTTGCATCTCAAACATCCTTTTGTTGAAGCTTCAAAGAAGGTCAACGCCTGACGTCCATCACCCCATAACCCCAGCTGTACCTACCTGCATTGTACCTACCTTATGCTAACTGCTAAAGCCAGCATAGTGTGTTGTACATCCGTAAGCCCAA
Source organism: Misgurnus anguillicaudatus (assembly GCF_027580225.2). NCBI lineage: Eukaryota > Metazoa > Chordata > Actinopteri > Cypriniformes > Cobitidae > Misgurnus > Misgurnus anguillicaudatus. Next base: position 18,316,014 of record NC_073338.2, read on the forward strand.
GTGAAGCCCCAGTTACCTGCATTGTACTTACCTTATGCTAGCAGCCGAAGCCAGCATAGTGTGTTGTACGTACATAAGCCCAAGTGAAGCCCCAGTTACCTGCATTGTACTTACCTTACGCTAACAGCTAAAGCCAGCATATTGTGTTGTACGTTCGTAAGCCCAAGTGAAGCCCCAGTTACCTGCATTGTACCTACCTTATGCTAACTGCTAAAGCCAGCATAGTGTGTTGTACGTACATAAGCCCAAGTGAAGCCCCAGTTACCTGCATTGTACTTACCTTACGCTAACAACTAAAGCCAGCATATTGTGTTGTACGTTCGTAAGCCCAAGTGAAGCCCTAGTTACCTGCATTGTACCTACCTTATGCTAACTGCTAAAGCCAGCATAGTGTGTTGTACGTCCGTAAGCCCAAGTAAAGCCTAAGTTACCTGCGTTGTACTTACCTTGTGCCAAGAACACTGAAGTCATCAAATTGTGTTAGGCAATTGCTTTTTAGTTGAAGGAGCCCCGTTGCCCGTCTCACATACCTACTGTGTTGTGTACTTACCTGTGACCCCAGGGAAGATCCAGTGGCCTCGTGGCTTACCAAGTACCCGGCCCTATTATACTCACCTGTCTGCTCCATTGTAGATCCAACAGTTCTTTCCCGAAGCGCCATCCTGCACCTTTACCCCAGCCAACATTGCTTTGTGGGGCCAATGTAGGCCCCATATGGGCTTGCAATATGGGCCCCAAGTTGGTTTGTCCGCGGGTTCCATGCTGGCCCCATAGCCAATGTGGACTAAACCAAAGCCAAGTATGGGTGTGGTTGGGTTGAAGAAGTGATGAAGTTAATTAGATAATGATGGATGAAGTGCAAACACTGATCACAATGATGGTGGTTTATTGTAATTGAAACTCTATTGTGCTGTCAAGTCCAAAAATGTGTCGTTTTGGGTGTGTTTTTTAAAATGCAAATGAGCGGATAAAGTGCAAACACTGATCACAATGATGGTGGTTTGTTGTAATTCAAACTCAATTGTGCTGTCAAGTCCTTCTTTTCTCTCTCTTTCAGAGTTCAGATTAAGGAGGCGGTATTATTCTAATAAGATATCCTTATGACATCATAATGAAAGCCAAATTTCAATGACCTGTTTTTGCTCACGCCTACAAAGTGGCAATGCTAACATTTTCATCATATGACCCCTTTAATATGTGGCTTTATCCTCTCTATCACCATCTCTGTTTGATTTTTCTGTTTTTGATCTCTTTGATTTATTTAAAGTCACCATCATGGTGATCGCTGTTTGTTTTAGTTGGACTCTTGACTCTTGGGTTTTAGCTTGTTTGGTTTTTCTGGCTGCTATAACTTTGTGTGGTATTTTTGTTTTGGCAAAGAGGAGACCATGTTGCAATTCTGTTATGGTGTTTCATATGTAATGTTGAACATTATCATTTAGAAAATGTATTTATTAATTTAATGGTTGCTCATATAGCAGGTTATTTTTCTCTCTCTGTAATGTGATACTACAGTATGATATCTGGCACTCCCAAAGCGGTTTGTCATTCTGAAGGTTTTGAAATAATGTGTACTTAAAAATTAACCATGGTGTAATTCAGTGGCGAACCGTGAGTACTTCAGCTGGGCCTTCAAAATATGCAATGAAGTACAAATGCCTCTCCATGCGCAATTACGCATGGCGCAATAAATGAAAGTCACAAATTAAATGGATAGGTTCTACTTACTACACCGCCTTAATTCTTGCCCATTGGCCTACTAATCATCCCTCAAACTAATTGGCTATATCACTCGGTCTCCTCTCCACTAATAAGCTGGTGTGTGGTGAGCGGTCTGGCGCAATATGGCTGCCGTCGCATCATCCAGGTGGATGCTGCACATTGGTGGTGGTTGAGGAGATTCCCTGTTCATATGTAAAGCGCTTTGAGTACTGAGAAAAGCGCTATATAAATGTAAGGTATTATTATTATTATTATTATTATTAAAAACAGGAAAATGGAGACAAGTGAGCATGGGGGAAAAACACCAAAATAAATTGAGAGTAGTTTGTTTTTCGTAAATTTTAAAATTCAGAATATAATACTAGGCTATTCGTATTTCGTTAAATTATACAGTGAACGTGTAAAAATTCTGAGCACGCAAAGTTAAATTACAGAATAGGCATCGTTTGTTATGTTCTTTAATTTTTGTTTTTTGTAAATATATATTTAGCTGTAGGATAGCTTGTTAATCTTTTTTCATAAGGGGAAATATAGCACCCTGCGTTCTCAGTGCACCTCCTTGTGGCTTATATTTTATAACTGTTATAATATAACCAGGGCTCGCAAAATCCCTAGCCCGAGCCCCGGTGAATGTTTTTGCATTCTCTGAGATTTAGTTAGGTAATTATATTGTATGTAATTTGGCGTCGCCTGTCAGTCATTACTATCCTCAAGTGAAACTGTCAGGAAGTGAAAGTATAATTAAACTCATTATTTTTCTCGTGTTCACGTCTGATATGCGCAGCGCAGCTGCACGCGCATCTCTCGGCTGTGCTCTTCACGAGTACCCGCTTAAGTAATTTCGTTTTTACCTCAGCCCTATCAAACTAGCCACAACGTCAATCACGTTTTCTGCCATTTACCTCAACCACTCTCACCGCAGAGATTCGGGCCATTAGACGGTCTATGATTAGGACGACTTCTTCTTTGGTGTTTTACGGCAGCTCGCATCCAGTTTGTTGCATGATTAGGACTTCATGAAGGCTTACAATGTTTTGTTTTTTACCCGCCCACTTGAAATCAAAGCGTGATTGGTCGATTTGCCCGTCACTCTCCACACCAAAACACATTAGGTGTGTTCGACATCGGCTGTGGCTGGATGTAACCGATCGGCGAGATTAGCCGCGTGCAGGCGGGGAGGAGCTGAAAACGGAGACGTGAAGTCGGACGCGCTGTGGTTCCCGTAGCTTGCTGCATTTACGTCAGGCATGGCTGATCACGTGCCGTTTGCTTGCTTAATTTCATTAAACATGATTTGTAAGATGTAAACTACATAAAAAGTGAATTATACTGTTTTGAATGTCCGTGTATGAGCATGAGTGTAACTGAAGAGGCTTACAGCATCTGTTTTTACAGGAATAAAGTTTAACATAAGCATATATTATTTAAATACCATTGTAGTGGGGTCTACGTTTTTTGTACATTTTATTTTGATGAAGATGACACAATATAACATCGCGACTACATGAAAAGAGCTTTAACTGTTATAAAAATACAGATTTGTGAGCATTTGTGGAACTGAGGGCGTGAAAATACACACGAAACACAAGTGGTTGTTGTCATGTGGTGAATCCGACCAATCGTGAAACAGCTGTGTCGTCATAACAGCCGGTGCAGCTCCTCTTCGGGAACTGCGCTGGCTAACTCAGGCGGCTGATCTCGAATCGCTCTCGCGGTACTTAAAAACCATATGACGCAGTCACGTGCCTGCAGCGCCAGCTTAAGTCGGACAAAAATACTAACCGGAATGCACTGCTTCAAGTCAGCCACCGATCGGTCTGCGCAGCGCCGCATGAAGTCGAACACACCTTATAGCTTGGCCTTCCTTGGGATTCTTGAAGTCCTAACCAATGAATGAGCCAGTTTACCGGGCCTTAATAGAGACAGACGATTCTGATTGGATATGAACCTGACAGTAAGCTTAACGTTAGAACATAGATGAGAGAAAATATATTACATGTATTAATTTAAAGGGGACATATTATGAAAATCTGACTTTTTCCATGTTTAAGTGCTATAATTGTGTCCCCAGTGCTTCTATCAACCTAGAAAATGTTAAAAAGATCAACCCAATAACTTGGTTTTGGTAAACCATTTTCTGCAAGCATGTGAAAAAATAGGTCATTGTAATTTGGCCCTTATTGTGATGTCAGAATAAGGTAATACCGCCCCCTTTATCTGCACTATCCAACCACAGCACAACCATTTAGTAGGGAGAGAAAGAGAGAGATAAAATATTTCACAGCACAATTGAGTTTCAATTGCAACAAACCACCATCATTGTGATCAGTGGTTGCACTTCATCCGCTCATTTGCATTTTAAATGTCACACCCAAAACGGCACACTTTTGCTCAGACCTATTTTAGACTTAGTTTTCATCTTAAAAAAAATCTCATAATATGTCCCCTTTAAATTAAATATAAATTTAAACATGTATAAACATATTTTTATTGAATACTTTATTATTTATTAATATTATTATAAAAAATATTTTTATTAATTTTTTTAGGCCTTCTCTGAAGGCGTAGAAGGCCCTGAAGGTTCCCCACTGGTGTAATTAAACACACAAACATCAAGTCTCAAAGTATGAATCTCAACAATGGTGACAAAGAAAAATTGCCAAAATGTTCATGATCTTTTCATGCCGCAGTGCATTCTGGGAGTTCTGGATAAGATTTGTAATTTGTTGATACCCAGAATGCATTGCAGCATGCAGCTTTTCATTTTATGGTCACCATTATTGAGATCAATACTCTGATTCTTTATCTTTGGGTGTCTAAATTAGACATCAGTAAATTTTGAACTGCACAGTGTTTCAACTTTCTTCAGAATGACAAACTTATATGAGAGTGCCAGATGTCATACTACAGTATCACATTATTGAGAGAAAAAATGCTTTTGGTAAAAAAAACACTTAAAGGGGTCATATGATGAAAATGTTAGCATTGCCACTTTGTAGGTTTGAGCAAAAATGTGTCGTTTTGGGTGTGTTTTTTAAAATGCAAATGAGCGGATGAAGTGCAAACACTGATCACAATGATGGTGGTTTGTTGTAATTGAAACTCTATTGTGCTGTCAAGTCCAAAAATGTGTCGTTTTGGGTGTGTTTTTTAAAATGCAAATGAGCGGATAAAGTGCAAACACTGATCACAATGATGGTGGTTTGTTGTAATTCAACTCAATTGTGCTGTCAAGTCCTTCTTTTCTCTCTCTTTCTCTCTGCACTAAACGGCAGTGCAGTGGTTGGAGAGTTCAGATTAAGGAGGCGGTATTATTCTAATAAGATATCCTTATGACATCATAATGAAAGCCAAATTTCAATTACCTGTTTTTGCTCACACCTACAAAGTGGCAATGCTAACATTTTCATCATATGACCCCTTTAAATAGTAAAATGACAATATTTGACACTATATCCTAACAACCACCATAGAATTACACTTCAAACTTTTGTCTCTTTCGTTGCCATAACAAACCAGTATTAAACACACAAAGTTATAGCAACCAGGAAATAATAAATAAGTTAGAAATCAGAGTCAATAGTCCAACTAAAACAAACACCGATCACAACAATGGCGACCCTAAATGAAACAGCCAACATCTAAATCTAAGTTAATAAATAACTCTACAAGTAAGATGTAAAATGCTTCAGTGTTACTTTTGTAACACTCTGTAGTGTGGATCTATATAAACACTGAGCAGTGTTAATGTTCATTTAACACTGGGGATTTTGCTGTCAACATTGGCTCCACTAAGAAATGTTTATTTATTTTTTGTTGTTGTTGTGGTTCTGCTGGTCTTTTCTCTTTATTCTCTTCTTGTTCATCTTTCTTTGGTGATTCTGTTTATTAACAGCAGGTGTTTATCATTAATGGTCAATCATCACTTCATTCATCTCTTCATTATCTAATTAACTTCATCACTTCTTCAACCCAACCACACCCATACTTGGCTTTGGTTTAGTCCACATTGGCTTCAGTTTCTACAGAAGGTTAAAGGGGACATATTATGAAAATCTGACTTTTTCCATGTTTAAGTGCTATAATTGTGTCCCCAATGCTTCTATCAACCTAGAAAATGTTAAAAAGATCAACCCAATAACTTAGTTTTGGTAAACCATTTTCTGCAACTATGTGAAAAAATAGGTCATTGTAATTTGGCCCTTATTGTGATGTCAGAATAAGGTAATACCGCCCCCTTTATCTGCACTATCCAACCACAGCACAACCATTTAGTATGGAGAGAAAGAGAGAGATAAAATATTTCACAGCACAATTGAGTTTCAATTGCAACAAACCACCATCATTGTGATCAGTGGTTGCACTTCATCCGCTCATTTGCATTTTAAATGACACACCTAAAACGGCACACTTTTGCTCAGACCTATTTTAGACTTAGTTTACATCTTAAAAAAAATCTCATAATATGTCCCCTTTAATGTGGGCTAAGCCAGATGGGGCCAGCATGGAACCCGCGGACAAACCAACTTGGGGCCCATATTGCAAGCCCATATGGTGCCTACATTGGCCCCACCAAGCAATGTTGGCTGGGCCCGTCGACCAGTGGTACATCTACAATGGCAACTTTCCATATACCCACCAGGACGGGTGGAGTTGGATCCCGGCAGCTGAGGTAAAGCCTCACCGGTATCTGAACGGACAGGAGTACAACCTGCTGGGCCGTTCTGGAGCACATCACGTGCAGACACAGGTACCCATTCGACATTTAAAACCTCCAATACTTCCCCTCTGTACTCCTTGCGTGCAGAAAAGGAGAGGGCCCCGGATCGGTCCCCTGCAAGCCAGAACAGAGAGAAATCTTGTGAATAAGCTGATTGTCGTCGCATAACCAGGAGTCAAGAAGAGGAAGAACCTACCTGAGATTTCTGCGACGGAGTCTGAGAGACTCGAGACTGTGCCTCTCCAACCGGAGATTTGGATTTGAGCATCCCTTTCCCCTTCCCCAATACCTTTTTAAATAATTAACAAAGTTTGTTTTAATATTTACGTACGCTCTCTGTGTGTCTGGTCATTGGGGTGCTCTTGGGACCTCCTCGAGGTGGAAACTAGTAAGGGGCGAGACTCACGACATCTGTGGTCCGCTCCGACCTGTGACAAACACATTGCAAATCCTCACAATACAAAAAATACGAAAACTCGTTGAAAATCCTCACAATACAAACAAATACAAAACGTGTTGCAAACCCTCACAAAACAAACAAATATGAAAACACTTTGCAAATCCTCACAATACAAACAAATACAAAAACATGTTGCAAATCCTCTCAACACAAACAAATATGAAAACACATTGCAAATCCTCACAATACAAACAAATACAAAAACATGTTGCAAATCCTTATAATACAAACAAATACAGAAATGCATTGCAAATCCTCACAATACAAACAAATATGAAAACACGTTGCAAATCCTCACAACACAAACAAATACAGAAACGTGTTGCAAATCCTCACAATACAAACAAATACAAAAACATGTTGCAAATCCTCACAACATTTTAATCCTCACAACAATTTAGAAGCACCCTGAAAGCAGAACAAACAACAACAAAGGTGTTTCTGGGGTATTGCAAAAGTGATGCACCGGTCTGGAAAAATGTTTCCGCTAAATTATCATTAATCCGTGGAGTACTGATAAATGTGAGTTTCAGCTATACACAAACTCCACTGACAAATAATAAGTGTAATAATAATAAAAAGCACTCTTTTGTTTGAGGAACAGTTTTCAACATTTCCCAGAACGGTGCATCACTTTTTGTGTCCCTTCTTCTATTGTCCTTTGTCCTGCTTGCAACACAAACAAACACATTTCTGTAATTGTTTGCATTGTGAGGATTTCTGTTGCAATGCATTTCTGTGTTTGTTTGTTTGTTTGTTTTGCGAGTATCTTCAGAGCATGTGTTGTCAAACTAATAAAGATGTTTTCTTGATTTACATTTACCTTACATTACATTTATGCATTTAGCAGATGCTTTTATCCAAAGCGACTCACAGTTCATTTAAAGGTACACATTTTACATCAGTATGTGTGTTCAAACCCATGGCCTTCTGCGATGCTAAGACAATGCTCTACCAGTGAGCTGCAGGAGTACAGTACACTGGCCTGGGCAATTTTTCTGTATGTTTATGATTTTTTAGTTTCTTAATAAAGATACTTAGCTTGATGATGAAGCTATAAAATAATCTATAAACAACTTTAATAATTTCTTTGAAATTTTGAATGTAAAAAGGCATCAAATATTATTATGATGATACTGCTTATTCCTTAAATAATCACAATTATGTGTAAGAAAACAAAATGCACTTTTAGAAAAGTAATTGATTTGATGTGAATGTATTAGGGTGTACAGAGCAACATTTTTCACATTGAGATGAATATGAGAGGTGCAGAGTTTACCAGTGTTTACCCCAATTCCTTTATGTAGGAGGGGAGGAGTTACATTACACGAGTCTTGTGCTAAGATTGAGATTATAGATCAGTTTGTCATTCACTGTGTGTGGGTTCTGGCTCATCATGTTCTTCTTTACTGTACTGCTGTTTACAGCACTTAATGGTAAGTTTATTTATTATTAAATACCAAATGCAGGATACTTCTGTCACTGAGATAGTAAGAACAGAATTTCTTAATCTATGTTATACTGTAAATACATGTTTTATAAATTTTTGATGAAGTTTTGTCTTTGGCTGTTTAATGTTTTCAGGTAAAAGTTTTGCAGATGTTATCACCTCAAGAAGAGATCATGTGTTTGCCACTGTCGGTGACAAAGTTACTCTCTCTTGTAACTTCAGCAGCAGTGGTTATGTGTCAAGTCTTCATTGGTATCGTCAGTATTTGGGTTCAGTACCTCAGTTCCTCATACTGGAGTACTCAGGGAGTGTAGTGACGGCTAAGCCTCCCATCCAAGGGATTTCCATTAAACACAGGAAAGAAGCTCAGGAGGTGGATCTGGAGATCTCATCTGTTAAAGTCACAGACTCTGCTCTGTATTACTGCGCTCTGCAGCCCACAGTGACAGAAAACACAACAACACTGTACAAAAACCTGACAGCAAAATGTGCAGTACAAATGTACTTTACATCGTAAATTACATTTATTTTTGATGTTTTTTCACATTTTCAAAAATAAATCATTAAAACAATGAAATATCAGAGTCAAATACAATTCATGTATATAGTTAGCAAAAATGTTTAATCAGTCATTTAAGGTCAAAACATTTGTTTTAAGTTTATGTATTCATGCACTGCAGCTCTGCATCACTATTAATTTCCATCCATTTTTTAAGCAATTAAATGAATTTGTGGACAGTTTACATTCATCTACAAAACTGTCTAATCTTTTACAAATACTTTACAAATAATTTATCAAAAGTTTATTACTCAAGAAGCATACTAGTCATGTATGTCCAAACCTTTGGCTGGTTGTGTCTATCAACATCACAATTAAATAATGTCATGCTTTAAAGTCTTTTAGAGTAGTAGGCCGCAGTTTTACATTACACCAGCAGGGAGCACACAGACTTACAATAAAAACATGTTATGTTGGGTGTAATGATGTAATGAACTCTCAGGGGCGGTTTCCCGGACAAGGATTAGCTTAGGCCAGGACAAAGCCTTAGTTTAATTATGAAATATAACTAGTTTTAACAAACATGCCTTACTAAAATCATTACTTGTGTGCATTTTGAGGCAAAACAAATGGCACTGGTCTATTTAAAGATATGTCAGTGCAAGCTGTTTTCAGTTTGGAAACCTCTTACATTTATTTTAGTCTAGAACTAATCTCTGTCCGGGAAACCGCCCCTCAGAGTTTAGAGGCTGCACAGACACAGAGAAACTTTCACAAGTTCATGTTTTACTGTTGATTTAGCTTTAAGTCTCCTTTTAAGAGGAGACGTTGGGTGGTTTCCCAAAAGCATCATTGCTTACCTGTTAGCAACTTACTTGCTTGGCAATGGGACATTGCATTGCAACCAACAAAGTTGCTAACATGCTTTTAACGACCACACAGATAAACAAACAACCAAATGATGACACCGATCATAGACCAGAAACACAAACACTGAATCTGTCCATGTCCAATCAATAATATCAAATCTGTTCATGTATCCCAAAGGTTTCATATGTTGTACACTGAAAAAAAATGATTAATTCAATTTACTCAAATTTTTGGTTACATTCAATTTATTTAAGCTATATTTAAACAAAAGTTTTTTATTTTTATATTTTTTTAATGTAGCTTAAATAAATTGATGGCAACCACTTACCTTAAAAAATGAGTCAATTGAATTAATATTTTTTTCAGTGTAGACAAAATATTTAGACATCATTTCAAGTTTAAAGCCATTTACTAAACATTTATTTAAGACCACTGCATCATAAAAGTTTCAAAGAGCCCCAAATGAGTTTACCATACAATGAGTCTATATGGTGACACCTGCAGGAAGCCACGCTGCACTGTGATTGGCTGTTGAAAGAAGCAGTTGAGTCTTACAGTTTGTTTAGTGTGACTTCTTGTCTTCTCTTTTTCTTTGAGTAAACCATCATTCTACACAATGTATATCTGTGTACTACTGGTTTTAATGGGATTCATGGGTAAGATATAAATTATATACAGTGTTTCTTTCATTTCACTTTTAGGACTATGTCTGTGGTGCTGTCTTGGACCTAAATTAACTTTAATATTGTTAAAAAAATAATTATAAAATATGATGTTCTTTACTCAAGTTCCAGTATAGGAGACAGTATTACTCCATTATCTACTGTTGTCCATTCAAAGGAGGGTGACAGAGTTCTTATCTCATGTAAATATCATTACAGTGTATCAATGAATAATCTACAGTGGTATCTGCAATATCCCAACTCTGTGCCAGAGTTCCTCATTCTTATCATGGAGTCAGGACAAAACCAGACTGCTACACCTCCTCACCCTCGACTAAAAGCTTCAGTTTGGAAAGAAAACAAGACGGTGAATCTGGAAATCTTCCCTGCAGATGTGAAGGACTCAACAGTGTATTACTGTGCACTGCAGCCCACAGTGAAAGGAAATGAATGAACACCATACAAAAACCTGCTTTTACATGAAGAACACAATATTTAAGATTTTAAACAACTAGAATGGTGACCACAGTCCTCAGTTAAATGAACCGAGTTTTAACATTTTATTTATTTATTGTGTCATGTAGTAGCTATACACACCAAAATGAGGCAACACTTTTCATATGAGTACAGACTGAAACATCACAATTTAGGTTTAAAGCAGCATCATGGGCTCTACTAAAGTGTATTCCTTAAAAAAATGATAAACGTTAATGTTGAAAAACATAATAATTACTGAATGCTTGGCAATTTAGTTAAAATAAAAGCCTGATGTTTGACTTTGTTATAAGTGATAATATATGACTTGTCCTACACATTCTTGCTTACATATAATTGGCTCTGAAATGTGTGGTGGATGAAAGAATTTAAATGTTTTCTGCTCTGTTTTCACGATGCATAGAAATTAAGCTCATGTTGTCTGTGCGTGACTTGCACATATATAAATTAGACAGACAGCTGGATTAAACTGCTTGCTAAAACCAGAAAAGTCTAGCTTTAGGCTAAGGTTTTTGGCAGTGATGTTACCTAGTACTAAACTCTTTTCATGCAAATGAGAATAAGGGGGACACAATATTTAAATAATAATTAGTATTGCATAAGATGAAATCATGAATGAATCATTTCCTGTTTTATTACATTAACAGCCAATCACAAGACTCTAGAGAAATACTGTAGAGAAATACCCCAGAGGGCGGTGAACTGAAACCCACAACAGATCTGTAGGTTTAAGATGTGGATATCAATGCTATTGATCCTCATTGCTGCATCAGGTATCTATACGTACTCAATTTAAAAATATATATTGAAATATATATATATATATATATATATATATATATATATATATATATATATATATATATATATATATATATATATATATATATATATATATATATATATATATATAAGACAGACACCTATTACTCTTTGTTTCTATTGCAGTTGCTTATGGCAATCAAATTGAACCAGTTGAAGCTGTTGTTGTCAGAAATGAAAACGACCGTGTGACTTTGACCTGCACCTATAAAACAACCAATGAATATGTTGATCTTTACTGGTACAGACAGTATCCTAACAGTGAACCTCAGTATTTATTGTGGAAAGGTGCCCGATCAAGAAGTGGGCAAAACATAGGAGATTCTGATTTTGACTCCTCTACATCCAGAGAATCCACACAACTGATCATTAAAAAGACTGCTCTGAAAGATTCAGCTCTTTATTACTGTGCACTTTGGATAGACACGGTGATACAAAGTTTCTTAGAAGCTGTACAAAAACTCACACAAACTATTCACTTTAATCTCAAAAACATCAAAGCATCAGTCAAACCAAATCGTATTATTTGCCAAAACCGTGTTTATATTACTGTACGGTTTGAGGAAACACCTGCAAATGATACAGTCACCAAAACCAAGCCTTTGATTTAATAAAGCTAAATTTTCACTATAAATGCAGTGTGGAGTTTAAATGAAAATAATTTACAAATCCAGATATTGCTGTGAGTTTCTTAAATCCTGAATATCCAGAAAAAGGTATCAAGAAAGATTTTCTTTTATGATGCAGACACAGAATAAGATAATTATAATTCAAATTCCACATTGTGTTTATGCATAATATCTTAGCTATACAGTAGGTACAGTATGTCACAGTTTTTGAGGTTTTTACTGAATCTGTCTTTAAGCTTAGTGTGTTGTGTCCTTTGTAGTCTATCTTCTTGAGATTGAACTAGTATTATTTAAAGCATTTAATGCCTATAAATTGAAAGATTTCAGTCAAGGGATCATAAACTTATGACGGATAGTGAACGTAAAAACTGTAACTTGGATCTAATAAAATTAAGGCAACCTTTTTGTAAGTTTATTGAACTAACTGATATTTTGAGTAAGGACAACTTAATGATATGGATTTCAATGAATGCAAAAATATTAAGTAGCATTTTAAAAAAAGCAAATAAATTAAGTACACCCAAAGTAAAAAATCTGCATATTATACACAAACTTAATTAAAATAGATCACATTTAAATAAAAAAAATGCTAGTTTTTGTATTCTGATTTATTAACTAATTTATTATTATTATAGTACTTATGGTTTGTTGTTGTTCTTTTATTCCGTGAAATAAGGGCACAAAGGGATTATTCGATCAACACGCCCACTCAGTTTCGCTTTAAAGCGCAACATACTTCAGTGTGCAGTCAATGCACAAGCACTAGTCTTCTGAACAATGGTAACAACAAACCTCAAAAGAAGAAATATAAACTCTTTCAAATCTCAAAGATAAATGAACATTAATCACTAACAAGTCTTTCTTTTTAGTTAAAAACACATAAAAAAGAGTTTAAAGTCACATGCAAAGCATGCTGGGTATTACGAGTCCACTGCCTAGTTAGTTATGCTTAATAATAAAATTATTAGTTTCAACACGAAATTATTAAGTTAATTTCCTTCCTACAAATTTAAGTGGATTATACATGATAAAATGAAGTTGAATTTACTCGATGTGTTCATTTAGAATTACTCAAATTATTCAAATTATTATGTTATTTTAACTCATATTTTGATAAAAATATATAAAAAATAAGAATTTAAAAAATGTTAACACAGTTTACTAATTTTATTTTTGATAAATCTACTAAAGCAGTGGTTCTCAATTCCAGTCCCCGGGACCCCCCTCCAGAATCTTTTAGATGTCTCCTTATATGAAACACCTGATTCAGTTCATCAGCTTGTTAGTGTGTTAATTAAGGAGCCTGATGAGTGAAATGAGGTGTTTCATATGAGGAGACATCTAAAACATTCTGGAGGGGGGTCCCGAGGACTGGAATTGAGAACCACTGTACTAAAGCACAGAAACACTTTTTACAGTGTGTATCTCAAAGTAAAGCATTTATCTTTTTTGCAAGCTCATCATACTGTACATTTTTAAAGACACATTTTCCTTTGTGTGCCAAAGAAGAGTATCATTATTTATTAATTAAATTTAATTAAATGCATCTCATACACTATAAAAAGTTGGTTTACCTTTTTACAAAATTTTTATTTGAGTTAACTAATATTTTTGAGTTAAATTAACTAAAAAAGAAAGTTGCCAGGTTGCCCTTAAATTTTAAGTTGAACCAACAAATATTTTTACAGTGTATGAACGTGCTTAAAGAAAACGTGTATGTTTTGTAAAACACAGCAGCATATCGCTATATGTGCATGTTTTCATTTGAAAAGGTGATACTTTGGGCATTCTGTCATTTTCCTGCCATTTTTCGTGTTTACACAGTTCAAGAGTACATGATTAATGTGACCACAGCTAAACTGAAGAAACCGGGGCACGTTCAAGCTTACACCGGTGCGCAACGTTTTGCTACGTTTTCCGGATTGAACGACATGTTTCCTGGATGCGTTTTTTCTTGTTTGGTGGGTGTGTCAGAAATGTCGGCCCAATCAGCGGCAAGATGTATAAAACCACGCGGTAGTAAAGAGACAGCTCGCTCAATGGGTTCAAGTTGGAATTTAATACCTGTTTATATCAGAGAAAGTAAAACACTGAGTATTTTTAAAATCACGCTTAAAGTATGGCTTAAGGAAAATCAGATATGTGATCATTGACTTGGATTTGTGTTTTTAATGTAGTATAATGTGACATTGTATTGTTTGTTTGTTTTTTTAATATTGTAATTTTGTAACATCATCCTGCCCAGGAACTGCAGATGCAAATTAGCTCTATAGCTAACTCTGGCACAACAGTGTTGTTGTGCATTGTCCCTGTATAAATAAACGAATAAATGAATTGAAATGAAGTTGGAATGTTGTCTTTCATTCTGGACGGCAAGGTCAGTGACTGTAACATTGAGGGTATTTTACAGTATTAAACACACATTTATAACGATTTCATCAGGCTTCAGAAACATAAAAAAACCCACAAAGAATGGCCTCTCAGCTACCATAGTTGCAACTCTTGCGTCACCACAACAGGGTGTTTAAAGCATCACTGTTTCTGTTTAATAAAGGTTGTGCAACGTTTTGTCGGGGCTGAACGCAGCCATGGTAGTGATTTGCTCAATTTACTTTGTGCAAATCAAGATGTATCTATCATTTTATATTATAATTTTTATTATATTATGATATTATTAGTGTCAACATCAGATAAAGCAGAGTACATTATGTGTCTATATTAATGAGTTTTTTTTATAAATGTAATTGTTTAAATGTTTTTGCTGATAATTTAGAGTCTTTGACTTATTTAATGCAGTGGTTCTCAAACTGGGGGCTGGGGCCCAGTTTTATGACATTTTATAAAATACATTAATTTATCATGAATTCTGTGATATTAAAGGCATTCCATGCAGTTTGACGTTTTTGTCAAACAGCGACCCCTAGAGTCACTGGGGAAAACTTGCAACTGTCGTAATTTCGCACGCCCACTCTGTACGTAACTGTAAGGATAGTGTTGGGCGTGAGATGGACTCCGAAGATAATGACCAGGGAATGTTTCACAATTTCATACAAATATTAGGCTACTGCATGTCTACTAAACTACAGATGATGGTAATAGGATAATAAGAAGTTTATGCCAAGTGTAGAGTAGGCATATAATAATAAAGTAGCCTACCGCGTTTGCTGGCTTATTACGTTTTTACAAGATTGCAGCTTAATCACAAGTAAACAGTCTACAGTCTAACGTTATGTCTACTGTATAATTTTATTTGTTTTTTAATTGTAATGTAAACATTACAAAATGCATTGACAAAGTTAATTGTATACGTTGCATTATTTCATAACATTGGCCGTTATTCGTTGGCCATAAGAAATCGAAATTAGACAAATGATTACGTACACATCACAACACAACACTTGAGTTTAGATGGCCAAAAAAAACATGTAAGAGAAACGAGTGTTTGTTAGCAAGTCTGCTAAAGGCTCTTATGATCGTAAGCTAGCTAGACCCTTGTTGAAGTTATTTTACTGGTCTAATTATCAACACTGGATGAATGAACAGCTTAGTAAAAAAATACACACTACAAGCAAGCGCAACCACATACAACATAGACCGCAAACAAATTTACAAATAAGAGATTTACTTACTTCTCCATCAACAAGATCGCCAGATCAGCATCACTTTTGCATCCAGGGCTGTCTATTAGCTCACGCCAACGAGTAAAAACCTGACCGAGTGGGACTCTTGTCCGGTTCCTAACTCGGTCAGATTCTCTTTTTCGCTTTCTACTCTCTTCCGAACGGGTTTTCTTAGCTGTTTCCCTCATCGAGCATCACGTCTCAAATGGGCGTGCAGTTGTTGTTACAGGCTTGTTTGACTTCATGCAGCGCTGCAGGAACCGACAGCCGGATGACGTCAAAGTGCCGTCTCGGATCATTCTCGCGGTACTTTTACGTCATCCGACTGCCGGTTCTTGCAGCGCTGCACGAAGTCGAACAAGCCTAATGTGTGTGACGTCGTTGCCGTAAAGCAAGTCGTGATTCTCGCGAGATTTGTCAGGGGCGGTTTTCTCAAGCTTGCATTGCTGGTTTTGGTAGCGGCGTCCTTCCCGAGCTTCAACAGGGGGATGATTCGCCATACTATGACTTCGTTTACCATCGAAATGACTTTGAAGCTGTTATATTAAGGTAAAATAACTGCATAGTGTGTCTTTAAACCTAAAAAAAATAAGGCTACTAATCAACAGCACTACTTTGTAATTTTATGTTTTGTTTATTAAAATGTGAAGTTTTAGAACTGTTTTTTGTCATAAATTTTCTTTGGGGGGGTCGCAAAGAATGCACCGTACACAAAGGGAGCCGCACGCTGAAAAAGTTTGAGAACTACGGATTTAATGTATGTGTGTTTTGGGTCAGTAGGAGGGGCTTTAGTGTTTTGACACCAGCTAGGTCATCCTGAGGATGTGGTTTTAAAATAGATGAGCTACAAACTGAATTTCTCTGCCAACACATCGGCCTGAGCAATGTTACTCTGTTTGCTTTGTTTTCTCTCTATCCTCGGAGGTGAGTTATTCAACTTCTATATATTTCATTATAACTTACAACAAATATAAACATTTATTTAGTTGTTGATGAAATTCTTGTTAGAATTGTAAAAAAGTTAATTAATTAATCTATTAATAATAATTCTATATGTAATGCATTTTATTCTTTCAGATGGCAGCTGTACAGAGGTCATCAGTCCTGTCCAAACTGAGGTTTACGGGAAACAAGGAGATAAAATCAGACTTTCTTGCATTTACTCCTCAGCCTTTTCCTTATATTGGTACCGTCAATATCCAGGATCAACTCCCCAGTTTCTACTCTTTTTACTGGAAAACACTGGGAAGTCTGAAAACATGCGGCCAGACATGTTAATGGAATTAAATGAGAAAAAGTCAATAACACATCTTGAGATTTTCTCTGTAAACATAAAAGACGCTGCAATTTACTACTGCGCCCTGAAGCCCACAGTGAAAGGAAACCCATCAGTGCCATACAAAAACCTCTTTCTGAGTCAACAACATGTATTTGAGTACTGTTCTGTAAAAATGTGGCTGACCTTTTAAAGTGAGAAAAGCTATTATTGTTTGGAGCAGTTACAGAAATCCATTAATGTATGCATAGTTTATTTGTTTATTAATTCAAAGATCAGAATTTTTTTATCAATTTTTTAAAAATATTTTTTATCTGTTTTGATGTTTATTCTTTCAACTGTAAACAACTGGGTGAGTAAAAAAAGTCTTTAATTCATTCAGATGTCAGTGTTATCACAACTCAAAAGTCCTGTCAATATTACCTCTTGTTTTACTACGGACTTTGACATTTTCCAAAAAATAATGCTCAATCATAAATCATTATTATGCGTTTACTGTTGTAAATTGGGCTAAGAAATATGTAATGTTTGGAACACTAATTTCTTTATGTACTTGCACAATTACTCATTTTTGTTAATATTTTTTATACAACTGGACTGTTGAAAGCTTTACTTTAATTGGTTGAGAAATGTCCCATGGGTGTTATTTTTCTGTAAAATGCACAAACTAACCTGTCAAATGTCTTAAAATAAGCACCAGAGCAGTGTCTGGTGCTAATGGCACTCCACTTCTTGTCGTGCCGCATTACCACCTTGGATGTGTATTATACTTTCAAATACACTAGTCAACATTTGAAGTGGATCAAAAATGTTAATCAAAATTGTCCTAAGACAAGAACGACTATTGGGTATTGGTATTAGGCCCACTTGAAAGGTTTTGATCTACTTCAAATGTAGACTAGTATAATTCAAAGGTCCATCATCAATTATTCCTTACATATAACCCCATGTTAAATTTTTATGATTTTTATTAAACATTCGAGACAGCATGTTACCTCTTGTAAGAAATGGATGAGAATGAATAAACTACAGTATTTCGAAAATCAGTGTCAGCTTTTTCTTCTATTGAATAAAACATTTTGTCAAGCTCTCAAGATTATTTGACTTGAATTGCTTTCTGTTGTGAAATAAGATGACAGGATCATAAAGCTTTAAAACACACCTCCTTATCTTTCTAAGCATTTCTTGTCACTGCTTTGATGTTCAAAAATAGCATCTGTGAACCACTGAATCTGATCTAGGTTACAGACAAATGAGTACGTAAAAAGCTTGTGGTGACACCTGTGTGTCTTACATTTAAACGTGTGTTAAAGCTACACATTCACCGTTTATGATCTCAGGTCACAAGTGCATTTATCTATGTAACCGCAAACCGAGAGCAGGAATAGTGCTGTAAAAATAAAGTATACATCAAGTTGTTATTTTACAGTTATAAAATATATGTATGTTAATTTTACATTGCACTTGACTGATATAAGTGACTAAACAAACTAGAAAGCTTCATGTGGAGTCATGAGCAAGAATAAACAGGTGTATTGCAACTTTATGTTTATAGACAGATCTAATGACAAAAAATGTGCATAATTACAGGGTAGTTAGTTTTAATCATTTGTTTGCCCTAAATAAAACTAAAAACACATAATACACTTTTAACTACGTCTTAACTAAGTTAAATAATTTTTAACATATTTTAATAAAAATCCTGCTATTATTTTATAAAAAAGTGTATGTTTGGACACATCTGCTTTTACACTATTTTGACAAGCAGGGGTCGCCAGCGTGTGTGGGTTTCAAACTGCTTCGAAAACTGAATCAATTTTCGAAGCTATTGGTTCAATTGATTCGAAGCTTCGTAAAGCTTTGTTTCTCCCATCACTTCAAGGAAATTTAGCATTGCCACTTTGTAGGTGTAAGCAAAAATGTTTGTTTTGGGTGTGTCCTTTAAAATGCAAATGAGCTGATGAAGTGCAAGCACTGATCGCAGTGATGGTGGTTTGATGCAATTCAAACTCAATTGTGCTGTCAATTATTTTTTTTCTCTTTCTCTCTGCACTAAATGGCAATGCAGTGGTTGGATAGTTAAGATTAAGGGGGAGGAATTATTTCTGCATTTGTCCACGACACTGTAGACATGTGGTTTCTACGTCTGCGTCCGAAAACTCAAGGCAGTGACTGGTTGCCTCGCTGCCTCATGAGGAAATGACTTCGGAGGCATGAAGGCAGCTTAAAGGAAGACTTTCGGTTACACTTCAAAGGCAGGGTGTTTGAAATATAAACAGAGAGCGCCTTTGTGATAACTAATCACATATTTGAAAACTACAATACTAATTGCTCGCTAGAAATGCAATTAAAAGGTGTAAAAAGTGAAAATCTAACTTTATTTACACTAAATTTGTGCTCCAGTCGCTTCCTTGGCCGCCATTTTATTTTTTCGAACTCGACCAGGCTCGACCAATCACATTCTTATTGTACGCCCACGCACGCATTATTTTTTTCCCCAAACCAGTTCAGATATGAGTTTTACTTAAAGGGGTCATATGATGAAAATGTTAGCATTGCCACTTTGTAGGTTTGAGCAAAAATGTGTCGTTTTGGGTGTGTTTTTTAAAATGCAAATGAGCAGATGAAGTGCAAACACTGATCACAATGATGGTGGTTTATTGTAATTCAAACTCAATTGTGCTGTCAAGTCCTTCTTTTCTCTCTCTTTCAGAGTTCAGATTAAGGAGGCGGTATTATTCTAATAAGATATCCTTATGACATCATAATGAAAGCCAAATTTCAATGACCTGTTTTTGCTCACACCTACAAAGTGGCAATGCTAACATTTTCATCATATGACCCCTTTAAACATGATCTCAGGGGCAAAAAGAAATATGATTGGTTGATATGGCATGAAAATGTTAGCATTGCCACTTTGTAAGTGTGAGCAAAAATAGGTCATTGAAATTTGGCTTTCCTTATGATGTCATAAGGATATCTTATTAGAATAATACCGCCTCCTTAATATGCACTATCCAACCACAGCACTGCCATTTTGTACAGAGAGAAAGAGAGAGAAAATAAGGACTTAACAGCACAATTGAGTTTCAATTACAACAAACCACCATCATTGTGATCATTGTTTGCACTTCATCTGCTCATTTGCATTTTAAAAGACACACCCAAAACGACACATTTTTGCTCAAACCTACAAAGTGGCAATGCTAACATTTTCATGCTATGACCCCTTTAAAACACCAACGAGCACTTTCATTGGTCATTTTTGTGAACCAATCATATTTCTTTCTGCCCCTGAGCTCATGTTTAAGTAAAACTCCTAGCTGAACTGGTTTGGGGGAAAAATCAAGCCCCACGCATAGGTATCTCAGGAGACAGGAAGTAAACCTAACATTGAATTCGGACATGCCTTGATGCCTTCCTGCCTTGGAAAGCTGCCTCAGAAGGCAGCAATTTAGAGTTTTCGGACGCAGCCTACATCAGTAAAGGCAGTAACAAAGGGTAACGTGGATATTAACGTCATTTACAGTCGACTGCACTGCCCCGTGTCACTGTTTAGAATGGCAAGTGTAATGTTTTACTTTGTGACATATAGGAAAAAAATACAAAAATGAAAATTAGCATATTCTTAATTTTCCGAATTTAAAAAAAGGGTATAATTTTTCTGAAAATATATTTAAACTTTTTAACAAAAAAAAAAAAAACTTAACTTTTTTACTTTTTAAGTGACTGGCTAAATACATGTGACGAGCTTCGCATCGTGCGCCCTTAAAAAACGTCACCGGCCACCACTGTTTGTTTACATTCTTTATACAGTTAAGATTGGTAAAATATACAAAATTTTAGGCTAATCCATAAAACTTTTCTCGCAATCACAGTTGTTTTTTACAGTGTGACCTTTACCCATTTGTGCCCAAATTTTTCTGAATGGTTTCATGCATATAATTGTGTTAATAGTGTCCTCTGTAAACATGTTCTGCATTTATTTTCCCGATTTTTATTTTTATTTTTTTGAAAATCGTATTTGAATGTGTGGCAACTATAGTTGCCGGTGGGCAAAAAGGTTGTATGCACCCCTTTAATGTCAAATTTTAATTCATTTGGCATCTTACTCAAAATAACAGCTTTCAACAGATCAACCTTTATTCATAAACACATTTATTATGTATAACAGTCAAAGAACATTCGATGCGAGCCCCCCCCAAATAAAAATGCATCTAGCTTATAATCTCTTGTTCAATTCAATTCAATTTTATTTATATAACGCTTTTCACAAATGTTAATTGTTGCAAAGAAGATATACTTGAGTAGATGTAAAGGAGAACACAGAAAATCAATAGATAATATAAGAAGTAGAATATAGCAGCTAAGGATAAACTGTACAAGCAAGCGTATTAATAATGTAATGTATACAGTAAAGTGCTAAGTTAAGCCAAAGTTGGCTGACTCTCTCGGGGACTAAAACCCCCCTAGGAGAAAACCCTGTGGGAAAAACTCCTAGAAGGACAAAAACCCTTGGGAGAAATTAATATTTATATATATAAACAGGGTAGGGATAGGAGGCGGGTAAGCGGATTAAACTGGTTCAGCCGGTGGTCGCGCATCGGCTGGGCATCACGTTGAAGGACAGCCAGTAGATCAGTGGTGTGATGACCTTCACAGCAACAGGAAATGGGTCTGTTTGTCCCATTGTCCTCAGGGTCGAGGACGAGACATGGAGAGAGAAACAGAATTCTATTAGCGTAGGGGCCGTTCACATGTAACGCAAGTGTCATGCAGTATTGTAGTTTAAAAACGCTCGGTTCCAGACAGGCTACCTATTGCAGCAATAGTATATTACCCATATGAGGTATGTGAGTGCTTTGTTCTAGACAAAATAACTATTGCGGGACAACTACAATTACTGGACATTTTATGTGAATGCTTTGTTAAAGAAGAATGTCTTAAAGGCGGAGTCCATGATGTTTGAAAGCCAATGTTGATATTTGAAATCACCTAAACAAACACGCCCCTACCCCAATAGAATCTGGACCTTCTGTTGATAGACCTGCCCCACACATACGCAACCCGGCATTTGATTTGATTTGATTGGCTATAAGTGTGTTTTGGTAGTCGGCACGTCTCCTTTTCCAACGCGTTTTTCAAACATCGTGGACTCCGCCTTTAAGTTTAGATTTACGAACGCGTGCTAAGTGATATAAACTGTGACTTGTTCAGGTTTTTATTATTATTTTTATTTATTTATTTTTTCTGTTCCATTCAGTGCTTTCTTCCAGAAACAACGGACCATATGTCAGCTCCAAATCAGTTCATATCACTTAGTTCATATCACTTAGCACATCGTTCGTGGCTCGACTTGTCTAGTCTGTTTTTCAAGATGTCTGCTGTCTGAATACGCGTAATGTGCTGTCTTTATAAAGTAGCTTCTTATTAAACTGTTTGTACACTTACAAAGTTCTCAATGCTTCGGTTTGCATGTAAGGACCCTCATTATGCTACTGTGGTAGTGTGAGGCTATTTTGAGCCTTGTTAGTGGTATTAACTAGCGATTTACTTGTACTTACTCTTTGCCCCATCTACTAGCGCTATACGCTAATCTGTTTTTATTGATAAAAAACTCTTTACATTCGATTATCATGAAAACGCATCCCAGAGAACGATCTACTTGGTCACCATGTGTTAATTACCCCTACCCAGATGGCAAGCACATGTGGGCCACCTCAGGCAAAGATGCCGCTCTGCTGGCCTTCTTATGGCCCGAATAAAAGGGATGTGAACCTAAAGTGGCTCACATGTAAAATAGCAAAAATGGGCCAAATATATCAAATTACATGTGGGCCTTTTAAGGCAAAGATGTAGTGCCCACGGCAACATGTCATCTTAATATGAACCAAAAGTGGCCCATCCGACAAATAGTGAATATAGCCCAAATATCAAACAACAAATATGGGCCACCTTTGGCAAAAATGCTGCACAGCAGTCACAGGCTAATCTTGGAAAAAAAACAAATGTGGCCCTCACATGTTGCAGCAAATGTGGCCCAGCTCTTTACAAACATGTCTGGGCCAGTTTTGGCATAGATATGGCACGGTAAGCACCGGTCATGTTGGTTTGTGTCTAAAGTGGGCCACATATGTTGCAGCAAATGTGGCCCAGTTCTTTTAAAACATATCCGGCCCGGTTTTGGCAAACATGTGGCACAGTAAGCACCAACTCATGTGGGTGTGAGTCTGAAGTGTCCCATATATGATGCTGTAAACGTGGCCCAGCTGTATAAAGATGCATCAGGGCCAGTTTTGGCAAAGATATGGCACAGTAAGCACCGGCTCATATTGGTGTGAATCTGAAGTGGTCCACATATGAAGTAGCAAATGTGGACCAGCTGTATAAAGACGTGTCAGGGACAGTTTTGGCAAAGATATTGCACAGTAAGCACCGGCTCATATGTGTGTGAGTCTGAAGTGATCCATATACCCAGCTTACAGAGAAAAGTTCTAAGAACATTCCCTGAAAGTTCCCAACGTTCCCAAAAACTTTCTGCCAACATAAAAAGTGTCCAGTTTTCTTGACATTCTAAGAACATTTCTGTGTTGCCTGAACGTTAGAGGAATGTTACATTTTACCATTGTCAAACATCATGAATGTCCTGTCTAAATGTTAACACAATGTTTAAAACAACAACTGTTTTTTATATTGACTTTTTGCTTGTTATGTGAATGGTAGAGAAACATTGCATTTTATTATTTTAAAACTGTTATAAAACATTATTTCTGAATGTTCACTAAAAATATTGCTGTAGAAAACATAATTCACTTATTAGGTTTAGAGGTTGATGCTTTGTTTAATTTTAAGTCACCATTATTGTGATTGGTGTTTGTTTTAGTTGAGCCATTGACTTCTTCCCCATTTTTTTCTGGTTATCTTTCTTTGAGTGTAAAAATACACATTTATTATGGTAGTGCAACGTTAACAGTGCAATTCTGTGGTTGTTAGTATATAATGGTAAAAATCATCATGCAAGTAGAGGATTTACTCAATAAAAGTTTATTTTCTGTTAATGTTATATATAAAATCCAGCATTTCACAGCAGTTTGTCATTAAGGAGTTTTAGAAATTTTAGCAAAAAATAACTGCTGTATATTTGGGATGTACAAACATCAAGAATCAGACTATGAATCTCAACCATGGTGACAAAGAAAATTGTAAAAAGTTCATTATTTAGCCATGTCGCAGTGCATGCTGGGAGTCCTGGATGAGTTTTGTAATTTGTTAATACCCAGCATGCATTGCAGCATGACGTTTTTCATTTAATTGTCACCATGGTTGAGATTCATACTCTGTTTGTGGCATCACTCTGGCTTGTTCGTGGGTGAGACGTGTCAAACAGGACTGGATCATCACACAAGTGCCATCAATCCATGCCAGGTGTGGGCCGAGTCTGGGACAAAATTTTAATTAACTATTACCCAGATTTGGGCCAGATCTGCATTATTTGCTTTGCGTTTGGCTGACATGTGGCGTTTCTATGGTTTGCTTATGGTAAAGATCTGGAAAAAAAGAGGTGGACCGCTCAAGTGCCATCATTCCATGCCAAAGGTGGGCCAGATGAAGGTGTCAGATGTGAACCAGATCTGGGCCACAGCAATTTTGCTATCTGGGTAGGTTCATTTTTCACCGGAGTTGCCCTTTAATGAAAATAATATGAAAATAAATCAATAAAATGGGCAACCAGCCTTTGGAAGAATCCCTCTTTAAATGACCTGTATGAATGGATTTTATTTCCTATCAAATTAAGGTCTAATGGACAGTAGATATGTTAGTTAAAGGGTTTTAGGTATGATATTAAGAAAGAAAAAAGCACTAAAAAGACCAATAACCTTGATTATTAACCTATTGATACAGTATACACCATTTCCCCATGATATATGTACTTACAAGGCATTTGCCCAACGGCAACTATAGTTGCCGCTTGGACTTTTGACTAAGTATATAAAAAACTATAGATCTCTTGTAAGATTTGTTTTGTTTGGATGACTCTAGAGACCTTCATGATTATGTAGATACATAAATGTCAACCAAAAATACTTGTTAGTAAAATGAAAATTACCTTTCTTTGGGAGGGTTTGCCTTCGCCATGTTTCTTGGAAGAAGAGGTAAGAAGTTGACAGCCTCATGTGACAGGAAGGAGATAAATACCTTTTCTTTCTTTTTTAAATCCTTTATTTGATTGTTAGCTTGCATGTCATTGAGAAATAAAACATGGATAACATCTAAAAAATTCTTAAAAAAAGGAAAATGACAACTATGCACTGTGGCAACTATAGTTGCCGGTGGGCTGAAATGAGTTAAAGGACAAGTTCAGTATTTCACACCCAAAGCCCTGCTCTCAGACCGTTCACGATGAAATAGAACGGCCCCGACCGAAACCCGGACACATGATGCTGGCCCGAGAATTTTCGCCTCCCATCTCGGAACAATCCTTCCTAAAATGCACCAAACCCTCATCCACAAAGACGCGAAACCCACCGAGCGGCCAGGGGCGCCCACCGACATGCCACACAAAAATCGCTGCAAAAGACGCACTCCAACAGGTTTTATTGTAGTTTTGTTCAACTCCATTGACTTGTATTAGATGTGCTATGAGGTACGGTATTATTCCGCGCCGGAACTTTTTTGTATTCTTGCAATTGGCAAAGGTGGATTATCGCCACCCACTGGGCTGGAGTGTCTATTATTCAAGCTCTCAGCGGAAGAATATACGGGTGTGAGGCGTTTGGAAAAATAGGTCCACAAGTTTACAACGAACGGTAAAACACCTGTTGGAAAGCATATTTTGCAGCGATTTCTGTGCGAGCACACCAGTGAACACCCCCGACAACTCGGCGAGCCCCACGTCCCTGCAAACGAAAGTCCAATGCATTTTAGGAAGGATTGTTCCTGTGCACCTATGCAGCCATTGTAGAGGTGGAAGGTGAAACAACAATCACCCGAAAATTCTCGGGGCAGCCGCACACGTCGAAATTTCAGCCAAAACCATTCCACCTCACCACAAACAATCCGAAAACAGGGCTCCAAGTGTAAAACACCAAACCTGTTCCCCAATGTTTCATGGCCCTATGTGTTCTTGTTTTGTGTTATGTTGGAGCATGGAGTCTGGATTTCACAACTTCTTGGCATTGTTTGTCATGTGTTTGAAACTGTGCAAACGGGTCATGGAGTTGGTGTTATGGTCCATGTTGTCAGTATTTTACAATTATTCAGTGTACATGATGTAAAAAAAACAGTAACATTGTACAGTAAATTATAAAAACAAGAAAATATGTGAAGCCGGCCATTAAGAGGCTTTTATTTTGTTTGACTATAATAAAAATCTCATACGAACATAACATATCTTTAATTAAACTAGTAATACAATTTTATAATGAATAATAAAGAGTAATTACTTGATTTTTTTTAACTGTAATGTTACTAATGGTAGAATGGTTGACAGACAGATTTCTTATAGTGTAATAATACCACACATTTGTTTAGTTACTTATATCCTGAAGGAGGCGCATTATTTGATTTCTATTTCACATATGATAGGTCGTTTATCACACTCAATATCATCCCAAAAACCAGACCCCACTCTGAGAACACTACAGTCTTGTACTCCCATATAATCATCAGGCTGATCTGAATCCCAGTTGGTAAAAGTCAAGGGTTTTCCATTAATGTCTACAAACTGTCCTTCTTTATCTCTGTCTGTGGCTGCAATATATGGATACCTGTTTGGATCATCTAAACCACTGGCTACTGATACTTTTACCAAAGCTTTATTTTCATTGACATTTCTTGGCAAAGCAATTGCTCCACCAATTTCTTTGCAGTATTTAATCCCCTTATCAATGCTTTCTAGAAAGCCATCATAAACAAAATATTTCTCTCCAACCTTTCTGAATGCATCAAAACTTGCAACTTTCTCTATCATGGCAATCTTAGCAGTGAGATCATGCATCTGAGATTGCAGGGACGTGACGTCACCTCCAGAACTCCCTGAACACAGAATAATACATCAATTTACAAATTTCCATTATGGGATGGTCAAGCAACTCTACTGAGTGAAAAATGCTCTATAATGTTTAAATTTTACTTAAAGGGGTCATATGATGAAAATGTTAGCATTGCCACTTTGTAGGTGTGAGCAAAAACAGGTCATTGAAATTTGGCTTTCATTATGATGTCATAAGGATATCTTATTAGAATAATACCGCCTCCTTTATCTGAACTCTGAAAGAGAGAGAAAAGAAGGACTTGACAGCACAATTGAGTTTGAATTACAACAAACCACCATCATTGTGATCAGTGTTTGCACTTTATCCGCTCATTTGCATTTTAAAAAACACACCCAAAACGACACATTTTTGGACTTGACAGCACAATAGAGTTTCAATTACAATAAACCACCATCATTGTGATCAGTGTTTGCACTTCATCCGCTCATTTGCATTTTAAAAAACACACCCAAAACGACACATTTTTGCTCGGACCTGCAGGGTGGCAATGCTGACATTTTCATCATGTGACCCCTTTAAAGGGGACATATTATGAAAATCTAACTTTTTCCATGTTTAAGTGCTATAATTGTGTCCCCAGTGCTTCTATCAACCTAGAAAATATTAAAAAGATCAACCCAATAACTTAGTTTTGGTAAACCATTTTCTGCAAGCATTTGAAAAATAGATCATTGTAATTTGGCCCTTATTGTGATGTCAGAATAAGGTAATACCGCCCACTTTATCTGCACTATCCAACCACAGCACAACCATTTAGTATGGAGAGAAAGAGAGAGATAAAATATTTCACAGCACAATTGAGTTTCAATTGCAAAAAACCACCATCATTGTGATCAGTGGTTGCACTTCATCCGCTCATTTGCATTTTAAATGACACACCCAAAACGGCACACTTTTGCTCAGACCTATTTTAGACTTAGTTTTCATCTTTAAAAAAATCTCATAATATGTCCCCTTTAAGTTATGAATATGAAAACTAATTATAATAACTTAATATGATTTATAATACCTGGTTGCCCCTTCGAGCCAGGAAGTCCAGGTATGCCAGGCCTACCAATTGGACCAGGAATGCCAGGAACGCCTATGGAAGTAAGATAGTATAGTAAAAAACTAAACCTTCTCCATCTCTCTTCATCACAACAATCACTGTCCACATCCCTGTGCTTATACACTCTCACACTAACCTGGATCCCCCTTCGAGCCAGGACGTCCATCTATGCCAGGAAAGCCAGGCCTACCAGTTGGACCAGGAATGCCAGGAATGCCTATGGAAGTAAGATAGTAGTAAAAAACTAAACCTTCTCCATCTCTCTTCATCACAACAATCACATCCCTGTGCTTTTACACTCTCACACTAACCTGGATCCCCCTTCTCTCCTTTAGGTCCAGTGGAAATCATGGCCGCATTTGCATTTGGCTTGGACATGACATCGCCTCCAGAAAGCCCTGAAACAGAATTATTAAGTTATTCTTATTGGCTGAAATTCATATGATCACAGCAAAATAACCAGTGTTAAATTAACACTGCTTGGTGTTTATATAATCCACACCAAGATTGGTGTTAAAAAAACACTAAATCAGTGTTAAAGTTATTAAGATAATGAAGTGATTTAGTCATTAAAAGTGAACACCTGCTGGTCATTACGTGTCAAATCAACTCAATTTTGGAATTGTTCCTGTCTTAAAATGTTTATTTTGTTGACTCTTTTTCTGGAGAAAGTAATACTAAAATGAGGAAGAAAGCCAAATTATTAAATGCAATATATGAAATCCCCATAGTTAAATGAACACTATCATCATCTCTGTTTGAAAACGAATATTACAACTTGCTTGCAGAGTTACATGGATGATAGGTTTAACTTCTAAAGAACTTCTGTAAATCTGGTTAATATAGTAAGTCACCATTGCTCCAATTAGTGTTTCCTTTAGTTTGGTATTTGGTTCTTGACGTTTATTGTTAGTTTTCTTCTGTTTATTGTGGCAGTGTGTTTATAAAACACATCTGTTATAGCAGAGGAAGATGAGAGAAATCAAGTCTATATCTGTTACTGTGTTAATTATTATGAAAGTATAAGTCTTGGGAATCAATGATATCATAAGAAAGTAATCACTGAATATAAATGTTTAATTTATGTTCCGCCAACCCTGTGAGGCTCCCATGAAATCCAACAGTGCTGTAAAAGTCCACATACCCTAAAGAGTTAAATATTGTTTACCCAAATCTAATCTGTGGTGTAAGTCAGACACACTGAGACATCAATAATCAGCCTATAAAACACAATCATGGTGACAATCAACAACAAAACTTCATGCCCCAATGCATGCTGGGTACCAGGATTGTAGAAAACTCATTCATAAATCCCATCATGCATTGCAACCTGACAAAAATTTTGCAACTTTCTTACCATTAACCCTTGTGTGGTGTTCGGGTCTGTGGGACCCGTTTTTAATGTTTACTAAAAGAAAAATTATGCAATTAATTGTTGTTTCAACCTCAGATTCATTGGCCTTGGCTCATTTTCTATAAAGAACATAAAAATAAACAACTTTATAATGACTGTACACTGTACACCCCCCTACACATTTATATTACATATGTGGTGTTCGGGTCCACTGGACCCGGGGGTAATAAGAGAGTGAAAATTTAATGTGTTATGTAACTTCACTTTGTTTTTCTCCTATCTGGGACTCCTGTGAGTGCATGAGTGTGTTTGTATATATTTCTGTACATATGTGATGGATGCATGTCAGAGTTTTGTCCTTCTGCACTTGCTGTAACAGCGCAAACATACAACATGTTATATATCAAGCATGAACACTTGTCTGCCCCCACTGTCCCAAAAACTTGACCTTTTGTCTAAAAGGAACAATTCTACATTTTACGATTATATTCCTTACAAAAAATAACCATGGTTGTATTCTAGTAAAAGTGTAGTAATCATGGTAAATTGGTGTATTGATTACCATTCCTGGCCTGAACACATGAGTTTACCACAAAACCTATGGTGTGTGTGTGTGTGTGTGTGTGTGTGTTTGTGTGTGTATGAGTGTGTGAGAAAGAGTGAGAAATAGAGAAAGTAAAATTTCATATCCAACCATATTCATCATTTTAGGTTGTAGCCAAAAGCAACACATTGTACTGCAGTGTGTGTGGACATAAGATGGACAGGAAGACACAGTATATGTCTATAAAATGCAAGAAATGCATATGCAACACAGCTACACAGTAAACAATCTGCTTCTTATGTGTTGTGTAGGCTGGCATGAACAGGTTAAGTGTTCAGTGTAGATAATGTGTTATAATACCGCATCTTTTCAGATGAGGCTTGTGCTGTGTAGACGGACACAAATGTGTACAATTTCAAACTAAGTTCAAATCATTAAATATCAAAGAGATGAAAAACTTATTTGAGATAAAAAAGTGATGAAAATACTTATTTTATATAAACAAACATCTGGAGGAGAATAGAATTTTCTTCTCTTATTTCATATTATCACAAAAACGAATGGCACTTTAATCTATAAATAGTCCTCTACCAGTGGTAAATGACAAATATTAACCATAAATTCTGTCTATATTACTTGCAATAAGGCTAAAGAAATCATCTGTAAACAGTTATACATAAATTTGTATGACTGCATTGGTTTAAGATACGAATAATACAGTGGGTCCACTAGACCCACAAACATCGTCTAAGTAACAGAAATACCACACGAGGGTTAACTGTCACCATTGTTGAGATTTGTATCAGAAATCATGAAGTCTCTCTTAAGCAATAAACAACAACAAAAACACACTAAAGCATGACGGCAGTCTTATTCAATACAATGTCATTTGCATAGAGCTTTTTTATATGCCTGTTTCTTCATAATTAATTTGTGATCAAATGTTTCAATAATTTGTAGAGTAGAATATAACAAACAATCTGAGAAGGTCTGGAAAGGCTTCCCTCTACATGAAGCAATGAACAAGTGGTCTTACTAAAACATTGTTGCTATTGCTAAAAGAGGAGAGCTAGATCAATGAAGGTCAAGGGACAAATGCCTACCTAAAGGAAACACTAATCACAATAATGGTGACTTCAAATGAACTCATAACACAAACTTAAAGGAGCGGTGAATCAAAAACTCAATTTTAACTTGATAATTTGTTATATAAGAGGTCATTATACTTAAATGAACATCCTGCAAGTTTCAGAACTGAAAACGTCCGTGCTACTGAAATATAACCGTCTTTGGCACCAAGCCAGCTAAACACTCCAGTGTAAAATTCGGAAATCTATGACGTCAAAGTAGAATTGAAACACCTCCCCATAACCAAAAGGACAAGTCTACTTTTGTAGCCCCGCCCACAGCTTCGCGTGACACGTGTGTCTCAGTAAGTAAACATGTCTTTAAAGATTGACAAATTTAACCAAAATGACTTTTTAAATACATTTTTTCTGAGAGACTTTTATTTTGACGCGGTGATCTGTTATGATACCATGGAAACGCAGTTTCGGTTGTGAAAAAAACCGCGTGGGAACAACCATGGGAACAACACAGAAGCTAAATACTTCAATTCGGAGGCTTGGAACTTAACATTAGCAATATGCTTGGATAAAGTTTGCTTTTGAAGAAGTTCCAGCTCGTGTGGGGAGCGTTTGTTAACGTTGTGGACATGGATTCATTTGTAAAGAAGTCGATGCTGGATTTGCAGAGAGACTCAGAAGCACCACTTATATTGGATCTGACAACAATGACACAGCAGTATAATTCACAGTAAGACATTTTACTTTATTTAAGTTACTGCGTTTCACTATTGCTTTGTTAAAAGAGATTGCTTGATGTGTCCTGTTGTAACATCCGTGTCTAAATACGTTTGTTGACTGTTTTAATTTACTAAAAACATTAAACGATTAATAAAGGTACAACACTTAACAATACGACTGTAATTTAAAGGTAGAAATATACAAAGTTAGTTATAAGGAAGGATTTATCAACCGCAGTTTAGATTCTGATGCCCGTTTACTGTGTTGTATACGGTAATTTAGGCAAGTTGCGTTTGAAAGGTCAAACACTCAACAAAGCTTATTTATTATCATATAACTGTGGTATTTAACATTACGTGAATGTAAAAGCAACCTCACAAGCACAATAGAAATATACAAAGTTATTGATAAGGATTTATTAGCCGCAGTTTAGATTCGGATGCACGCTTACTGTGTTCTATACGGTAATTTAGTCACGTCGAGTTTTGTTTCTACTTTAATATACGTATTGTCATTTATGTGTATCATGTTTAGCACCCAGAATCTTTTGTGTCTCAAACATATTTGTGTTCGGCTGCTATTTTTATCACATTAATGTTTTTCAAACATTTCCCTACATGTAATGACGGGGAATGAAGCTGTCCAATCATAGCAGTGGGTGTTTACGTTCAGGTCTCCAATGCGGCCCGCCCCTTAAAACGAACCATTTCTCAAGACAGCCACTAATCCATGTTACAAAATAGCGTATTACTTATTGCTTTTGATGTTTTTGAATGTAAAAACAACGCGAAATGCATAAGTAGACATCAATCAACGTCATAAAGCAATAAAATCGACCAATTCACGGCCCCTTTAAAGGGGACATATTATGAAAATCTGACTTTTTTAACTTTTTTTAACCATGTTTAACTTCTATAATTGTGTCCCCAGTGCTTCTATCAACCTAGAAAATGTGAGAAAGATCAACCCAATAACTTAGTTTTGGTAAACCATTCTCTGCAGGCATGTGAAAAAATAGGTAATTGTAATTTGGCCCTTATTGTGATGTCAGAATAAGGTAATACCGCCCCCTTTATCTGCAATATCCAACCACAGCACAACCCTTTAGTGCAAAGAGAAAGAGAGAAAATAATTCACAGCACAATTGAGTTTCAATTGCAACTATCCACCATCATTGTGATCAGTGTTTGCACTTCATCCGCTCATTTCCATTTTAAATGACACACCCAAAACGGCACACTTTTGCTCAGACCTAGATTAAGACTTAGTTTACATCTTAAAAAAATCTCATAATATGTCCCCTTTAAGATTTAATGTGTTACATTTTGTGATAAATGTCTATTTGACTTGTGAGACATCACGTCAGAAAGAAGATTTGTCTACTAAATCACGCGTGTGGATACTGGAATAGTTGAGCACTTGTATTTTGTTCTGACAGCTGTTTAGAAGTTAAACTTATCCATTTAGAAAATAACTCTGCAAGTTATCATTTTATTTTCAAATAGAGATGCTGATAGAGAGGCAAACGTGAAAGATTGCAGCTTTTGGAGGCATACACCCAACAGTATTCATCTATTGCATTTAATAATTTGTCTTTCTTTATTATTTTAGTATTTTCTCCAGAAAACGAGTCATTAAAATAAAAATTTAGAGACAGGAAAATGTCCAAAATGTAATTGATTTGAATGACCAGCAGGTGTTCACTATTAATGTCTTAATCATCACTACATTATCTCATTAACTTTAACACTGATTCAGAGTTATATTTTTAACACCAGTCTTTTTTAACACCGATCTTGGTGTGGATTATATAAACACCAAATAGTGTTGATTTAACACTGGTAGAGTTAATTTAACACTGGGGATTTTCCTGTGTATAATCTCACTCTCGGGTGAAACATGTTTGTCCCCAGAAACATGAATTTAAAGGGGACATATTATGAAAATCAGACTTTTTCCATGTTTAAGTGCTATAATTGTGTCCCCAGTGCTTCTATCAACCTAGAAAATGTTAAAAAGATCAACCCAATAACTTAGTTTTGGTAAACCATTTTCTGCAAGCATGTGAAAAATAGGTCATTGTAATTTGGCCCTTATTGTGATGTCAGAATAAGGTAATACCGCCCCCTTTATCTGCACTATCCAACCACAGCACAACCATTTAATAGGGAGAGAAAGACAGAGATAAAATATTTCATAGCACAATTGAGTTTCAATTGCAACAAACCACCATCATTGTGATCAGTGGTTGCACTTCATCCGCTCATTTGCATTTTAAATGACACACCCAAAACGGCACACTTTTGCTCAGACCTATTTTAGACTTAGTTTTCATCTTTAAAAAAATCTCATAATATGTCCCCTTTAAGTTTGTTTGATATTATGAATTGCTTGACATATAAAAAGCATCAAACCATTAAATTTACCACCTAGATAACATTGTTGGTAAATGCAGTAAATTATCTTATTTGAACCAAATATCTTTTAGACTGAACTAAAGAATCTCATTACATACAATAACCTAATATACAGAAACTTATGTTTAATACCACTTTCACCTGTATTTCCTTTAGATCCTTGTGGTCCAGATGGTCCTGCATTACCGGGTGGTCCCTGCACTCCTGAGTACAAAAACAAATCATTCTCCAGCTCTCTGTGTTACACATTCTGTTACTGACTCAATCACATCAGGCATTTATTCACTCATTCACCTCGATCTCCCTTCTCTCCTTTAGGTCCACAGTTCTGAGATTCATCACCATAAAGTACTTGTGGGCCGAACTGAAGCAGCAGAAGGACACTGATGTACGCCATTAACAGAGACACCTGACAATGGGAAAAACCTTAGAGACCTTTTTAACCACAAGCACACTTGTTTATTTGAGCTTATTCAGTCATTTTGAACATTTAAACCAACTTCACTGAGTTCAAACACTTTTGTAAAAAAAACAAACATGAAATTTACATGCAAAACCACATCTGTTTTTTATCACTTTGTGTACATTTTTGTCAAATCAACATATGAAGAGTTTGGTTCCAAAACGTGATAAACTCCATTTAAAAAAATTGTTACCACCAAAATCAGTATTGTATCCGGTCAGTATTAAAAATTAAATTGTTAATTTTACGCATAATCTGATATCCGCTGTGTTTGTCTGTCGTCTTTTCTCCCTTTTTCCCAAAATGCAATAATTCCAGTCCTTCTCTGCAGAGTGCAATAAATCTGCTCAACAAATCACAGCGCACCATTCCACGCACTGTAAACGACAATGGCGGCGTGTTGAATACACAAAGAATCTTAGTTTTCCTCAGTTTTCCGAAGGTTAATGATAATGCATAAAGTTGCAGTTATCGTCCGGTGATGTGGACGCTAATATATTTATTGTTATAATTAACGTCTGTTACAATGTGAATATGATTAACGTTATAGTTAATGTGAACGGCCCTTAAGAATTTTTCAGTAAGACTATAAAGCTAACTAGAAAAATGTATCAATTTTTCGTTTTCTTTTTTCATTTTGTAAATGGAAACGATAAATGAAAAATCGATTTGTTTTTTTTTCATTTTCCGTTTTTGATTTTAAAACGGATATGGAATGGACGGAAGATACCCTGATTATAGTGGCATCTGTCATTCAAATGTGCGTGCACTTGAAGTTCAAATAGATATAATTGGCTGTCAATGGTTTATCGTTTAATCAGTTGGAGGAAAATCGCTCAGAAAGTGATCCCAACGATATCGTTCATTGTAACTTTGTCGTTATAGTTGTGGTGTGAACTCTGCTATTCTCTTTAATATAAAATATTTTTTAAACAATATTTTTATAGTTATAATGTGAATGGCCCTTTATTGAGACGAGGGAAGCGAAGACTTCCAATGACTATTAGCATGGCACGCAGATTTAATCATTAACATGATTAATAATCCTATGACTAATAAACTTTTACAATTATGCATTTGGTAGACGCCTCAAAGTGCATTATAAGGCATTTTATCAATATTTGTGTTCCCTGCCCACTAAACATGAGACGTCCGCACGACGTGCAGATCATGTCTATATTAGGTCGGTTGGTCCAGGCCCTTATCTGTATGTCTATACAACGTGCAGATCTGGTACAGTATCTGGACGTCTGACTATGACCCCTCTTGGACGTCAATGTGGTCTATGAGTTCTGAGTCAAAAAAACATAAACATCACGTGTATTTTTGTAGAATATTTTGTTAAGCTGTTAAAATCATGTTATCTTTATATATGAATGTGTGTTCAAAAACATAGCACTGCTCATAGATAAAGTTCCACCTTAAATGCCGTCTCTCTCTCCCTCTCTCTCTCTCTCTCTCTCTCTCTCTCTCTCTCTCTCTCTCTCTCTCTTTAATTAACAGAGATGTATTAACAGAGATGTATATGCTGACGTTTTATTGAAAATCTTTTGTCACCATAATGACGCTCAGTGATTCCTTTAGTTGGGTAGTTTGACTCTTTGACTTTTTATATTAGTGTTTGGTCTTTCTTAGAGTGTTTGCTCAAGCATGTTATTTGTTGCAAAGAAAATTTGGTATAAACAAAACTCACATGTGGATCTTACAACTTCACTGAACGTTTATAAACAGTAATTCCACATATGTAAAGTCTGTGAATTCATTTTTCAGAGCATGTAGTATTGTCTCAATTTCTCAGTTGATTTGAGGTGTCACATCCAACTTATTATTTAGGTTCATACCACTGTGAAGCGCTTACATAAAATTAAAAGTCCAGATATTAATGTCACATATGCAGACATCAAGAATCACCCCATGAATCACAACAGTGGTGACACTCTCTGGACTCATAAGTTTTTATAATACGCTGGTGCAATGCACTGCAACATTTAGAAAACTCACCATCGTTGTGATTCATGAGCTGATTCTTGATGTCTTTATCTGTGTCAAAAAATTCTGGACTTTAGATTTTTGATTACAGCCACAAGGTTTCAATTTTCATTACAGTAGGCAGCAGTATGCACCAAAGTATGTTTATTGCAGCTCCAAACAAAACTGAGATAGAAGTTTACTTTTAAACAAAATGTATAATGTTTTATCTGTGTTGTTAGTTCAGTTATATTATACCATCACTTCTGACCATCAATGTAATTAATGGGAAGCCACAAGCATTGGTAACTAACACTTGGTGCAATAATAATGTGTTTTAAAGGGGCCGTGAATTGGTCGATTTTATTGCTTTATGACGTTGATTGATGTCTACTTATGCATTTCACGTTGTTTTTACATTCAAAAACATCAAAAGCAATAAGTAATACGCTATTTTGTAACATGGATTAGTGGCTGTCTTGAGAAATGGTTCGTTTTAAGGGGCAGGCCGCATTGAAGACTTGAACGTAAACACCCACTGCTATGATTGGACAGCTTCTTCCCCGTCATTACATGTAGGGAAATGTTTTAAAAACATTAATGTGATAAAAATAGCAGCCGAACACAAATATGTTTGAGACACAAAAGATTCTGGGTGCTAAAGATGATACACATAAATGACAATACGTATATTAAAGTAGAAACAAAACTTGACGTGACTAAATTACCGTATACAACACAGTAAGCGTGCATCCGAATCTAAACTGCGGCTAATAAATCCTTATCAATAACTTTGTATATTTCTATTGTGCTTGTGAGGTTGCTTTTACATTCACGTAAAGTTAAATACCACAGTTATATGATAAAAAATAAGCTTTGTTGAGTGTTTGACCTTTCAAACGCAACTTGCCTAAATTACCGTATACAACACAGTAAACGGGCATCAGAATCTAAACTGCGGTTGATAAATCCTTCCTTATAACTAGCTTTGTATATTTCGACCTTTAAATTACAGTCGTATTGTTAAGTGTTGTACCTTTATTAATCGTTTAATGTTTTTAGTAAATTAAAACAGTCAACAAACGTATTTAGACACGGATGTTACAACAGGACATCAAGCAATCTCTTTTAACAAAGCAATAGTGAAACGCAGTAACTTAAATAAAGTAAAATGTCTTACTGTGAATTATACTGCTGTGTCATTGTTGTCAGATCCAATATAAGTGGTGCTTCTGAGTCTCTCTGCAAATCCAGCATCGACTTCTTTACAAATGAATCCATGTCCACAACGTTAACAAACGCTCCCCACACGAGCTGGAACTTCTTCAAAAGCAAACTTTATCCAAGCATATTGCTAATGTTAAGTTCCAAGCCTCCGAATTGAAGTATTTAGCTTCTGTGTTGTTCCCATGGTTGTTCCCACGCGGTTCTTTCACAACCGAAATGCGTTTCCATGGTATCATAACAGATCACCGCGTCAAAATAAAAGTCTCTCAGAAAAAAATGTATTTAAAAAGTCATTTTGGTTAAATTTGTCAATTTTTAAAGACATGTTTACTTACTGAGACACACGTGTCACGCGAAGCTGTGGGCGGGGCTACAAAGTAGACTTGTCCTTTTGGTTATGGGGAGGTGTTTCAATTCTACTTTGACGTCATAGATTTCCGAATTTTTCACTGGAGTGTTTAGCTGGCTTGGTGCCAAAGACGGTTATATTTCAGTAGCACGGACGTTTTCAGTTCTGAAACTTGCAGGATGTTCATTTAAGTATGATGACCTCTTATATAACAAATTATCAAGTTAAAATTGAGTTTTTGATTCACCGCTCCTTTAAAAACACCATCATCAAGCACACACATTATAATAGAAAAACAAAGAGTCAAACTACCCAACCAAAGGAAACACTGATCACCATGATGGTAACAAAACATGTCCAACAAAACATCAGAATCTTGTAAATTCTGAAAAATGAGCCGTAGAAATTACAAAAAATAAAGTAAATTTGGTTTGTTTAGTATGGTCCTACTTCAAAACAATGCTTTGTTAAAACAACTGTTTGTAATGGTGATGACATTGTTTTAGAGAATGTACATGTAACAATTATCCAGCGAGAGCAAGCGTGGGAGGAAGAGTGAAGTTCACGTCACTTCACTTCAATTATTGAACGAGAGAGAGAGAGAGAGAGAGAGAGAGAGAGAGCAAGATTGCAGACGCAGATAGTTAAGGTGGAACTTGTATATTTGGGAATTATCTATAAGCAATATTTTTTTTACATTTATTCATATATAAAGATTATATAAACAAATATAATGTCTAAAATGGCCACATTTTAAAGGGGTCATATGATGAAAATGTTAGCATTGCCACTTTGTAGGTGTGAGCAAAAACAGGTCATTGAAATTTGGCTTTCATTATGATGTCATAAGGATATCTTCCTTAATCTGAACTCTCCAACCACTGCACTGCCGTTTAGTGCAGAGAGAAAGAGAGAGAAAAGAAGGACTTGACAGCACAATTGAGTTTGAATTACAACAAACCACCATCATTGTGATCAGTGTTTGCACTTTATCCGCTCATTTGCATTTTAAAAAACACACCCAAAACGACACGTTTTTGGACTTGACAGCACAATAGAGTTTCAATTACAACAAACCACCATCATTGTGATCAGTGTTTGCACTTTATCCGCTCATTTGCATTTTAAAAAGCACACCCAAAACGACACATTTTTGCTCAAACCTACAAAGTGGCAATGCTAACATTTTCATCATATGACCCCTTTAAATAGTTTTACTTTGTGTGGAGGTCCCCTTGACATCAATATTGGATGTTCAGAACAGGTCAAAAAAAGACGTCATAAAAACTTTCATTCTGGCTCCTCACGGCACGTCGAAATGACGTCTTTTTAAGACGCTTTGCTCAGTGGGTGGGTTCATGACTCATGACATTTGCAATGCTCCACCAAGCAATGCTTTAACATGAGCAATTTGGGACCAACTGGGAATTATATTTTTTCTGCACACCTTTCCCACATGGGCGTACAAAAATGCTCCGCAATGTTTTGGAGATTTTGTGAAAAGTTGAAACGTGAAACGTTGCTGCCACTCCAATCATAGATATCTATAAATTAGATAAGTTTGTGGACTATTTTTAAAGCTCATTATTGTTTGTTCATGTTATGTAAGGGGAGATTTATTATGAATGCAGTACATAGAAACTCATTCAACCGGCAAAAGCAAATTGTTATTACTGATGATGATTGTGTCCATGGCTGGATCTTGGGGTGTGATGAGGTGGGTTATCTTTTATACTGATCATGAATTCCAAGCCACTGGCACATTGGATGTCATAATTTATGGGGCAGTGACTTTTCATGCTGTGTTCTCTGCAAAACCTACAAACATTCATTGCAGAGCATTTTTGTACACCCATTAAAAGGTGTGCAAACAATTATAATTCATATGATCATTAAAAATTTTAATGATTACATCTGCGTGCCCTGCTTAAGGTGCAACTTTCGTGTATTTGCTCCCCCCAGCGGTAACGTTTCTAAATGCTGGGGAGAAAAGGTAGCCCCTTGGTTGAAAATTGGAAAATAAAGCATTTTAATATTTTCTTTATTTCATTTTTTTACAATTTAGTTTTAAGAAGTAAGACTGAAAAACTAAATATAGAAAAATGTATCAATTCATTCTTTTTAAAGCAGCTTTCAATATTTTTCATTTTATTAAAGGAAACGATAAATGTAAATACGATTTGTTTATTTCGTTTTCCGTTTTTGATTTTAAAACGGATATGGAATGGACGGAAGATACCCTGATTCAGGTCCGTGTACGTTTTGATAGTTTGTTTTTTCGTTTAAACCAAAAAACAAAATAACGAGAAACCACACGTTTTTCGTTTGTCGTTTCAAACAATAAAACTAAAAACGCTAAAATAAGAGCCGTTCTTCCGTTTTTGGTTTCTGAATCTAAAAACGAAAAACGACTAAACCAAATTCAAATAACGGTTCGATTTTGGTTTTTGGAAATTCCTTTTTTCATTTCTCTGTTTGAAGATCTACATTAAAAGAAAGACAGGTTGGCCACGTGACGCGGAAGTTATAGTAAATAGAGCCTATCAAAATAAAAGCCGGTCATGCACCACTAGCGTAACACCAGAGTAACGTTAGAAGAAAAAAATAAATAAATAAATAGGCTTTGTTGTTACTGTTAGCGCAGAGTTGTTACTGTTAGCGCTATATTATATAATTAAATTAATATTTAAAGGGGACATATTATGAGATTTTTTTTAAGATGTAAACTAAGTCTAAAATAGGTCTGAGCAAAAGTGTGCCGTTTTGGGTGTGTCATTTAAAATGCAAATGAGCGGATGAAGTGCAACCACTGATCACAATGATGGTGGTTTGTTGCAATTGAAACTCAATTGTGCTGTGAATTATTTTATCTCTCTCTTTCTCTCCATACTAAATGGTTGTGCTGTGGTTGGATAGTATTCTGACATCACAATAAGGGCCAAATTACAATGACCTATTTTTTCACATGCTTGCAGAAAATGGTTTACCAAAACTAAGTTAATGGGTTGATCTTTTTAACATTTTCTAGGTTGATAGAAGCACTGGGGCCACAATTATAGCACTTAAACATGGAAAAAGTCAGATTTTCATAATATGTCCCCTTTAATGCGGTTTCCACCAAACTGTTCCCCCTTTCTACCAGCAGGTGGCAGTATTCAAACGACTGACTGTATTGTGTTTTAGTTTAGTTTAGTTTATTAAGATCCCCATTAGCCACTGTAACAACAGTAGCTATTCTTCCTGGGGTCTCCTCAAAATTCATTACATGTTTCACTTATATTTTTACACCATTCACACACCTACACACAATAACAATATACAAGACATACATAAGTTCATAGCAGCCAGTGGTGTAGTGGTGTTTGGAGAAGTGGGTATACTCTTAATTTATGTCCCCAGTAGAAGTGGGCATACTCTTAATTTATGCCCCCAGTAGAAGTGGGTATACCCCATGCCATCAAATAAAGAGCGTATACCCTGCACTACACCACTGATAGCAGCTCAATGTCAAAGAAAGGAAAAACTCAAAAACAGCTAATTTTCTGGTAGCATTCTATACTCCAATACACATTCTATATTCACAAACAAAACTAAATCATTGAATGCAACATAAATCTTCATAAAAATCAGAGTATACAACTATCAATAATCACTGTGTGAACAAGAAAAGTTTTAACTTCTTTTAAAAATGTTTTTTATTATTTTCCAGCACCAAAAATCCTGGTAATGAGTTCCATGCCACCATAGCTCGATAAAACACTGACCGCTGTATTTGGTTCGTTCGACATAAAGGCAAAACACATCGCATCTCACCTGTTTGTCTAGTGCAATAATTATGTGTATCTGAAAAAAAATGACAATTAATTATAAATTGTTTCTGGAGTTTTGGATACAATAATACTTTTCATAAATGTTACTAAAAAATACTTAAGTCTAATTTTTACAGTTAACCAAGCCAAACTATCATGGATAACAATCACACTGGTTCTATATGGACAGCCCAAAACAATTCGAGCTGCTTTATTTTGAGCAACCTGAAGTCTGTGTAGATTGTTTTCACTTGTATTTGACCAAACAACTGAGGCATAATCCAAATGAGAAAGCCCCAATGACTGAACCAGTTGTTTTGTTGTCCAACAAGGAATGAACTTCCTACATCGTCTAATAATATCCCAGATAGCAAGCATATGTGGGCCACATGTGGATTTCAGCTGTCACATTTGGTCGAGATATGGCATGGCTGAACATATATGGGCCAAATGGTAACCATATCTGTTTTGCCATAGCTTCAGAAATGGCGAGAATGTTCTTGTGGTTCACATGTCATTTTGAGGTATATGGCCCACATAACAAAAAATACATGAGGACCACATCTGTTTTAGATATGGCACACCGTAGAAAACAACGAGTTCTGGTTGACATTTGGGTTGCACTCAGAGGTGTAAAATTCATGTGCCAGGAGTAAAAGTCCTCTCCAGTACTTTGTTTCAATCACCTGGGGCCTCATTTATGAAGCGTGCGTACGCACAGATTTGATCGTAAAGTGTGCGTAGGCAAAAATCCACGGCAAAGTCCATATTTATAAAAACCGTCTTTGACGTGGAAAAGTGCTTAGCGCCACGTCAGGGTCTGAGCAGACGTATGCACTTTTGCTTGTCTGATTGCTGCAGGTTTTTGGAAATATAAGCCATTCTTGCTGTTTGAAATTGGGTTTAAACCTTGACAAGTGCTTTTTTATATGTCTGACATTAATTACGCATCGTTTAAAGGCGGAGATCTGAAACTGCTCTGCTGCGCGCACAAGTTCAAGTTCATTTGTGATTTATAGATTTGAAAGGGGTACGCGCGTTTTCTGCGCGTACGTTCGGTTTATGAATCACACATACGCATTTTTGTTAAATGATCATATGATCAAATGTAGGATGGTTTTTACGCAGCATTTCATAAATGAGGCCCCTGGATTAGCTAATTAGCACAGTTTTTCAGCAGGAGGTGACCTCCTGGCTCGTTGGTGTTTTAAAGGGGTCATATGATGAAAATGTTAGCATTGCCACTTTGTAGGTTTGAGCAAAAATGTGTCGTTTTGGGTGTGTTTTTTAAAATGCAAATGAGCGGATAAAGTTCAAACATTGATCACAATGATGGTGGTTTGTTGTAATTGAAACTCTATTGTGCTGTCAAGTCCAAAAATGTGTCGTTTTGGGTGTGTTTTTTAAATGCAAATGAGCGGATAAAGTTCAAACACTGATCACAATGATGGTGGTTTGTTGTAATTCAAACTCAATTGTGCTGTCAAGTCCTTCTTTTCTCTCTCTTTCTCTCTGCACTAAACGGCAGTGCAGTGGTTGGAGAGTTCAGATTAAGGAGGCGGTATTATTCTAATAAGATATCCTTATGACATCATAATGAAAGCCAAATTTCAATGACCTATTTTTGCTCACACCTACAAAGTGGCAATGCCAACACCTTCATCATATGACCCCTTTAAGCCCTCAACGAAGCCTTCAAGGCAGCGCTGCCTGGAAGGCACTCCCTGTGCCCTGAGCGTTTCATCCAATCACAGCACTGGTGCTAGATATTGAGCCTTCCACCAGCTTCTGGCAGTTCGAGCTCACCGTTGGTCAGGTGAGTAGCGCAGATATGGTAAGATAGGAATGTGACTGTGTTTGAATTCAGCTTTATAAAGCAATATGTTTTGAGTGTTTAAGGGATTGTGGCACAATT
Organism: Misgurnus anguillicaudatus; assembly: GCF_027580225.2. Taxonomy (NCBI): domain Eukaryota; kingdom Metazoa; phylum Chordata; class Actinopteri; order Cypriniformes; family Cobitidae; genus Misgurnus; species Misgurnus anguillicaudatus. The sequence continues at coordinate 18,360,193 of NC_073338.2, forward strand.
TTTTTGTGGTGGTTTCATGTATTGGTTGCTCAATTGTTTATCCTATTTTCTTACCATTGTTGCTTGTGATTGGGGGTAGAACAACTTTCTGTTAAAGGGGACATATTATGAAAATCTGACTTTTTCCATGTTTAAGTGCTATAATTGTGTCCCCAGTGCTTCTATCAACCTAGAAAATGTTAAAAAGATCAACCCAATAACTTAGTTTTGGTAAACCATTTTCTGCAAGCATGTGAAAAAATAGGTCATTGTAATTTGGCCCTTATTGTGATGTCAGAATAAGGTAATACTGCCCCCTTAATCTGCACTATCCAACCACAGCACAACCATTTAGTATGGAGAGAAAGAGAGAGATAAAATAATTCACAGCACAATTAAGTTTCAATTGCAACAAACCACCATCATTGTGATCAGTGGTTGCACTTCATCTGCTCATTTGCATTTTAAATGACACACCCAAAATGGCACACTTTTGCTCAGACCTATTTTAGACTTAGTTTACATCTTAAAAAAAAACTCATAATATGTCCCCTTTAAATAAAATGACGTCCTCACCTTAACCCCAACTTCTGGGTTATTCTGATAAATAAACATATAAACCGCACGTAGGAGTTTTCCTTACTCAAACATGTTCTGAGGGAAGAAAGAATGTGATTGGTTCACAAAAACGACCAATCAAAATGCTCGTTACTGGTTTAAGCCCTTGGCGGAGCCTCCAAGGCAGCTTCTGCAGTGAAGCAGTTCGAGCTCACCATTGGTCAGATGAGTAGCGCAGATATGGTAAGATAGGAATGAGACTGTTTTTGAATTCAGCTCGAAACGTTTCGAGCATTTAAGTGACGCGTTTTCACGTGTCTGTGGCACGTATTGGTTATTCAATTGTTTTTCCTATTTTCTTACCATTGTCCCTTGAGATTGGGGTTAGAACAACTTTCTGTTACATAAAATGACATCCTCACCCTAACCCAACGCTAACCCAAATCCAAGCAAGAACAATTAAAATTTCTGACAAATAAACGTATAAACAATGCCATTCTAAACCAAACCCAACTTTATCCTCGCGCGAAAACAATATGAAAATGTGCCAAAAACCACAAATCCAATCCCAGTTGACAATTGTTTGAAAAAAGGAAAAAAATTGAATAATCAAAACGTGAAACTGGCACGAAAAAAATTCATGCTACGGACACGTGAAAACGCGGTAACACGTCGCTAAAACACTCAAAACGTTTCCAGCTGATTTCAAATACAGAGGCTGTTTACGCTTGGCATTAACATGTGTTTTCGTCGATCGGATCACAAGTGGACGACGTTAATGCCAGGTGTAAACGGTGTTCAAAACGTTTTGAGCTCGTCCACTTTCGACCACTTTCAACCACATCCAGAGGTAGTCGAAACCACTTTCGATCGGATCGCTTTGGAGTTGTGGAACGCACATGTGGTTGAATGTGTTCGAACAGCCACACGCGACCGCCTTCTCTCCGCCCATTTATCTAATCTGAGGTATTAAACACAAGTTTTACGTCTTTTTTGACTTCTGGCGTGAACATTCGGTGAACAGCGCTATTTTTAGCCTTTCATTGATAAAACTAAGCGGCTGATCTGCGTAGTTTCGTTTTGAAAGCGTGTGAAAGTTGAGCGATCCTATTTCATCAATTGCGCTGAAAATTCAAAGAAAGCTCTTACATACTCATGTACAAAACACTGTGCAGCATGTTTACTTGCTAAACAACCAGTGCACTCCGACATAATATTAATTTGCGTCCATATAAACTCATAATTACTCCCGCTCGCGTTTGACAGCAGAGAGACTCGCCCACCGTCTCACAGGCCACCCCCTCATAGTATTCAGCACAGAAGTGGTCAAAAGTGGACAAAAGAGACAGATTTACATACCAGGTGTAAACGTAATGTGTCTCTCTCCTCCACTTGTGATCCGATCGATGAAAACACATCTTAATACCAAGTGTAAACAGCCCTACAGTCACATTCCAATCTTACCATATCTGCGCTACTCACCTGACCAACGGTGAGCTCATACTGCCAGAAGCTGGCGGAAGGCTCAATATCTAGCACCAGTGCTGTGATTGGCTGAAACGCTCGGGTTACGGGGAGTGCCTTCCAGGCAGCGCTTCCTTGAAGGCTTCGTTGAGGGCCTAAAGGGGTCACATGACGAAAACGTCAGCACCGCCACCCTGCAGGCTTGAGCAAAAATGTGTCGTTTTGGGTGTGTTTTTTAAAATGCAAATGAGCGGATGAAGTGCAAACACTGATCACAATGATGGTGGTTTGTTGTAATTGAAACTCTATTGTGCTGTCAAGTCCAAAAATGTGTCGTTTTGGGTGTGTTTTTTAAAATGCAAATGAGCGGATAAAGTGCAAACACTGATCAAAATGATGGTGGTTTGTTGTAATTCAACTCAATTGTGCTGTCAAGTCCTTCTTTTCTCTCTCTTTCTCTCTGCACTAAACGGCAGTGCAATGGTTGGAGAGTTCAGATTAAGGAGGCGGTATTATTCTAATAAGATATCCTTATGACATCATAATGAAAGCCAAATTTCAATGACCTGTTTTTGCTCACACCTACAAAGTGGCAATGCCAACATCTTCATCACATGACCCCTTTAATTAGCAAATCCAGGTGATTGGAACAAAATAATGGAGAGGACTTTTACTCCTGGCACATGGGTTTGATACACTCTAAAAAAAATCCGTAAAAACATGGACAAAGTACTGTGTAAATATGAAGGAATTTTCCGTATTTATGTTTTACAGGCATTTATCCGTTTTTTAATAACATGTTGCATTATGGGTACAATAACCCCTGCTGCAATCTTTCACTTTTGCCTCTCTATCACCATCTCTGTTTGAAACCTAAAATTACAACTTGCTTGCAGAGTTATTTTCTAACATGGATGATGTTTAACTTCTTAACAAATGCTGGCAGAACAAGATACAAGTGTTAAACTATTCCAGCATCGACACATGTGATTTAGTAGACAAATCCTCTTTCCGATGCGACGTGTAAGTAAATGGATATTTACCACAACATTTATCACATTAAATCTCCAGTTTGTGTTTGTTTTAGATTCATTTGAAGTCACCACTATGGTGATTAGTGTTCCCTTTAGTTAGGCTTTTGTCCCTTCACCTTCTCAGAACTGACTCTGCCTTTTAGCATTGCAACAGTGTTTTTGGATGTACAGTTACAACTCGTTTGTTGCTTGGGGAAGGAGAATTGACTATGATGTCATATAAGCTTAGTTGTTATGTTATGCTGCCTAACATTTAAATATGAAATGATTAAATAAGAATAAAGAACTGAAATGTATAAGAGTGACACTCTATGCTGATCTAAAACACACTATTTTAATAAGATGGCTGAAAATTTGTCAGCTGTGGTTTTTGCTTCAGAGACATCAATACTTTGGATACAAATCTCAACAATGGTGAGAGTAAATGTGAAGAAAGAGTTTTCTGTCCTGGTACCCAGCATGCATTGCGGCATGAAGCTTTGTTGTTGATTGTCACCATTGTTGCGTTTCATAGACAGATTGAAGTGTCCCTAAAGGCTACGGAAAATGTTCTGTAAATCTATGGACAGTGTTCTGTAAATCTACAGAATGTTCAGTTTTTGAATAAACGGAAATTCTGTAAACATAACGGAAAAGGTGCCGGTAATTTTCTGCCAGGACATTGTCCGTTTTTTTACGGATTATTTTTTTAGAGTGTACCTCTGGTTTAGATTGGTTCTGATGTGAATAAATAGAAGTGGGCCAGATATGGGCTGGGGAACACTTTCTTAAAGGGGACATATTATGAGATTTTTTTTAACATGTAAACTAAGTCTTAATCTAGGTCTGAGCAAAAGTGTGCCGTTTTGGGTGTGTCATTTAAAATGCAAATGAGCGGATTAAGTGCAACCACTGATCACAATGATGGTGGTTTGTTGCAAATGAAACTCAATTGTGCTGTGAAATATTTTATCTCTCTCTTTCTCTCCATACTAAATGGTTGTGCTGTGGTTGGATAGTGCAGATAAAGGGGGTGGTATTACCTTATTCTGACATCACAATAAGGGCCAAATTACAATGACCTATTTTTTCACATGCTTGCAGAAAATGGTTTAACAAAACTAAGTTATTGGGTTGATCTTTTTAACATTTTCTAGGTTGATAGAAGCACTGGGGCACAATTATAGCACTTAAACATGGAAAAAATCAGATTTTCATAATATGTCCCCTTTAAGTGGGCCACAGGCCAGCTGTTTATTTGGGCCAGGTCTTTGCCAAAGGAAATTTGCTGACTGGGTAGCCATGCTTCTACCCATTTTCTGTACAATTTGGTTTATTTGATATTCCAAGACAACTTGCTATCAACAATTATACCTAATAATTTAGTTTCTTCTACTTGTTTAACCAAGTATCACCAGATAACAAGTTTAATGTGGGTGTCGTGTTTAAAAAATGTTTTGACCCAACTACCATACATTTTGTCTTTTTTATATTGATGACTAATCTATTAGCACTAATCCATTGTGTAACTAAGGTAATTTCTTTATTTTTAAGATGTTATTAAGTTGATCTACTGTTCTTGCAGATGCATATAATGTACTGTCATCTGCATATATTGCCATGGTGGCCTGTTCCATCACAAGGGGAAAATCATTTGTAAAGATAGAAAATAAAAGAGGCCCTAAACAACTACCTTGGGGCACTCCACACCTCATCTCTTCAACCTCAGAGTAACTACCATTAAAATACACAGTATACTCTTAGTTACTGAGATAACTCTCCATCCATTTAATAGAAGCTGCTTCAAATCCATACCAACATAATTTTTTGATTAATATACTATGATCTAAAACATCAAACGCAGCACTTAAATCCAACAAAACTGTACCAACCAAATTTTTCTTATCAATTTCCATTAACTGATCAGTTTCCGATCAGTAATCTGAGTCAGTGCTGTAGTCGTGGAGTGACCCATTTTATATGCATGCTGATAAATTGTATTTAACCCATTTAATGCAAAATACTCCTGTATTTGATTGTACACTACTTTAAAATTGAACAGTTTTAATTTCCCTGAGTAGAATAGGAGGAGTGAGAATATGCGGGGGTGCAGAAAGACAATGATGTGGAATTGAAAACGGGGGTGGGGGGTATTTTGTCATATTTCAGACCTCTGGATGAAATACATGGTTGGTTGTCTTCTCTTCTCCAGTAGACGTTCCTCTTTCACATCTGCATACACGCATCGCCCAAACATTAATTCAAATTGTATAATGTGAGGAAGCTTATACTAGACAGATAAAATGTTTATATAGAAGCAATTATAATAAACAGAATTAAGCCTTAGGGCTTCACAGTTAATGTTCTGCAGCCATAGATTGCAAATGCAATGTCATTGAAAGCATGGATGTGCTATATATGTTGAAAAATGTTTAAGACTTGGATTATCTTTACTTGCGTAACACAATGGGGGTTTTGTATGTTATACACACTGGAATGTGTATAGAGGGGAAAGATTCACACACTATATAGCACACTGGTAAATTATTATTTTGGCCAGATGGCCTACTGCATTAGGACATTTCTGATGTTTGTCTGATCTGAGCTGCTAAGAAGCTGATAGCAGTGTTAGAATCAGGTTAAAACAGAAGGGCATGCAGGTTTAACTCTGGGCTGGGGGTGAATGACCATAATGATAACTAGTTGCAAATAAATTGAAAATGAAATCAAAATGAACAACAATAAATACATCTGTATCAGTAATCTTGATTTAAAACAGAGTTACCAAAGACACAATACAGTCAGTCGTTTAAATACTGCCACCTGCTGGTAGAAAGGGGGAACAGTTTGGTGGAAACCACATTAAATATTAATTTTATTATATAATATAGCGCTAACAGTAACAACTCTGATTGATTGTTTTTCTTCTAACGTTACTCTGGTGTTACGTTAGTGCTGCATATTATCAAAGAGTGTGCTTCTATACTCTTTGATATTATTATGACCGGCTTTTATTTTGGTAGGCTGTATTTACTATAACTTCCCTGTCACGTGGCCAACCTGTCTTTCTTTTAATGTAAGTTAGATCATCAAACGGAGAAATGAAAAAAGGAATTTCCAAAAACCAAAGTCAGACCGTTATTTGAATTTGGTTTAGTCGTTTTTCGTTTCTAGATTCAGAAACCAAAAAACGGAACAACGGCTCTTTTTTTAGCGGTTTTTGTTTTTTGTTTAAACGAAAAATCAAACTATCAAAACGTACACGGACCATGACTTTAAATGAAACAGCCAACAAACTCGTGTAATGCAAAATGGAATTTTAGGTTTCAAACAGAGATGGCTTTTCACAAGCCAAAACTTAAAATTGTAAATAGAATTAACTTGCAAAACCAAGTTGTTTTGTTTCTTTATGTTGCAGTTTTTTACAGTAAAACCCCATGGGATTACATATGCAACATGTGGTTTGTATGTACAGTGAGTAATTCTGTTTTCCCACAAAAGATTATTTAATTTGTTTGTGTTCTTTTCCACAGACATCCACAAAAGCCAGCTGTATGCCTCATGAGAATATTGAGAAAATAATCTCCAGATGTGTGACATGTAAACACGAACATCTGTCTTATTGAAATTACCTAACTTACATAAAGAACATAACTTACCTAGTCTTTTCATAAACAACATTTTTAAGCTTGTTTAGTTATAAGCATGTCTTCAGACCCTTTAAAGACCACAACAAATTATTTATGTGAGCACACATGACAAATAACTCAATTCAACTCTACAGTACTTTTACTATAATAATAAATGCACAGTAATCTTAAAGCTTCTGTTTTGTATTTTATCCAACACAGTAAACCAATTTTACAGCATACAGCTTTCAGACTGTTATCATTTAAAGTAGATGTTATTATTGTGTATAAAATAACATTATGTATTACAACATTTTGATAGCAATTATTTTCATGTATTTTGAAAAAGCATTCGGTTACATACCATTTTACTGCAGGAGCAGTTGACTGTCAATGTAAGATCAGCAACACTAAAACCACACAACTGATCCAGACAGAGGAGGCTCTTCTTGCTTTAAATTTGAGGGGCTTGTTGTTTGCGCAGTCAATGAGGAAAGGAGAGGGCCCCGGATCTGTCCCCTGCAAGCCAGAACAGAGAGAAATCTTGTGAATAAGCTGATTGTCGTCGCATAACCAGGAGTCAAGAAGAGGAAGAACCTACCTGAGATTTCTGCAACGGAGTCTGAGAGACTCGAGACTGTGCCTCTCCAACTGGAGAGTTGGATTTTAGCCTCCCTTTCCTCTTCCCCAATACCTTTTTAAATAATTAAAAAAGTTTGTTTTAATATTTACGTACGCTCTCTGTGTGTCTGGTCATTGGGGTGCTCTTGGGACCTCCTCGAGGTGGAAACTAGTGAGGGGCGAGACTCACGACATCTGTGGTCCGCTCCTACCTGTGACAAACACGTTGCAAATCCTCACAATACAAAAAATACGAAAACTCGTTGAAAATCCTCACAATACAAACAAATACAAAACGTGTTGCAAACCCTCACAAAACAAACAAATATGAAAACACTTTGCAAATCCTCACTCAATTTTTTCCTTCCTAACGTTTGACACCCTAACACAACTCTAACCCCAAGTTAAAACAGTTTAAAAATCTCATGTTTATAAACATAAACCAATGCTTAAAATGACACCTGCATTTATGCCAAACCCAACTTCATCCTCGCGCAAAAGCAGTTTAAAAACCAGACAAAAACAACAAATCTAACCCCAATCCCAAGCAACAATGGTTTGAAAAAAGGAAAAAAAGTAGTAACCAATACGTGAAACTGGCACGAAAAAGAAAGTCACACCACGGACACGTGAGAATGTGGAAACACGTAACTTAAACGCTCTAAACATTTCGAGCTGAGTTCTACACAGTCACATTCCTATCAAACCATCTGCGCTACTCACCTGACCAATGGTGAGCTCGAACTGCTTCACTAGTGAGACATCATCAGCCTACGGCTACGTGCCTCTGGCCTAATCACACCTTTGATGTATATAGAGCTATATCTAGTGGTGGGCAGAGCAGAGCGAGGCTTCGTGAAACACTGAAACAGTTGAATCAATTGTGCCGTATGTTTCGAGGCTTCGAAACATCAATCCGAAACCGCCTCCACAGTGACACCTAGCGGTCGTTTGCATGTCTTTACATGAAGCAGCCATGACAAGATTTTAGACGAGCGCTGACAAATTGTATCCCACATGTTGTTTGACATACATGTGATAGAATGGGAGAGTGAGTAGTGCTCTCAACTCTCATGCGTAGATCTTAGGATCGAACCCGGGAATTGCATGCGCTACGTCATCATAATAAAATGTTTTTTTTTTTGTGGTTTTAACATCTGTTTGACAACTACATGAGCTTTTAGGCTCACAATTGTCGATAACTATAGGCTATTCGGGTCTATTTAATAAAAAAAAATGGAATATATACCAAATAATGTGCATATACCAAATAAATAATAAGAGATTCATAAAATATATCAAGCCATAATATGCCACATTGTTTACATATAAAGATCTTTATTTAAATATGTAAATTGTTCTGTGTTGATAAACTCAACCAGCTTCTTTTTTACATATAATTTCTCCAGCCTTTGAAAACATTCTCACACAAGGGACACTTTTGCTGGCATGCATTTTTTGTAAGTGTTACATACCTATGAGGAAAAATTGCTTCTTTTCAGTAGTATTTGATCTTGCCAAAAACGCATCTATGAGGTATTGTCAGATTTGTTTCCTACCCTGTCAGTTTAAGATTCGACGCAGATTCGACAGGTACGCCACCTTTCGAAATACTTGTGAAATGCACCGCTTGGTGTTTCGAATCACTTCATCACGTGACATGGGCGTTTCGAATCACATTTCGGAGCAGTGTTTCAAAACATTTACGCTTCGGGATCTCGACACGCCTGTTTCGCGGGAGCCATCCCTAGCTATATCACACTCATACTCTAGCGATATTGCTTTAATATCACATGTATGTACGCACATTTGCAATTGGTTATTTTGTATTGTGAAATTTTGAGTGTTTGTCTTCATTTCCTTGTTTTAAGCTGCTTGAGGATTCACACAGCGTAAGAATGTCATCATATGGTGTAAAAGTGTTTCATGTACATGTGACAATAAACTCTTAAATTTTGAATAAATCCACATGAATTATACAAATATTTGGCAGGTTGTTCTTTCACAACTGACTGATGTAAATTTATTATAGTGTCACAATTTACAGGTTTATATCTAATAACACAATGCAGTCTTTCCTGGCATAAACAGTAGTAAGCTAATTCTTATAGGTTCAATCTATAACAGCTCAACATACGTTGACTAATGTACTTTTCAATTTATCACCACCTTCTTGTATATAATGTAAAATATGACAATGTGCAGTAGAGGGCAGTGTTTACACAGAAATAGCTTGTGTTTCAACCAATCAATCCTTTCATAAGTGGGGTTAGATATCTATGGAGGTAAAACTGCTGGTCAGAGATAATCAGTCATGATGTATCTTTGCATTGTATGGATCATTCTTAAATTCGCAGGTAAGATGCATTACTTTCAAATGGTGTAAATTCATTATGCCTACCCCAAAATCAAATATAAATAATTAGTGTTAAATGTGTTAACAAACAGCAATACTCTCTGCATGTTTCAGATGTGAGTGGAGAGGGGATAACGTCTCTCTCATCTGCTGAATTTGCTGTTAGTGGCAACTCTGTCACCCTGTCCTGTAATTATGCTGGATCTTATAACATTGATGTTCTTCTGTGGTATCGTCAGTCCTTCAGCTCCATGCCAGAATTTCTGTTTCTCATTAATGAAGGCAACTTTCAACAAACAGCTGATCCTCCAATACAAGGAGTATCTGCTAAAATAAATGATGAGAAAAACCAAGTGTATCTGGAGATCTCATCTGTTAAAGTATCAGATTCTGCTGTGTATTACTGTGCATTGAAGCCCACGTTGCACAGTGACAGGAAACACAACAACATTGTACAAAAACAAGAGATAAATAAACAACTGAGCAAACTTACTAACTGATGAAATGCACATACTGTACAATTAAAAAGTCTCTGTGCCTTTACCTTATGATATTGCCACTTACTCATCAAGACTCAACAGAGAGGGACAATGTTTAAGGTGGAGCTTTAAGAGATCATGCAGAGAAAAAAACGTTGATACAACCCCACAGAAGAGTCTCTCTGCTCCTACTCGAAAATTTCCTTCAATATTTTATTTGAGCTCCAGTTATAATGATTTTCTTCTGCCTCACAGTTTTGGTACTTCTCACAGGTATTTGCATGTAATATCTTCATATGTTAGTATGTCCAGTTTTTGCTAAATATCTCTATTTTCTCTTATAAACTGAAAGTGTAATGACTAATTATTTTTACCAAAAAATGTTTTGGCAAACACGATAACACCCCTCTCTGGTGAAAAACATGCCTTTGAAGGAGAAGTGGTTACTCTTTCTTGCAATTATGATGGAAGCAACATAAATAGTTTGCAGTGGTACAGGCAGTTTACCAACACTGCACCTCAATTTCTCATGCAAACTTTTGAGAATGCGGCTCCAAAGCAGATGGGTCGTCTTCTCGCTAAAGCTCATAAAGACAAAAAACAGCTGGACCTGGAGATCTCCAAAACTGAAGTGACAGACTCTGTGATTTACTACTGCGCACTGAAGCCCACAGTAACAGGAAACACCTCTACACTCTACAAAAACATCATATAAGGTTCACCAGTCTTTTTTAGCCTGGCAAATGATATGGTCGGATTATCTTTTACATGGAACATAAAACCATCTCTGCGCTTGTGATCATAAGGAAAACAAACAGCATGTGTGACTCTAGACTTCTCAAAACTCTGCATTTTGAACAGTCAGTATCATATAGTTTAACAAATAATTAATAAACCATCAAACACACTATCATTGTGCCAGACTATCCTAGCAATTTAGGAATTGCCACACTTTTTAGAAACAGCCTTTGTACACAGCCTTGTACTCTTCAGGTTCGTATCTCTGCAAGCAAGCCTATGATGGCCCTTTGTGGGCCCACTTAGGGGTAGCCTAAGGGCCTGGTGCATATTTGCTCATTTGCAAAACTTTACTGATCCTGCAAGCAGCCCTCACTTAGCCCCCAGGAAGCCTTTACACAGAAAAATCCCCAGAATTAAAGGAATAGTCTACTCATTTTCAATATTAAAAAATGTTATTACCTAAACTAAGAACTGTTGATAAATCCCTCTATCATCTGTGTGCGTGCGCGTGGGCGCTGGAGCGTGCTGCGACGCTTCGATGGCATTTGGCTTGGCCCCGTTCATTCAATTGTGCCATTTGGAGATGGAGTTGGAGGTGACCAGGCACATCAACGTTTTTCCTATTTAAGACGAGTAGTTATACGAGCAGGTTTGGTGGTACAAAATAAAACGTAGCGCTTTTCTAAGCGGATTTAAAAGAGGAACTATATTTTATGGCGTAATAGCACTTTTGGGAGTACTTTGACTCGCCTGAAAAGTCCGCTCCCCTTCTCACTCTCATAATGGGAGAGGGAGGGTGTTACTGCGCCGAGTCGAAGTACTCCCAAAAGTGCTATTACGCCATACAATATAGTTCCTCTTTTGAATCCGCTTGGAAAGGCGCTGCGTTTTGTTTTGTACCACCAAACTTGCTCGTCTGAAACCTAAAATTGCATTTGACATCTTACTTGTAGAGTAATTTTCTTAACCTAGGTTTAGATGTTGATGTTTTACTTAAAGTCACCATTATTGTGATCAGTGTTTGTTTTAGTTGAACTTCACTTTTGACTCTTATCTTATTCAAGATTTTTGATTGCTTTAACTTTCTGTGTGTAAGATATGTTTGTTATGACTGAGAGAAGACAATAGTGTAACTCTTTGGTGGTGGTCAGGGGCCCGTTTCAGAAAGGTGGTTAAGTGAAAACTCTGAGTTTGTTAACCCTGAAATAAGGGAAACTCTGAGTTTTCCGTTTCAAAAAGGGAGGTAGGTTAAACCTGAGACAGCGGGGTAAGTCAAGCCTGTTTCAGAAGAAGAGGTAACTTATACTCGGAGTCTGTTTCCGGAGTAACTTACTCTCTGAACCTAACCTGGTCGGGAGCAGGTGTTACCCTGTAAACTCTGAGTTTCTTGTGGTCTCCTCCCCATTTTTAAAGTAGCAGCGGTGTTTAACCTTGTTGGTTGCTTTAGTACATTCATTCATTGTGCACATTTTTATCATGTACACTGTAAAAAAATTTTTAGCTGTCTTTAAGTTATAATTAAAATTGCCAGTGCAAACCATTTTAACTTACGACTTTATATTTTTATATATTACACTAAACTTTCAACTAAAAAAATTAAAACGGTAAATTGAAATGACTTGTAAAGCTAATATGATATACTTAGGTGCATAGATTGTCTCTTAGTGACTAAAATGTCAAGTACTTTTAGAGAATCTTGTAGATGATGATGTTGCATTCATTTGTAGAAAGTAAAATTTATGTCCCGAGAGGATTTTGAGACCCCGAGTGTTTTTTGTCATATCCGCTTACATTTATGTGAGCGAAATAATTATTTTTTGCAGTCATTTTAGATATATAAATATCATTATATGACTAATATCAGTTTTTGTGGTGCTCTTACATTTATACAGTTGCCTTGACATTTCTTACGTATCCACTCGTCATTATCGCTGGTCTAGTGGGTAGTGCTGTGTGTAGTAGTTGGGCCAGACGTACCTTCGGCGATCGGAGTTCGAATCCCGGCTGTGCGAATTTTTGTTTTATTCATGACAAACATTTGTAAAGTTCGTAGCCTTATGACAAAGTATTATGCTTAATTTTATTTTAGCTGAGCTGCGGTCATCTTTTGTCCATGGGATTGCATGTGCATGTAAATGAATATAATAACGTACAGTCCTCAGTTTATTTACTTCGGATATTTTAAACTAAATGTACGCATTTACTAGAGTAGCAATTTACAAAAACAACTCTTTTCTTTAACATATATGCTCGTAGTTGCTGTACACTTGCAGTAACACTTTCAGTTTTAGTAGTAAAAATGATTAAGACCTCTTTGTCACGTGCTTTTGCCATGGTAAATCGTAATATCTGAGCTCTATTGATGATGGCTTTTCATTGTGGCTGTGCACGCGCTTAACTCAGAGTCAACCTACTCAGAGTCGATTGAACTAACTCAGATCAGCTTTTCTGTAACCGAAAACTCAGAGTTTACTATCTCAGAGTAAATCAACTCAGAGTTCAAGTTTAAACTCAGAGTTGGTTGAACCTCCTTATTGAAACGGGCCCCAGTACTGTACATAAAGTCTAAACATAATCATCTAGAAACTAATGCGGAAGATAATGTCTGTTGGGCTTCTCACTTATTTATGGACCACGTTTTCACTTTACTGTCTGCCGCTGGTTAGGTCGGCAAAGACAGCTCCAGTAAGCATACAGGTCAACCAAATGACCCAAGAAGAGGTCCGAGGTGCGGCCTCGGAGTGCACCAAAATACATTGTATCATTTTTCAGTTAGTACGGTTCGTGTTCACATATGTTGTATTTACCGTACTCGAAACACTGCACCCTACACCATGTGACAACTGTCAGCCCTGTCACTGACAGCGCTTACCCCCATGACCACCCCTTACATTTCCACAACAACCAGCCAGGAGAGTGAATCTGTGTTAACACACCATCGACTTGGACTAATACTGTTATATCTATGACTTACAATTTAGTTTTGAACATTACATGAAACCTTACTGTACAAAATAAAATAAAACAATGTAATCAAACGCAACATTTATAAAAGTTGATTACTTTACCTCATGTGTTAACATGATTTCTCATTCCCGTCTGATTAATGGCCATCAGCGTTTGAGTTAAAGACAACAAATCCCATCACTCCACACTTCTTCAGAGCGTCATTAATCCACGTCATTGTTATTGTTTTGATGGTGCACCCTAGCGGCGTGAATTATACAAATTGTATCTTTAACCCTCAGATAAAGATGTGAAATGTGGGTGGAGCTTTAGGAGAGAGACACATGAAGACTTCATTATGATTTTCATTTGCCTTCTTCAATACAATCATGATGTTACTGTGTTTTCTGCTTCTGGTGTCAGTAATACAGGGTAAGATACCAACATTTTAATCACAGTTATTTTCAACTATTATATATTTATACTGTATATGCACTGTGTTATTTTACAAATGGATTCAAGAAAAAAATGTCCACTTCTTTAATATGCAATTTATTATTTTTTTCACATTTTTCAGATAAATGTATTGCACAGAAAATAACACCATTGCAGGACACTACTGTTGAAACTACTGAGGGAGATTCAGTCACTCTCTCATGCAAATATGAAGGCAGTGTATACAGTTTGCTGTGGTATCGACAATATCCCGGATCCAAACCTGAATTTCTACTCCTTATCATGGAGTCATCTACAAAAAGTGTAACATACGCTAATCCTCGTGACCCCAGATTGGATGGTGAAGTAAATATGCAAGATAAACGTGTGCATCTGGAGATCTCATCTGTTAAAGTCAAAGACTCTGCTCTGTATTACTGTGCACTGACGCCCACAGTGACAGGAAACACAACAATACTGTACAAAACCCACCATGTTTTAAAAACAAAAGCAAACATTTGTCTATCAGTCAGCAGCATCATATTTGCAATTGTTTATATGCCTTATAGATATATGTATTTTATGTCTCATAAATATGATGAAAAGCAGACAGACGGACATACATAATTGCAAATAGGCCAGAAAAATGTACAGAAAACCATGGCACACAAAATAGCTGTTTTCAATAAACACATAATTATGCTTACAGTATAATATTTTAAAATGATAGGAACATCCCAAATCAGCATATCGCAATAAGCACACCGCAATGGTTTGCAATGATTGAATGATTTGAAATTTGAATTTTTGACATTTACATTTATTCATTTAGCTGACGCTTTTATCCAAAGCGACTTACAATTGCTTTATATGTTAGAGGTTGCACGCCTCTGGAGCAACTTCAAAAGTCAAGATTTACTGAAATGTAGAATAGAATTTAAAACACATATATGCAGATGTTATTATTATTATTATTATTATTATTATTATTATT
Organism: Misgurnus anguillicaudatus; assembly: GCF_027580225.2. NCBI lineage: Eukaryota > Metazoa > Chordata > Actinopteri > Cypriniformes > Cobitidae > Misgurnus > Misgurnus anguillicaudatus. The sequence continues at coordinate 18,375,408 of NC_073338.2, forward strand.
ATTTTGGTTCCAATGAATTTTACAAACGTAAGGCATTATTTTGTATTGTCAATATCAATATAGCATATCGCATTTTTCTTCAGTATCGTTCAGCCTTTAATCTGTAACAGCTCATAGTAGAATATGATGAGTGACAATGTCCAGCAGAGGGCAGTGTTTACATAGAAATAGCTTCTGTTTCACTGACTCATTCAGTATGAGAAACAGTACAGTAAGTGGGACTAGTTATATATAAAGGTTAAACTGAAGATCATATCACTCATGATGTGTAAATATTTTTTTACAAAATCAGAGATGAATCATTAGTGTTTAATTCTGAAATTACGCTGGCTATTACAACAGTGATGCGCTCATGTACTGCGGGCCACAGTGACAGATCAAAAAAAATGCAATTACTCATCATTTAAAAATTATTTTCCTGTGCCGTTACTATAAGTAACACTTACAAGTGGTTTTAATATTTGCACTGAAACAAATATATTGCATTTGGATCTTAATTTGTTTTATGTTTTTCTATTTGTTTTCTATGAAAGAACATATAAATCTGTTGGCAATAGCAATGATCAAGATTCATTGTCAGAAGGTGGAGCTTTGTGAAAATAGAAGAGCAGAACAGAGTTGACAAAACCCCACACAAGAGTCTCTGCTACTAAATCATTTTATTTTAGCTCCATGATGTTCTTTTACCTCACAGTTTTGTCGTTACTCACAGGTATTATCAATGGAATTTACATACATTAATATAATTATATTAATAAACAGAAATATTGAAGGTGAACATAATGATTATTCTTTCATATTTTTTCCAGATAATGTTTTGGCAAACACAATAACAAGCCTCTCTGCTGAAAAACATACATTTGAAGGAGAAGTGGTTACTCTTTCTTGCAAATATGAAGGAAGCAACATATATAGTTTACAGTGGTACAGGCAGTTTACCAACACTGCACCTGAATTTATCTTACAAACTTCTGAGCACGAAGCTTCAAAGCAGATGGGACGTTGTCTTGCTAAAGCTCATAAAGATCAAAAACTGCTGGACCTGGAGATCTCCAAAACTGAAGTGACAGACTCTCTGATTTACTCCTGTGCACTGGTGCCCACAGTGACAGGAAACACACCTACACTCTACAAAAACACACAGATTTAACCAGGACAATATTTGAGAGAGAATGCAGTTAAAAAATGACAAAAAGCATCAACTCTGTACAGGTACAACTACAATATCCCTTTACCATCCCGGTTATATTTGTGTATCCTGTAAAATTGACCACTTGATCTAATGATCTAATCCTCAATTTCTTCATGTGCCTCTTTTCAGATAGCATTTTAAAGGGGCACAAGACTTTTTTATGATGTCAAATAAATCTTTTGTGTCCCACATCACCTGATGTGTGCCTGTGTGTGTGCGTGCGTGCGTGCGTGCGTGCGTGCGTGCGTGGGTGGGTGTGTGTGTGTGTGTGTGTGTGTGTGTGCGTGCGTGCGTATGTGTGCGTATGTGTGTATAGGTGGGTGGAGCTTGACAGACATTTATCTCTTGATGCTTTTACTCTGTTTTCCAGCAGTGCAAACATGATTTCTTATTGTTCTCTACTTGTGCTATTAACCTTTCTCGGTAAGTAGGATTAAGTAATAAATACTTGTATAAACTTGCTAAAATATAATAGCTATACAAATATTTTGCTGACAAGGAAAATTAATTTCTTACAGATGATTGAATGTGTTTCATTCTTTATTTACAGATAAATCTTTTGGACAGTCAATCACACCAATGCAGAATGAAACACGTGCCACTGAAGGAGAAACAGTCATTCTCTCATGCAAATATGATACCCAAGCACGTAGTTTACAATGGTATAGACAATATCATGGATCCAGACCTGATTTTCTGCTTCTTGTTTATGAGTCAAACAGTGTATTACATGCAGATACTCCTTTCCTAAGACTGAACGCTACAGTGAACAAGATGAAGAAGCAGGTGGATCTGAAGATCTCCTCAGTTTCAATAACAGATTCAGCTTTATACTACTGTACACTGGAGCCCACAGTGACAGAAAGAGAAGTCACACTGTACAAAAACATTCATGAAAGATAGAGAGCACATCTCTGTGCTTATATTCATCAATCCTCTGATGTAATCTATTAAAATAAAGTACAGTTACACACATCTTCATCTTTCTACACAATCTATTAGCAAAGGTTTTACATTTATGATTGGAATAGTTTCTCTATTTAATTAGTACATTATATTTAAAAAAGCTATATATAAAAAAATGAAAATATATAAGATGTGAAAAAGTTGCAAATTACACAGTAGCACACTTTTATGTTCAATTAATGTTACAGTAGTTAAACATTTTGCCTGTGAAACCTCTTTACTGAAAGTGATTCATTGTGGATTTTGGGTGGAGCTTTGAAGAATAAAGGCACACACATGTGTGTCTCCAGTATTCATATGTTGTGTGTGGTTCAGAAATGATGTTTCTGTGCTGTCTGCTTGTGTTAATAACATATGGTGAGTGTTATACTGAGTAGCTCTTTTTAAAGCTGCTATATTATTTTAACAAGCTTTCGCTTTAATGCATACATGATTGTTAAATACTTCATCTGGAATTTGACATTTACTCATGATCATCTTGCCATTTTTGTTAACCAACGAGTTTTATATTCATTTTCTAGACACATGTCAATAAATCATGTGTCTAGAAGTCAATAAATCAACAGCAGAGTGATTTTCATGTCACTGAAGGGATGACGGTCAATCTCTCATGCAAATATGATGGCAGTGCAGACAGTTTACACTGGTATCGACAGTATCCTGGATCAACACCTACATTTCTGCTCCTTATCTATGAGTCTTCAAAAAGGAATGTTAGGTATGCAGAGCCTCGTGTCCCAAGACTGGATGTCGAACTGAATATGGGAGAAAAGCAAGTGTATCTGGAGATCTCATCTGTTAAAGTCAAAGACTCTGCTCTGTATTACTGTGCACTGATGCCCACAGTGACAGGAAACACAACAACACTATACAAAAACCCCATGAAGAGACAGAACATGAAGTGAATATCTGTTTGTTTATCATAGGGTTTGGTATTTGCAATTGTTTCTATGTCTTTGTTTTTATTGTTTTCTATGTCTATATCTGTTTTATGTCTTATATCTAATATGAAAAACTAACAACCCGTGACAAGACATCATTGCTATAGTCCAAAAGTAACAAAAGATCATGACTTGCAATGTAAATAATGAATCTACTATTTCATAGTTTTTTGGTTTGAACAAGCAGTGTGGCAAAAATATATTTAAAGTGCCCATTGCATGAAAATGTTAGCATTGCCACTTTGTAGGTGTGAGCAAAAATTGTCGTTTTGGGTGTGTCCTTTAAAATGCAAATGAGTGGATGAAATGCAAACACTGATCACAATGATGGTGGTTTGATGCAATTCAAACTCAATTGTGCTGTCAATTATTTTCTCTCTCTTTCTCTAAATGGCAGTGCGGTGGTTGGATAGTGCAGATTAAGGGGGCGGTATTATTATAATAAGAGCTCCTTATATGACATCATAAGGTGAGCTAAATTTCAATGACCTAATTTTATCTCACACCTACAAAGTGGCAATGCTCTAACATGGTCATGCCATGGGCCCTAAAACAGAATAAGGGAAATTACTATTTTAAATAAAAATATAATTAATAACACATTTAATAATTAATAAATAAAATTATGTTCTGTAAATTCTAACTGTGCATTCACACCAGCCGCGGAAGAGGCGGCAAGCGCGGATGATTTACATGTTAAGTCAATGCAAACACGCGATTAGGCATCCTGCGGCGCGGTACACGCGGTAGCCGCGGCGCGGATGGCGCGGAACGGGCGGAAGGCGCGGGGCCTATACAGGAGCAGGATAAATCTCACAGTAGGTTCAGTCTATAATGGCTCAACATCCCTGATAGCACACAAAAATCTCAAAGACGTCAATTTGATGTCTGCATTTACATCTGCAAGACGTATTATTTAGATTGTTTGCTCATCTGCAATACGTCCCTGAGACGTTTCCTAAAAGATGTCATATAGACATATTGAAGACATCTGCAAGACGTTTTTGATTTAGAATGTATGTAAAGCAGGTCTCTCTAAGACCTTTATAAGATGTTTTTACACACCAGATGTATTCCAGATCTCCAGATCTTTACCAGACATCTGGCAGACGTACCTGTGCTATCTGGGATACGTTGACTAATGGACCTTTTCAATTTATCACCGTATATAATGTAAAAGATGATAATGTACACCAGAGGGCAGTGTTTACACAGAAATAGCATGTGTTTCACTGAGTCAAACCTTTCATAAGTGGGACTAGATATCTAAGGAGGTAAAACTGCTGATCAGAGATAATCATGATGTATCTTTGCATTGTATGGATCATTCTTAATTTTGCAGGTAAGATACATGACTTTCACATGGAGTAAAATCATTATGCCTATCACACAATCAAATATAAATAATTTGTGTTAAATGTGTTACAGCAATACTATTTTTATGTTTCAGGTGTGAGTGGAGAGGGTATAACGTCTCTCTCCTCTGCTGAATTTGCTGTTAGTGGCAACTCTGTCACCCTGTCCTGTAATTATGCTGGATCTTATAACATTGATGTTCTTCTGTGGTATCGTCAATCATTCAGCTCCACACCAGAGTTTCTGTTTCTCATTAATGAAGGCAACTTTCAACAAACAGCTGATCCTCCAATACAAGGAGTATCTGCTAAAATAAATGATGAGAAAAACCAAGTGTATCTGGAGATCTCATCTGTTAAAGCATCAGACTCTGCTGTGTATTACTGTGCATTGAAGCCCACGTTGCACAGTGACAGGAAACAAAACAACATTGTACAAAAACAAGAGATAAATAAACAACCGAGCAAACATACTAACTGATAAAATGCACATACTGTACAATTAAAAAGTCTCTGTGCCTTTACTGTATGATATTGCCACTTACACATCAAGACTCAACAGAGAGAGAGAATCTTTGAGGTGGAGCTATAAGAGATCATGCAAAAAAAAAAAAAAAAAACCCACAGAAGAGTCTCTCTGCTTCTACTCGAAAATTTTCTTTAATATTTTATTTGAGCTCCAGTCATAATGATTTTCTTCTGCCTCACAGTTTTGGTGCTTTTCACAGGTATTTGCATGTAATATCTTTATATGTTAGTATGTCCAGTATGTGCTAAAGATCTCTATACATCTATTATAAACTGAAAGTGACCATAATGACTATTTATTTTTTAACAGAAAATTTAACGGCAAACACGATAACACCCCTCTCTGGTGAAAAACATGCCTTTGAAGGAGAAGTGGTTACTCTTTCTTGCAATTATGATGGAAGCAACATAAATAGTTTGCAGTGGTACAGGCAATTTACCAACACTGCACCTGAATATCTCTTACAAACATTTGAGAATGTGGCTCCAATGCAAAAGGAACGTTATCTTGCTAAAGCTCAGAAAGACAAAAAACAGCTGGACCTGGAGATCTCCAAAACTGAAGTGACAGACTCTGTGATTTACTACTGCGCACTGAAGCCCACAGTAACAGGAAACACCTCTACACTCTACAAAAACATCGTATGATTAACTTAACTTGTTTTTAGCTTGGCAGTTACATGACACAATTAAGATGAAGGAAAACATAAAATCACAACACATGACCCCTTTAAGCCCTGCATAAACTGACACCAAAGTATATTTTGATGCTCCTAAATGTTAACTCTTTCACCGCCAGCGTTTTTTTTAAAAAGTTGCCAGGCAGCGTTTTTCATGATTTTCACCAAAGTTTAATGCCTTCCAGAAAATGTTCTTATTTCAATATATAAACATACAATATATCAAATGAAAAAACAGACCCTCTGCTTTCAAAAAAAAAAAAAAAAAACGTTTCATCCTACCTTCAGTGGTTCTTTTGTAATCAGCTTTTGAATATGGGGGTAGGTTTCTGCAAAAACACCACATTTTGAGCAAAAAGCATTTTTATGACGGACTTTTCATAGAGATCCCATTCAGAGCGATCTTTAAAACAGACACGGACATGCAGCAGCTTGCCATAGGGCAATACTTCCGGTTTTAAAAAGTTGCGGAAGGGCGCCACCTGGTGGATAATAGCAGTATTGCGGAAAGACGGAAAATCTCGTCATTGGCGGGGAAGTGTTTTCTCTTAATTGACGAGATATCTCGTCAATGGCGGTGAAAGAGTTAATTGCTCACATAGATCTCTGCAGTCACAAAACCAGCTGCTCACTGAAATTCCTTGGACACTTAAAAGGCAAAGAAGATTGAGCTTTCTGACACAGAGGAGATAAAATGAAAGAAAGGTCATCAGTTGAATTATTGGTAAATGGGAAGCTGACTAACAATCGAGCTGAAGTAGCTGAAACACTTAATTATCACTTTGTGGAATCAGTAGTCACAATTGCACAATGTTTCTCTCCTAAATATACCGAGGTTTATCCAGCTAATACAATGGAACAAGCCCTTATTTTAAGGGAAGTCTCTGAATCAGATGTTAGAAGAACAATTGTATCTCTTAAACAATCCCCAGATAGCAAGCACATGTGGGCCACTTCAGGCAAAGATGCAGCACTGCTGGTCTTCTTATGGCCCGAATAAAAGGGATGTGAACCTAAAGTGGCTCACATGTAAAATAGCAAAAATGGGCCACATATATCAAATCACATGTGGGCGTTTTAAGGCAAAGATGCGGTGCCCATGGCAACATGTCATCTGAATATGAACCAAAAGTGGCCCATCTGACAAATAGTGAATATGGCCAAAATATCAAACAACAAATGTGGGCCACATTTGGCAAAAATGCTGCACAACAGACACGGCCTAATCTAGGAATAAACCAAATGTGGCCCTCACATGTTGCAGCAGATGTCGCCCAGCTCTTTACAAACGTGTCTGGGCCAGTTTTGGCAAAGATATGGCACGGTAAGCACCGGCTCATGTGGGTTTGTGTCTAAAGTGGCCCACATATGTTGCAGCAAATGTGGCCCAGTTCTTTTAAAACATATCCGGGCCGGTTTTGGCAAACATGTGGCACAGAAAGCACCAATTCATGTGGGTGTGAGTCTGAAGTGGCCCATATATGATGCTGTAAATGTGGCCCAGCTGTATAAAGATGCATCAGGGCCAGTTTTGGCAAAGATATGGCACAGTAAGCACGGGCTCATGTGTGTGTGAGTCTGAATTGATCCATATACCCAGCTAACAGAGAAAAGTTCTAAGAACGTTCCCTGAAAGTTCCCAACGTTCCCAAAAACTTTGTCCAGTTTTCTTGACGTTCTAAGAACATTTCTGTGTTGTCTGAACGTTAGAGGAATGTTACATTTTACCATTTTCAAACATTATGACAATGTCCTGTTTTAATGTTCACACAATGTTTAAACAACAACTGTTTTTAAATTGACTTGTTTGCTTGTTATGTAAATGATAGAGAAACATTGCATTTTATTATTTTAAAACTGTTATAAAACATTATTTCTGAATGTTCAGTAAAAATATTGCTGTAGAAAACACAATTCACTTATTAGGTTTAGATGTTGATGCTTTGTTTAATTTTAAGTCACCATTATTGTGATTAGTGTTTGTTTTAGTTGGACCCTTGACTTCTTTACCAAGTTTTCCTGGTTGCCTTACTTTGTGTGCATAAAACACATTTGTTATGGTAATGTAAAGTTAATAATGCAATTCTGTGGTGGTTGGTATATAATGGTAAAAATCATCATCTAATTAAAGGGTTTACTCTTCAAAAGTTTATTTTCTGTCAATGTTGTATATGAGATCCAGCACTTTCACAGCACTTTTTCATTAAGGAGTTTTAGAAATTTTGGCAAAAAATAACTGCTGTAAATTTGGGACATACAAACATCAAGAATCACACTATGAATCTCAACCATGGTGACAAAGAAAACGTAAAAAGTTCATTATTTCGCCATGTCGGAGTGCATGCTGGGAGTCCTGGATGAGCTTTGTAATTTGTTAATACCCAGCATGCATTGCAGCATGAAGTTTTTCATTTAATTGTCACCATGGTTGAGATTCATACTCTGTTTGTGGCATCACTCTGGCTTGCTCGTGGGCGAGACGTGTCAAACAGGAGTGGACCACACAAGTGCCATCAATCCATGCCAGGTGTGGGCCAGATAATGGTGTTGGGTCTGGGCCGAATCTGGGCCAAAATTTAAATTAACATTACCCAGATTTGGGCCAGATCTGCATTATTTGCTTTGTGTTTGGCTGACATGTGGCGTTTCTATGGTTTGCTTGTGGTAAAGATCTGGAAAAAAGAGGTGGACCGCTCAAGTGCCATCATTCCATGCCAAAGGTGGGCCAGATGAAGGTGTCAGATGTGAACCAGATCTGGGCCACAGCAATTTTGCTATCTGGGTCTAGAGCAAAGGATATAATTGGTATGGATGTGGTAATGCTTAAAGATCTTAGCGAGTCCTTAGTTAATCCTATCACAAAAATTATTAATCTTTCAGTTTCTCAGGGTCTGTTTCCTTGTGCTTGGAAGTCATCTGTTATTGTTCCTATATTTAAAAGTGGTGATCCTCATTCTGTTAATAATTATAGACCTATTAGCATTTTACCTATAGTCTCAAAGGTTGCAGAGAAATTGATAGCTGCACAAATTACTAATTATTTGAATTCTAATTTGTGTGCATTACATCCAATGCAGTTTGGCTTTAGAGCAAACTATTCAACAGAGATGGCTAACTGCTACCTCACTGAAAAAGTCAAGTCTCTATTAGACTCAGGAGGGGTTGTCGGGGCTGTGTTTCTTGATCTCAAGAAGGCCTTTGATACGGTAAATCATAGAATTCTTATATCTAAATTATTAGGTTTTAACTTCTCTCCTCATACTTTAAGATGGATTGAGTCTTATTTGTTGGGTCGCACACAGTATGTTGGTATACAGGGTTATAGGTCAGCCCCGCTAAGTATAGATACTGGTGTTCCACAAGGATCTATCTTGGGTCCTTTATTATTTACGTTGTATATTAATGATCTTCCATCAATCTGTCCTAACATTAATATTCAAATGTATGCGGACGACACTGTTATTTATATACATGGACGTAGTGTGTCACAAGTTGCAAATGAACTTACAGAATCCCTGGTTCATGTCACAGCCTGGCTAGAACAATGCTGTTTACAGTTAAACATCTCTAAAACAGTGAGTATGTTCTTTACCAAATCTAATAGTTTGAGTGAGGTGCCAGATGTTTTTATATCAGGGGAAAAAATTCAAGTTGTACCTGAATATAAGTATCTCGGTGTTGTGATTGATTCCAAACTTTCTTTTAAGGCTCAGGTCAAAAAGGTGTGTAATAGAGTGAGATTTAGTATATCAAATTTTAGATTTATTCGTGATTATATGTCATCTGAAGCTGCTTTAATGTATGTGCATTCTATGATAATGTCACATATTACGTATTGTTTTACTACTTGGTCGCAAGCTACTACAACTACTCTGAAACCACTGGAATCCTTGTATAAACAATCACTAAAAATTTTAGATAAGAAATCAGTTCAGTATCATCATTGCTTAATATTGAAAAAATACAATTTACTAAGCTGGGATAATTGGATTAATTATGTACATATTTGTCTATTGTTTAAGACTATTCATAGCCTGAACTCGCCAATTAAACAGTTTGTTAATATTAGAACAACTTCTCTACGATCTACAAGGGGCGGAGAAAGAGGGGATTGTATTATCCCTCTTAAAAAATCTAAATTCAGTCAGTCGGTATTTTCAGTTAAAGCTGCAAGGGAATGGAATTCCATCCCAACAACAATTAGAAATAAACACACCCTTGGTTCTTTTCAGTTTCATCTTAAAAACTGGTTACTGACAAATCAGCACTGTCGACATTAGTCTTACACTCTTGACGAATTTGATGTCCTGGTGTAAATTGTTTTTTGGTCTTGTTTGCCTGTTGTTTTAGGGTGACTTTTTAATATTCTGTCAGGGGGCTACAGATGAAAAATAGCCCTTTGGGCTAATTCTGGCACATTTACAATTATGTTCCTTAATGTGCATTGTCCCTGTTTAACAAATAAACTAAACTAAACTAAAAACAAAGTTGTAGAAAGTCCAACTAATGTACAAAACTCATCTTATTGCATGACCTTTGCTACTTTTTAAAGAATGAAATAAGTTTGGATTCTTTCCTTCTTCCCTTTTGTATTTTATTGTGTTTTACTGTATCCTTTTATTTTTATTTACAGTTTTTTACGATTGGTTACACACAAAATCTTTTCATGTCACACGATTTTTGAAACCTCTCACTCAAAGTGCAAAACTACATGCCAAATCTTCAAAAAGCATAAGCTATTTCTCAGCCTTTGACTCAGTTTTCAATTGCATAAAACACTTTTTTCAAAACACTACACACAATTGTCTACCTAAAACACAAAGATCTATGAGGAAGTGACTTGCTTTCCTTTTCCAAACACAACCAATCAAAATGCTACACTTATTCACCAGGTCACACAGACACACTCCTCACATGTGCAAACACTAAATGCTTAACTGATCACTAACCAATCACTGATTTACTTTACAGTAGTATAGATAGGCCTAAGGTCAAAGGTCAGATTACCTGTTTTGTCAATCTGCACCCCCCCACCAATTCCTGGACCGGGACACCACACACAATTTATTGTATTCTACTGTAAAGAATATACTTTTGGTTTACATGTTTATAGTTTTGTTGTATGCTAATGTATACAACAGTAATGTTTGGACTAATAAATATTTTCTGTTTCTACATTGCATTGGTGTTTCCGGTGTACTTGTTACCCCTCTCATCAGATTACATTCAATGTAGAACATTGTATTGAAATGTAGATATAAGCCTATGAAAGACCAAAGAGCTTTAGATTTAGAACAGCAGTGTTTACCTGGTATATCCAAAAATTTATTATTATGAAAGAAGTGTTTGCCATTTGATACAAATGCTTCATTCTGACATGTGTTTGTGGCATTTTGAATGCAGTGTTGCATTTTGAAGGAGACATGTGCTATATTGCATTTTGTGTGTGAGGTTTTGAAAATTGTGTGTAGAGTTTTGAAAAAAGAAGACTTAGTTTTGAAAACGTGTGTAAGCAATTGGTAAAAACTGTAACACAACTTTGGTATACTCTTTTGTTTTTAAAGTGCTTTATAAACATATTTTGTTTTGATATAATT